>NC_022028.1:21903753-21906823 GCF_000317375.1 Microtus ochrogaster | reverse complement strand
GTGAGACACAGGATCAGTGTGAACATCTAAGCATGAGACATAAGGATCACTGTGAACATCTAAGCATGAGACATAGGATCAGTGTGAACATCTAAGAGTGAGACACAGGATCGGTGTGAACATCTAAGAGTGAGACACAGGATCGGTGTGAACATCTAAGAGTGAGACACAGGATCGGTGTGAGCATCTAAGCGTGAGACACAGGATCGGTGTGAGCATCTAAGCGTGAGACACAGGATCGGTGTGAGCATCTAAGCATGAGACACAGGATCAGTGTGAACATCTAAGCGGGAGACACAAGGATCAGTGTGAACATCTAAGCATGAGACACAAGGATTGGTGTGAGCATCTAAGAGGGAGACACAAGGACTGGTGTGAGCATCTAAGCGGGAGACACAAGGATTGGTGTGAGCATCTAAGCGGGAGACACAAGGAGAGTATCAAGAGGCAGCCTCAACCATCCCTCCAGGTGACCCACAACCAAGCCCCGAAACTTAGAGCAGAAGTTGATACACTCGCATGTCAGGCAGCTTCAGAAGTCCAGTTGGGGAAGTGGCTGGCCCTGTCACCAGTGACAAGTTGAGATGCTGAGGGTGTGGGCTGGAAAGCAGCAACACAATCCATGGAGAAGGTTCAATAAACCAGAGTGTGTGGGAAGCAAGAAGACCAGAAGTGAGGTCCACAGGGAGGCAGGAACGTCCTACTTCAAAGGCTTTGAGAATAATGGATGGTGGTGCACTTGATTCAAATTCAGGAAGCACTGGGTTAAATCTCCAGCATGAGGAACAGGACAACAATGTCAGATATTGAGTGAAGGTTTCTGACTGGGCAGAAACATTTCTCTGCTGCCCTCTCCTCCCTGCCCCACCAGCTTCTAGAAACTACTATATATGCAGTCTGCCTTGTGGGGGTTAGGATTGTAGGTCATGACTGTGATCTTGATTTGACTAAGAGACACATAAGAGATTAGAATAGGCATCCCCCCCACCATGTGTGTGTGTGGGGGGGGTGTCTGGGAGGGTGTGTGTCTGGGAAGGTGTTTCCAGAAATGGTTGACTTGAGAGACAGTGACAGGCGTGGGGAGATCCATCCTGAATTTGGGTGGTACCATCCAATAGGTGAGGGCCTAAATGGAATAAAGATGGGAAAAGAGGAAGCCAGTCAACGTGGGGGAAATGTTCTCTGCTTTCTGGCCAGCATGTAGCCATGGCTTTTCTCCACAAGGCTTTTCTGCCACGGTGTTCTGTATCATCAGAGCCTCAGAACAAGGGGGAAGCTGACTGTAGACCCACACCTCCAAAATCCAGAGCTGAAACAAACCCTTTCCCCTCGAATTTGTTCCTCACAGCTATTTGCCACAGTGATGAAAAAACTGATCAAGCTTGTAGCTTGAGAGACTCGTGACTGCCCCACCCTGCAGTTGATATCGCCAGAGATGACCCCAACTTCTGACAGCCCTCTGGGGACTTTGAGAAACCGTGAGGGTGGCTTTGGAATGCCACCGAGCATGGGTTTGAAGTACAAAAACTCACGGTTAGATCTCAAAGGAAGGAGCTCCCAGATGACATTAAGGGACTCAGGAGCATCTGAATTTCATTTGTAATCTAGGCAAGGGAAGAGGGGGAGTCGGGGAGTGGGGAGAAGGAGACAGTGACAGGAATGAGCCGGTTCAGTGAGGAGAGACACTGAAGAGAGTGGGATGATGCAGGCAGGAGGATGCTGCCCAAAGGCTTTTGAAGGTTATGGGGGGAAGCTGGAGCCAGACCCTTCATCCCAGCTGCACCATGAGTATCAGTAAGTCTCTCTGGGGGCTCTGCTGGGAGAACTCAGCACTCGAAAGTTTAAAGTTACATTTTATTTTATGTGTGCACACACATGCCATCCATGCATGTGGCCAATTTACGGGAGTCAGTTCTCTCTTTCTACCATGCGGGTCTGGAGGATTGAACCCCAACTGTCAGCCTTGGTGTTTAATTGCTGAAAGTGATACAACAAGGTATGGAGTGGCTGTACGGAGAAACTGTTGGGAGCTGCAGACCCCTGACCCCTTGACTTTCCCAAGAGTGTCCTGAGCTTGGTACCAGCATGGGGTCAGTCTCTACCCACTACCAACAAGCCTGAGCTCAGTTAGCCCAACCAGAAAGAAGAAGCCAGAACCATAGGAGACTAGCCTAACCTTTGACATTGAATCTCTCTTGTATGCTAGATGGCCTCAGTGCCCAGCGCTGGCAGAGTCTCAGAAGAGGACACCATGTTCTAAATGACCACGGCTCTTTAGAGAACCCATGAAAATCCTTTTGAAAAGGTGATCAAAGTTTTCAAAGTCATTTTACTCATAATGTGAAGATTATATGCATTGCATGTTTTTGTGTTTTGTTTTGATTTTTTTTAGACAGTGTCACCATGTAGCCCAGGCTGGCCTCAAACTTATGAACCTCTTGCCTCAGCCCACTGAGTGTCGGGATTACAGGTATGTGACCCTACACTAGCTTACCACAAACTTTTGCAGGTGAACTAAAGATACACTGATTCTATTCAACTAAAATTCCACGAAATCAAAAGACGTGTTCTAGAAACTTCCATACTCGAGACTCTTACTTAGGTCATGCTTTAAGAACAATTAATTACCTCGAGTAACTAATTCTTGGGGTATCTCTCTGTCCACAGTCGACAATTGATGGCTAACATCTCTGTTGAATAGAGACGATTCCTTATCCACCTCCTCAGCAATAAGATCTACAAAAGACAAAAGAGTCTAGATCCTGAATGCCCCCTAAAGTCTACATATTAAAGGCTCGGTCTGCAGGGGGCACTCATAGAAGGCACGGGAACCTTTAGGGGGTGGGGCCTGTGGGAGGTTTAGCTCATTGTTACTGTGCCTTCAGAGAGGATTCTGGGATCCTAGCTACCCTCTCTTTTCTCCTTTCTCCTCTCCCTTCTTCCCTCTACTTCCTCTCCTGTCCTCTCCCCTCCCCTCCTCTCCTCTCCTGTCCTCTCCCCTCCCCTCCTCTCCCTCTCCTCTCCTCTCTTGCCCCCTCCCCTCCCCTCATCTCCCCTTTCTCCTCTCCTC
>NC_022028.1:21901685-21903374 GCF_000317375.1 Microtus ochrogaster | reverse complement strand
GACAACTCTTTCTTCCCTCCCCTCCTCTCCTCTTCCCTCCCCTCCTCTCCCCTCCTCTCTTCCCCCCCTCCTCTCTTCCCCCTCTTCTCTTCTCCTCCACTCTCCTCTCTCCTCCCCTCCCCTCCCCTCCTCTCCTCTTCTCTCTCTCTTGCTTCTCAGACATGGAATGAGCAGATTTGCTCTCTCACACACTCCTACCATGTTGCCTTACCTCTCCACAGACCCCCCAAATAACATGGACAGCCATGGACTAGAATTTCTAAACCTGTGAGCCAACAGCTTATAAGTTGTTTATCTCAGGTATTTCATTATAGAGATAGGAAGCTAACATTAACAGTTTTACCTACAGTCATTGACCTGAGCTTAATTCTGTTTCTATGATAAAGAAGTGCATGTGCGTGCATGCATGCGTGCGTGCGCGCGCGCGCGCGTGTGTGTGTGTGTGTGTGTGTGTGTGTGTGTGTGTGTGTGTGAGACGTCACACACAGCACATGTGTGGAAGTCGGAGGACAAGCCTTCGCCTTTCACTGTTTGAGACGGGGTCTCTTGGTCGTCAGTCATGGTGTCCACCAGGCTGGCCCTGAATCTTCTGGCTTTTCCTGCCCTCACCTTCCACCCCATCACCAGAGCCCCGGGATTACACATGCATGCTACCACATGCAGCTTTACGTGAGTTCCTAGGATTCTAGCCTGGTTCTTACATTGCTGGGGCAAGTGCTTCATCCACTAAAGCATCTCCCCAAACCTTTGGTAGCTTCTTCCAGAATCAAAGCAAAGAGGAAAGGGGGATTTGGGGGAGGCACCTAAGGTGTCTTAAAGTACATCAGCATTTTGTTTTTCTTTAGAACCTAACAAATTCACCCTGTCACAGCTAAGGCAATGATTCTCACGGGGAACGCTTGTTACACAGACTGTGGGCCCCACTTGAGAGTTTCTGGCTCTACGGGTCTAAGTAGACCTGAGAATGTGCAGGTCTCACAGATATTGCTACTGCCTGTGGGGACCACACTCAGGGTGTCTAGCCTGGACTTGAGTGTCTCCATTTGTATGAAATAGAGATGCTATGGCTTGCCTTATAGGTGGCAGAACACTTGTGAAAGTCATGTTTAAACCACAAAGAGCCACATAAAGTAGGAAAATGAACACACTGAGATATTTATCAGTACTTCCAAACTGCAGAAAGGTTTCAGAAGAAAGACAGGTTTGGGAATGGGAAATCTGGCATTCTAGCTCTGCCATCGGCTGGCTGTGACTCATTTGAATAGGGAGGCAGGGAAAATGCCTGGGAGCATTTGGTCTGGAGAGACAGGAGGACAAGAGAGTTGTCTTTAGCGGGCATGGAAAGATCCTGGAGACAGTGTTAGAGATGATCTGAGCTGCTCCATGGAACAAGCCGGAACCCCTGTAGGAGCCCTGAAAAGATTGCCATGGTCTGTGTGAGTTGGAAAGCTATCAAAAAGCAAATGAGCAGGGAGAGAAACAGTGACGCACGTACCCCCAGACAACCTCAAGTCAAGCTAGGGCCCCATCCCCAGATGGGGGACCCTGAGACCTGGAGAGGAAGTTCAAGGTGAGCTTGCTGAATCTTTGGAGGATTCACAAGGAAAACAAAACCCGTTGCCATGGGTACAAAGGTTAAGTGTGTGGTAAGAGATCCATGACATTCTCATTATTCTTAGAAAAGAGACA
>NC_022028.1:21892616-21900739 GCF_000317375.1 Microtus ochrogaster | reverse complement strand
TCCCGTTCTAGGGACTCAGGCACCCTCTTTGTCTTCCATGGGAACCAGACATGCCTGCAGACAAAACACCCATATACATAAAATGTAAATTAATTTAAAATAAAAACAACCTTCAACGGTATGGGGGTAGAGAGATGGCTCAGTGGCTAAGAGCACCAGCTCTTCCAGAGGATCCAGGTTCAATTCCCAGCACCCACGTGGCTACAAACAACTATCTCTAACTCCAGGCCCAGAAAATAACCCAACACCCTCTTCTGCCCTCTCAGGTACCATGCATGTTCACGACACACAGACATACACACAGACAAAACACCCATACTCATAAATATAGTCCTTTCTTTTTTTTTTTTTTTGAGACAGGGTCTCCCCATGCAGCCCTAACTGTCCTGAAACTCACTATGTAGACCAAGTCGGCCTTGAACTCACAGACATCTGCTTGCCTTTGCTCCCTGAGTGCTGAGGTTAAAGGCTTGGACCACCATATCCAGCTACTTTTTTAAAATTTTAGATTTAAAGGCACAGGTTACCTAAGAAACAACCCAAATTGTTGGCCTCTGGCCTCCACATGCATGCATGAATATGTGTGTGTCAACAAATATGTAGACACATATTTGAGCTCACACACATACACATGTAAATCAGATGTCAATGTATATTACACGTACATGCTACCACATGCAGCTTTACGTGAGTTCCTGGGATTCTAGCCTGGTTCTTACATTGCTGGGGCAAGTGCTTCACCCACTAAAGCATCTCCCCAAACCTTTGGTAGCTTACTCCAGAATCAAAGCAAAGAGGAAAGGGGAATTGGGGGGAAAATTTACCTGAAAACACATTTTCATTTCTCTATACCACAGAGGGGTCACCGCCAACAGAAAAAGCATAGCTGTCCACATTTATCACCAATATGGCCAAGAGTTTTTATTTAACTGTCTGGAGAATATGAAGGGTTGTGGGGGGTTTTCTGGGTTTTTTTTTATTTTTTTTTACTTTTTTATTTATTTATTTTTAATTTTTGAGACAGGGTTTCTCTGTGTAACAGCTGTAGCTGCCCTAGAACTAGCTCTTCTAGGCCAGGCTACCTTTAACTCACAGAGATTTGCCTGTCTCTGCCTCTGGAAGAAGAGCAGCCAGTGTTCTTACCACTGCGGCATCTCTCCAGCCCCTCCAATAATTGTTAACTAGATTAACTCCTTTGTTAGTAATTTATTTATGTATATGGATGCTTTGCCTACACGTATGACTGTGCACCACATGAGTGCCTGGTGCTGGCAGAGGCCAGAAGAGAGCATTGGATCCCCTGGAACTGGCGCTTCAGATGGTTGTAAGCTACCATGTGGGTGCTGGGAATAGAACTTGGGTCAGCCAGTACTCTTAATGGCTGAGCCATCTCTCTAGCCCCTACCACCAGTGTCATGCTCTTTTGGACTGTTTGAGCATCCTTACAATACGGCAGCCACCTTTGAGCAGAATGAGCGGTCCACTGACTATCTTATTAGTTGTGAGCAAGACCTTGGAGAACAAGAATACTTCATCTAGCTCTTTAGCCTCTAGCACAGAGCCCACGACTAGGAGGGGAAAAAATCAGTGGCTAGATTTTAAATAAGAGAATGAATCTTGAAGGATTTTGTCTACAACTTATGAGGAACTGTGATACAAAACAACCCAAGTAAACCATCTTGAACATCCTTATTGGCTGTAAGCAAGAGGCTTTCACTCCCCCACCAGAGCCATTCTCCCGGGGTCTGTTAGAGCACCCTCACTCCTGGCAGGCAACTTTTAGCAGAGTGAAGGAACCAAGAGACAGCCAGGTAGAAAGACAACGTGTTTGGTGACCTAATCTACAGAGTAGCTCACCATTGCTTCCGCCACTCATTAGAAGTCACGAAATCCAGCCCACACTTCGAGTTTTGGAGGGAGAAGTGCCAAAGCATCTGTGGACATTTAAGTCCATGCAGGGATAGAATTCCAAGGAACACAGCTGGGTTAAGAAAACGTTTGCATCTGTTCATAAAATCCAAGTATTTTTAACCCGGTACTTCAGGCTCTCTGAGAGAATTATGAGAAGTGGCATCCAGGGGACGTCACTCTGAAAGACGCTTGAGCATGGAGATGTGGCCTGAGAAGCGGAGATCTCAGAATAGTTTCCATGATACTGAGTTGACCTGTACGGAATTGCTGATATTTCTGACTTATAAAAGTCAGAAGTTCAAATGATATAACTTTATATTAGTCCCAAGGAAGGTTTTCTGGGTGACATAGTTCTAACTTGGGGGTTCCTAGAAATCTAACATCACCAGTTTAAAAACAAAAACAATGATTCGTGTGTTCTCATTCATGTATGTGTATGGATGTGTGTCCATACACACTGGCACGTGTGTATGTGGATAGAGGCCAGGGCCAATAACAGGTGTCTTCCTTAACCTCGCCCCACCTTATTTTTTTAAGATTTTACTTTTAAGGCAGACAGTGGTGGCACACACCTTTAATCCCAAGCACTTGGGAGGCAGAAACAGGCAGATCTCTGAGTTCTAGGACAGTCAGGTCTACAGAGTGAGTTCCAGGACAACCAGGGCTACACAGAGAAACCATGCCTCAAAAAACTAACACATAGGGGCTGGAGAGATGGCTCAGAGGTTAAGAACACTGGATGCTCTTTCCAGAGGTCCTGAGTTCAATTCCCAGCAACCACATGGTGGCTCACAACCATCTGTACTGAGATCTGGCGCCATGTTCTTACGTGCGGGCATACATTGAGGCAGAATGTTGTATAAATAAATAAATAAATAAATAAATAAATAAATAAATAAATTAAAAAAAACTAACCCATACACACAAACAGGCACATACACAGAGAGAGAGAGAGAGAGAGAGAGAGAGAGAGAGAGAGAGAGAGAAGTACTTATGTGTATTCGCATATGAGTTCAGGTGCCTCTGGAAGCTAGAGGCCTCCAATAACCCTGAGGAGGGAGGGGGCTTGATTGGGGGAGGGGGAGGGAAATGGGAGGCGGTGGCGGGGAAGAGACAGAAATCTTTAATTAATAAATAAATAAATAAAAGAATTCCCATCCATGCCTCACTAGCACTGGATTGCAGGTGTGTGTCACAGTGCCACAGGTGTGCGCCACAGTGCCCAGGTTCTTACATGGCTACCGGGGATCCAAACTCAGCTCCTCCTCTTACGCAGCAAGCACTTGCCCAACTCACCCATCTCACCAGCCCCACAAATAATATGGTTATAACATGATAACCAGTGTGGTGACAATCAGTTTATAGTGGGATTCCTTCCTTACAGAAACAAATAAGTAACACGGAACTGACTTCAAACCTAGTGTAGGTAGCCGACTGCATACCTTGAGTTCTGGGAAAATGAGCGATAAAGCTCATTTGTACTTAGAAAGTTGTCACGTACTGAGTTAGGAGTCTATAAGGGAGAAAAATGTCAATAAAGTTTCTTACAGCTTTTATAGGGGTTCTGTTTTCTCTGCTGCTGTGCAAACACTCTAGAAAATAAATCTACCAAGCTAAGCAGGTAGATTACATTAAGGTTTGAGATGTGGTATCAAGTTTGTTTCAGGGGGACTCAGCCCAGCAGGGCACCTAGTCCCCTCTAGTGTAACAATAAGGGGCATGAAGGAAGCTCCCGTATTTAAAAATTATTTCATGCCATGAATGCTTTAGAGAAACACGGTCTTTGTTGCTGTTCAGTAACAACAATCGTTGGCCCATTCAGCCAAAGGCAGGAGAACTGGAGACAGAGCCTCCCACCCGGGGGCACTGGGTTCCTGTCTAAAGACAGCGTGGGGGAGGGGGGAATGATGCTCTGGATGAGGAACAAAGCACATACTAAGCACAGAGTAGACATAGCTCGTAGCTCCGCCGTCCTCGGTTTGTGAACCAACACTGCCCCTTGCTGGATGCTGGAGCAGCAGGTTACTTAACCTCAGTATCCCGCAGATGGAAAACAGTAACAATGCTGCCACCATGGGACTGCTGTGGGGATGAAACTAGTAAAAGCAGAAGAAAACTCCAACAGCTGCCAGACAGGGCTCACTGTGTTGGCACTGGTGCCATGGTAGTGATTATTATTGTACCAGCCACCCACACATCCATTCATAAAACAGTATTCTGATCCAGCACTTTTCTATGCCACTAAAGCTTCCATGGGGCAGAGAGTCTGGTCTGTACTGAATAGTGCTATGATCCACCTTACTGTCATTTCAGTGTGGACTACAAGGATGATGACCAATAGGATCAGATGAGATGGAACATAACAAGTTCTTAACATATACATAAGAATACATAAATCCCAAAAACAAACCTACTGCAGCAAATAGAAACTGAAGAATTCATTCTTGGTATGTAAATATACGTGTATGTGTGTGTGTGTGTGTGTTCAAATAGAGAGGAAGATAGATATCGATGACAGATGATAGATAGGTAGATAATAGATACTCTCTTATATAAGTCCCATAACCACTTCTCAGTTGAGGAACATTAGAAGCATCTCCCCCTGAGAGAGGCACAAGACACAGTGTAACTATATTTCCCCTACTCATAAAGATTGTCTTGGAGGTAGTAACAATGTAATTAAATAGGACCCATAAGTGGATGAGAGACTCAGTAGTTTGTAAAGAAGAAAAACTGTATCTCTCTACAGATGTTGTGTTATATATACACATCTATTTCTATTCCATGGACTAGAATCCAGTAAGGTCCTATCTCAGTTTGCCTCTCTGTTGCTGTTATAAACATAGTGATAGAGAGCAGCTTGGAGAACAAGAGGGTTTCTGTGACTCACAGATCATCAAGGGAAGCTAAGGCAGGAGCCCAGAGGCAAGAGCTGAAGCAGAGACCACAGGGCAAAGCTGCTTCCTGGCTTGCCTTTTATACAACCCAGGGTCACCTGTCCAGGTCTGGCTCAGCCGCCTAGGTCCTGCTGTATCAGTTACAATCAAGAAAACGTCACGCCACCAGACATGACCATGAGCCAATCTGATGGAGTTTGAAGTTCCCCCTTCCCAGGTGGCTCAAGTTTGCATCAAGCTGACAAAGTCCAGTCGGCGCAGGTACTAAGGCTATGAAATGATCGTGCACAGATCAGTTTACCTTCCAACCAAAATCTTAACTCAGTAGTGTGCAGGATAATCAGGAAATGTCCACTTATAGCAACAACACAGAAAAGTAACAATTCGACAAGATACATATACATATTTGTGTATATTTGCACACACATGTAGATAGATATGAAAATGGAACACACTGAAACAAGCCAAAGACAAGCTTAAAATTTTGTCAAGATAGCCCCATCTCTAGCCTAGGATGATTCAATATCGATTTTTCCAAAATGACTGGGAAAATACAAAAAGGTTTTCATAAAGTTAGACAGCCTGACAGTAAAGCTTATACAGAAAAACTATCATACAAAACGGCCAGAAAACCACAGGTGGGGGGGGGGGAACAGAAATCGCAAAGGGGACTGGTCCTGCAGGACATTCAAACAAACTGTTTCGACCTCTCATTTAAACTGTGTGTTGTGGAGCTGGAGAGATGGCTGCTCTCCCAGAGGACCCGGGTTCAACTCCCAGAATCCACATAGCAGCTCACAGTTGTCTGTCACTCCAGTTCTAGGGGATCTGACACCTTCACACCAGTGCACATAAAATAAAAGTTAAATACATTATTTTAAAAAACTGTGTGCTGATGTTGCACAAGGAGATGAATACCCAGATTACCGGGAGTTACTCGGTGATAAAGGCGACATCTCAGACCACAGTAGAGATGGACTCTCTAATAAGAGGCACGGAGACAACTGGTAGCCAGGTTGTGGGAACTGGACTGGTTATGTCTAAAGTTTTTAATGAAAATCTTCGTGTGCCAGATTTGATCATCTTTTCTTGGATGTGGCACTGCAGACACAGTCAACAAGAGCTGCCATTCTAGCCCACGCCCAGTTCCCAGTAAGCAATTGTCTCCTTGCGGCTCTCAAGGTATGTCCAGTTAACAAAGAGGTGTACAATTATATTTAACATATCACTAATAGGATATTTACAGGAAATAAAATCAAGGGTATTAGAAATGCCTATTTTAAAGGGTATTTGTTGGTGAATAAATTACCCCAGAGCATCTAACTCAAGGATTCTAATCTCCAGGACGTGGTCCCTGGCTATGACACTCTGAAAATACATAGAAACACGTAGGATCCTGGGCTCCACTTTCTGAGGTTCTTGGTGGATGGTAAGAATGAGGGCTTTTAATAAGGGTCTCCCACCCTCCAACCTGTTCCCCACGGCTGACACACTGTTGGGTATGGGACCACTATGCCCATGCCTACACCCTGACCTAGGAAGAAACACATATTCATCAGTCCACATAAGGCTGTTTCAAATTTTTAAGAAAGAATGCTCCCTCGGCTTCCTGCCATAGTTGTTCAACCTGTCTTCAAGGCAGCTCCCCCCTACCCTAACCTCAGAGGTAGACTGGGCCTTTGCTCATGGGCTGGCTGGAGCACTTTCCCACTGCCCCCGGGAGGACAGAGGAGCCTCAGGAATGTGTGCAGCCCCCAAACGCCCTGCTACCCTGTGGGGAAGAAGGGACCTCGCTGGTTTATAGATGAGGAGGAAGAGTGAGCTACCAACGCCAGGTCTTTCCTTCGCCTTCCTGGCATCCCAGTAGCTACATCCCTGGTATCTAGCCAGGAATTGAACGCTTGCCCTGCTCCAGCCTCCAGCCGGGCTTCGCTGCAGGACAGGGAACTGGAAAAGCCCGTCCCACCCTCACCCAGTTCTAAACATGAGCAAGAGCGAAATGCGTTGTTATACAATTATTTCAACTCGGATCGTATTCATCTTCGTTTATGACTGTCAGGAGTTACCCATAGTGCCAATAAAATGTTTTGATTCAGGAGAATTCCAGGAAACATGACTCCTTTTAATGAAACACCATGAAAAAGAGAGAGGAAAAAACTTTTTCAGTACTCTTATAAGCATCTGGGTCCATGTTTTGTTTTATTTACTATTTTTATTAATTTTATTCTATGTGGGGGTGGTTGAAGTGGGGTGTGCACATGCCACAGCGTGCATGCAGGGTCAGAGGTCAGAGGGCAACCAGTATATGTCAAATTTTTCCTATCCCCAGATGGGCCTGGGCCACAAACTCAAGATTCCAAGCAGGGCAAAAAAACACCTTTACCCACTGAGATACCTCGTTTCACATTTTTAGAAAGTCCGGACACTAGCGTAGAGTTTAGTGTGTAGGAAGATGTACAGCTGAAAGGTCTCACGTCGACATGGAGATATCGCCTGACCACTGACAGCAGGCGAGCCCAGGCAGACCCAGGAAATGACCCTGATAAACTGGAATTCATAACTATGTGCCACACCTCAGCATGCTCCTTCCCCCGCCACCAAGGTCACAAGGTCATTGCTGGCAGATTTCTCACTGATGACTCTCTCCTTACTAACTGGGTCGATCCCCAGTGTGGTACTGCTTCCCCAAGAACCTTGGGGAAAGGGCATGTTCCTCTTATCATTTTTAAAGGTATGCCTTGAGCAAGATCTTTTTCACTACTGAGTTTGCATTGGTTGGTTGGTTGGTTGGTTAGTTGGTTGGTTTTGGTGCTTTGTATAAGAATGGTGCTCCTAGGCTCATCTATTTGAATCCTTGGTCATCAGGGAGTGGCACTACTTGAGAAGGATTGGGAGGTGTGGCCTTGTTGGAGGAGTTGTGTCACTGGGAGTGGGCTCTGAGGTTTCAAAAGCCCAAGCCAGGCCCAGTGTCTCTCTGTTCTTCCTGCCGCTTGCAGATCTATATGTAGAACTCTCAGCTACTTCTTCTGTACCACGTCTGCCTGCATGCCACCATGCTTCCCAGCATGATAATGATGGACTAAACCTCTGAAACTATAAGCCAGCCTCAATTAAATGCTTTTTTTATAAGAACTGCCATGGTCATGGTGTCTCTTCACAGCAATAGAATACTGATTGAGACAGGGTTTTTTGTTTGTTATTATGGTTGGTGGTTTGGGCTTTTTAATAGATTGTTTGTATGTGCATGTGTGTAAGTGTATGCTATGTGTGCAGTGCCCATGGAGGCCAGAAGAGGGAGTCAGATCTCCAGGAACT
>NC_022028.1:21890074-21892470 GCF_000317375.1 Microtus ochrogaster | reverse complement strand
TTACAGGTGGTTGTGAGCCACTTGGTGTAGGAGCTGGGAACTGAACTCAGGTCTTCTAGAAGAGTAGCAAGTGCTCTTACCCACAAAACATTTCTCCAGCACTTTCTCTTATTTTTTGAGTCAAGAATTCATGCAGCCTAGGCTGTCCCCAAACTCACTATGTAGTCAAGGATGGAAGAGATGCTGTACTCCCCCCCCCCAAATTATCCATGTACATGAAATTATGGCACATTGAGTGGATGTTATTAATGCTAGTCAGGGTTCACACTACTGGGAACAGTGAACTCTATTTGCAAATTAGTCTATGTCCCCTGAACAGCATCCAGAATGGCAGACTATGCCTGATCCTGCAGACCACAGACCCCATGGCCGACGGAAAGTACAGCAAGGGTTTCAGACACTCTCTTCCTTCAGTTCTCAGTCTGGCAGTGCCCCATCAGTAGGCATTTTCCAGAATGTTCTGATCGGAGCAAGCACATCCACTACAACACAGCCTATGAAAACCCACACACTTCTAATCCATCGGCATATACTTGCTTTCACTGGTGTCTCTCCACGTAACTAGCTCATCAGCTGCTCTTGCATCTTCTTTTGATAAATGTTTGGGGTCATTAGAAAAGACCTGCAGCAGGATCTCATCTGAAGAGAAGCAAGCACAAGCATGTCAACACCAGAAACACGCACGGGTATATCTTGCACTGTACATACACAGTATGCCCATGGATGCGTGAATGGATACTCAGACTCAGTGGATACAGGATGCTCAGCTCTAAGATGACCAAAACAGATACCCCAGGCAGAGATAGACGTTTAGAAATTCTGTCCCGTGTCTCATATGTAGAGATACAACTTCCCTTCTCGTTCCTGGTGTCATTCATACCGTCTTAAAGTGTCCCCCCCTCAGGGTGGCACATAAGAACAGGGTGAAGGCTGTAAGTCATAAATGAGGCAGAACATACTAAATGGTCGTTAAGAGCTTTTTTATACATAAAACTCTTCCTGATTAGGATGGCGAGATGGCTCGGTGGTCATGCTCACTGGCCACTCTTCTGGAGGACCTAGGTTAGATTCCCAGCACACGCATGTTGACTCACAACCTGTTGTAACACCATGTTGATTCATAGTGTTGTAAGGCGCTATCCATCCTAGCAGAGCAGAAATGAAGTCATCAATCTCACCCACCTATGAAGCCTGGAGGCTACAATAATGACCTGCCGGCAAGATATATACCTCGGATGCAATATTGGCACAAATGTTATGTGAGTAACCAACCCCCTTTTTTGGGGGTTTTAAGACCCACTTCATGAGATGGAACTCATATTTGACACTGATACTGAGGCCAAGAACCTGAGATGAAAGGTCATGCCCTAAAGTAGTGGTTCTCAACCTGTGGGTCGTGACCTCTGGAATTTGAATGGCCCTTTTATAAGGGCTACTAAAGACCATGAAAAAAAACGCAGATTTACATTACAATTCATAACAGTAGCAAAATTACAGTTATGAGGTAGCAATGAAAGTAATTTATGATTGGGGAGTCACAACATAAGGAACTATACTAACGGGTTAAAAAGGTTGAGCATTGGGAAGGTTGAGAACCACCCCCTAGAGGAAAACCTAGTACTATTATTCTACTAAGTAAACATAGCAATAAAATTGTTCCTATGCTATACACACAGATTAGTGCATCACCTCAACCCTCACCAGAGAAGCTGCTTCTTTTTCTTTTTAATTTTAAGGATTTACTTATTTTTAGTTTATGTGTATGTACGTTTTGCCTACTTGAATGCCTGTGCACCTTGTGTAGTTCTGGTACCCTCAGAGGCCAGAAAAGAGTGCTGGGCATTCTGAGACTAGAGTTAAAAATGCTTGTGAGCCACCATGTGGTGCTGAAATCAAACCCAGGTCCTCTGGAAGAGCATCCGCTGCTCTCAATTGTTGAGCCATCTCTCCCGCCCAATAAGCTGCTTCTTACAACAGATGGTAATAAACGCAGAGACCTACAACCGGACAAAGTCTTTACTTTGGAGCACTCAGATCTGAATGGGGTGTCTTTATCAAACCTTAGGGATCTATGCCAAAGAGAAGAAAAGATTAAAAGAGCCAGAGGTGGTGCATGACTCCAAGGAGAAATTAGTTTTCATACACAGCAGGTTTGATGCACATGTGAACTCAGAGAGACTATGATCACACATACAAGCCAAACCAGACAAAATCCCAGCACAGAGAAATGGAAATCCAAGCAAAGCCCACCCGTGACCAAGAAGCTATTTACAGCTGCTGGCTGCTCAGGGAGGGACAATCAGTTCTCTTCAAGAGAGCGACACTGGGTATCTTAACCACACTACAGAGCAGGCCCCAAGCTCAGGCTTAGCTGGCTAACACTAAACGGGTTCCAC
>NC_022028.1:21879754-21889894 GCF_000317375.1 Microtus ochrogaster | reverse complement strand
CACGCCTTTAATCCCAGCACTCGGGAGGCAGAGGCAGGCGGATCTCTGTGAGTTCGAGACCAGCCTGGTCTACAAGAGCTAGTTCCAGGACAGAATCCAAAAGCTACGGAGAAACCCTGTCTCAAAAATTCAAAAAATAATGCTAAAAAATAAAAAAAAAGAAAAGGATAAAGAATATGATCAAAATATATTGTAAGAAAAAATTCAAAATAAAAAACCCACATTGTAACATTCTCTTGGTATACAGGTTAATATAAATGCTAAAGATTAAATAGGTTTGTATAACTGAAGATTTTATTTTTGAATGTCAAACTTTCTGCCCTTCAGAGAAAATACTTATTAAGAGCTTCTAGCCAGGCGGTGGTGGCGCTCGCCTTTAATCCCAGCACTCGGGAGGCAGAGGCAGGCAGATCTCTGTGAGTTCGAGACCAGCCTGGTCTAGAGAGCAAGTTCTAGGACAGTCAAGGCTATACAGAGAAACCCTGTCACAAAAACAAAACAAAACAAGAGCTTCCAAAAAAAAAGAAAAGAAAAAAAGGCAGTTTTTGCCGGGTCTGCTTCTGTCTGGGCAAAAGGACAGATCTGGATCTTCGCTTTTCTCAAAAACACAGCAAGAGTTTCCTAGAAGAGCAACGAGGTGGCACTTTGAAAACTCTAAACGCGAAGGTCTTCCCACACAGCGGGCGTAAGCACTCAGGCAGGCTGCCTGGTTCAATCTCCCAGGCTATCCTCACACTCTCGTACCCTGCTACCACCATCTGGCACCCTCTGAGAAGCAGGGTCCTTTCCCGGTGTTTGCATTCTGCTTTCTGTTGGTTTTCTTAAGACTCTGACAGAGGAACCGACTCTAGCCACAAGGTAAGCAACAACCATGCTTACCTTTCCTTTGAAGCAGCAGGAACGAGTTACCTAAAAGCCAAGGGCAAGAAGGCGAGTTCTCCAAATACATCCTAAAGTTTTCACAGGAGGAGGTGACTTACCAAACAACTTAGCCAGATGTGAACTTGATGCGAATTCAGAATTGTTGAAGCTGTTCGGGGGGGCATGAGCTGTGGGGAAACAAATTTTAGCTGTGCTGAAATCTGTCCTCAATTCTATGCCTAGTGTCTCAAGCCCCAGTCCTCTGCAAGGTACTTCGAGAGGAATAGTTGTGTACCTGGTGTCTTAGCCACTTTCTCCATGCTGTGGAAAAATTACTTTGGCAAAAACAACTTAAGGGAGAAAGGATTTGTGTTGGCTTGAGCCTCTAGAAGGATACCGTCTCATTATGGTGCCGAAGACACTGAGGCAGGAGGAGGATGCACAATCACTAAGTTATTTGTGTGCACACAGCAGCTCTAATTGTAGAAAAAAATCTGGTGGAAGGACCCGGGTAGTGGGTGCCAAATGACGTCAAGCAGAGCTGCTTTGAGCCAATAAAGGACAAAGGCACGATTCTCTACTAACGAGACCTGGAAGAGTCGTTAGGACCAATACATTTAATCCTTAAGCACTTTGCTGAAGACATGACATATTATATCAACTAAGGGAACATAATAATAAAAAAAAACCCTTCAGAGCAAGCTAACAGGATTGTAACAGCAAAAGTATTCACATGTGTGCCTTTATTGAGTGGCCATCGAGAAATGCATTGGCGGGATCATTAGTTACAAAACTGCTTTGCTTAGAGTGTGATTTCCACACAGCATATGTTTCTGGCTTTATTTTCATAAGCAATGACCCATTCTCAATCTCCCTCTTAATGGAGAGGGCCTTCTCTGTTATCCTCATGATTTAGGGCTAGTGTGTGCAAGGGGTTTTACTTGGCTTTGTCTCGTGTGTGCGGCCAGCTGTTTTCTCTTAGCTTTAGCGTTCGAGCATGGGTGTTAGCGGAGAAATCAGCTGTGCTGCTCTGGGAAAACAGTTTACAAAGGCCGGGGCAGGGCTGGGGTGATGAGGGGGTGTGTGAGAAGGCTTTGCACCCGAGACGGTCACTTGGGCACTCCTGGACAGTAAACTGTAAAGTGTGGACGAGAAGAAAGTTGTAACAGTGTGCCTAGCTTGTGCGACCAGAACAGTGAGCCCCGCTGAAAATTAGATTCCATCCTTTGCACAACATCCACGGTGATAGGACCTGCCTGACTGCATACAACAGGGATCATAATAATAATGATAATGATGAGATAATGACAATTAAGAGGCACACTTTAAAGCACAGACCCCCACAGACACTGAAAGCTACAGGGACAGTTTCTGATTTCTCTTTCTTCCGTATCTCAGCCCCACCCACAGCTGGATTCTGGGATGCTCCAGGCACGGCACAGCCACCCATGAAAACACAGGCACTTTGAATCCGTCCACAGATACTTGCTTTCATTCGCCTCTCTCCAGGTGATCAGTCTGCCAGCTGTTCTTGCATCCTTTGACATGTCATCTAGATTGCTGGAAAACACCTGCAGCAGGATCTCATCTGAAGAGGAGCAAGCAAAATCGTCAGCACCAGCAGCACACGAGGTGTATCCCGCTCTGTACCTGCCTAGCGCGTGTCCATGGATGCGTGAAGGGGCGACTCAGACCCAGTGGACGCAGGACGCTCGGCTCTAAGATGCCATCACAACTACAAACTCATGATTGCAGCAGATATCCCAGGCAGAGAGCACCACCCACCAAGCCCAGGTGGTTAGAAACTCTGCCCCATGTCTGGTTTTCTTCCAGGTCCTGGTGTCATTCTGACCTACCTCTGGGACTGTGCCCAAGCTGCCCCAGCTACAAGCAAAAACCCTTTCTTATCTCTATAAGACATGCATCATTTCTTCATTTGAGGCCTTGTTGCCTTTCCTGGTGCTAGGTCAAGGGCCTGCTCGTTTAAGATGCTAACTACTCTAAGAGGCCAGATCCCACAACCTGATGAGACAGGCCACCCTGTGCCAATCCCCTCAAACCCCACCTTCCCCAGATCTACCCTGGGATGAAAAGTTAAGGCACTATCTTATCCCTTGCTGTGCTATGATTTTTGAATGGCTCAAACCAGTACCTGGCTCCTCCATGCTCCCTTGTTATGTAGGTTATACCAAGACTAAATCACATGGGTAGAACTTCCTACCACGCAAGCATACACGCTGACCTTATATAAAAGCAAGGTTTCTTTATTGAAGGGATTTCTCTAAAGACGCTCTCTCCTGGGCCTCCCCATCATCCTGTCATCATGACTTTCTTTCTCTTGTTCTAAGCTATCCCTCTGCTGTGGTTAAATTAGCAATGCCTCCCATAGGCTCGTGTGTTTGATGGTCTCAGTGGTGCTGTTTGGGGAGATTATAGAAACCGTGGTTTGCAACCTTCCTAACGCTGTAACCCTTAATACAGTTCCTCATGGTGTGGTGACCCCAACCATAAAATTATTTTCATCACTATTTCATAGCTGTACTTTTGCTACATTATGAGTCATAATATAAATATTTTTGGAGAGAGAGAGAGTTGCCAAAGGGGTCCCAAGTTGAGAACCACTGTTTTAGGGGGTAGAGACTTGCTAAAGGAACTGAATGACTGAGAACATGAGGTTTATAGCCTCACCGCACTTTCTGGTCAATCGTGTGTGTGTGTGTGTGTGTGTGTGTGTGTGTGTGTGTGTGTGTGTGTGTGTGCGTGCGCGCGTGTGCGCGCACGCGCGTGCACTGACGCTCATGTGGCTGTGTGTGCCCTCCTTCCTGTTTGTGGACACACAAGTCATCAGCCAGCTTCCTGCCCCTACTGCCAGGCCCTCTCTGCCATTATCGTCTCTATTCCGTATGAACCATAGCCGAATTAAACCCTTTTCTTCCTTAAGTAGCTTTGGGTCACCATTTTTTTATCACAGCACTAAATAATAACTAACAAGCCTTCTTACTCAAGCCCCTTGAGGTTTTAAAGGTGAAGTCTGCCCTCAGGCCCATGGTGCTGGTTTTAAGCAGCTATACGATTTTGTGCTATATGGTTCCTTTCTAATGCTCTCCAGGGGCGAGGCTTCCTGTGGTCAGAGGCCCTTCCTCCTAACAAACCCCATTCCTGAAGGCAGTTACATGTCAGCTCTTTTCATGAACCAACAACCGATGCCATCCGCCTTCTCCTTTACTTCACGCTATGAAGCACACTATAATTTTGGGGCCAATAAGCACAGACCCAAATCCCAGTTTGATGCCTGCCAGAGCATGACCTGGGGTGGATAACTTTCACCTCTTAGATCTTTGGTGCCATCAGCAGTAGGGGGGGTGGTGGGAGGATTTAACTCAGAGAACTTTTGTGGAAATTGATGTCTTTAAGGCCCTGTACACAGGGTCAGTGTGAAGATTGTGCCCAGGGCCAAATACCTCACAACCAATTCATATAGCATCAACCCCCGAGCAGCTAGGAAGCACGGTCCATGAACCGCTCTGTGGAATATGGGGACAAGAATGGAAAAAAAAAAAAAAGGTGTGACACACAGGAAACCAAGGTGTCATTCACATAGGACAGAAGAATGAATTCTCAGTCACAGCTTCTATGCTTTTCCATCTCAAGATGCTCTCACCTCCTTCTGCATCTACTCTGTGGTTGAAGCCTCGAAGGCCACATCCCCAAAGAAACTTCCTTTCCCACCCTCCCTGGCAGATAGGGCCAGGCCACACAGTACAGAGAGATCCTCAAAAGACAACTGAGGCCCAGGAAGGGCATTGCTTCTCTAGACAAAAGTGTATTCCTTTTTTTCATTTTGGAAGGTGATTGAGACAGGATCTCACTGTATACCCTGGGATGTCCTAGAACTCACTATGGAGACTGGGCTAGCCTCAAATATACAGAAACCAGCCTGCCTCTGCTTCCCAAGTACTGAGTTCAAAGGCGTGCGCCACCATGCCCAGCTTGGATAGAAAATTTTAAAGTGCTGAGCTTGCACTTCCCTGTCTTCTTCCTTGAGCCTGGAAAAAAGGATGTCTGGATGTGATGCCTGGAACTGCAGCAACCATCCTGCGGCCCAGAGACACAATCACCAGGGACAGTCCTGATGATCTCAAAGCAAATGGCTCCAGCCCGAGCTACTTTGACAAGGGAAAAGAAAGAACCCTTGGTTTGTGTCGCTGAGCCATCTAGACATGTATGAGGGTATACCAGACATGGCCAGACATACCAACGTGTCTACAAAGAACAGAAAAACCAGAGTTGAGCTGAAGACAGAAGGAAAAAGGCTGGGCCCAAGCAGCCAGACCTCAGGAGGAAGCAGTGAGCCCTGCCAGAAAGGGCTGCCCACAGAACGTGCTAAGAACCTCCACTCTGCAGAAGTGGGGTGTTTTCTGTCACCTCTCTGCTTCCTCAGCAGACTGCCATGGCTCAGAACTGTTCCCTGAGCCTCTGGTCCCTGGACTTGTAGGACATCAGCAATCCTCAAGCTGGAGTCTCCCAGAGAGCTTTACAACTTGACTACTGGGTCTGCCAGTCCATACCTTTAGTCCCAGCAACTGGGAGGCAGAGGCAGATGGATGTCTGAATAGGTCAGCCAGGAACACACAGTGAGACCCTGTCTCAAAACGAAAACAAAAAACAGCCAGGTAGCCGGGCGGTGGTGGCGCACGCCTTTAATTCCAGCACTCGGGAGGCAGAGGCAGGAGGATCTCTGAGACCAGCCTGGTCTACAAGAGCTAGTTCCAGGACAGGCTCCAAAACCACAGAGAAACCCTGTCTCGAAAAAAAAAAAAAAAAAAAAAAAAAAAAAAAACCAAAAAAACCAGCCAGGTCTGGGGTTCTAGCTCAGAGTAGGGTACTTGCCTAGCAAGCGTGAGGCTCTGGTTTGACTCCTAACGCCATAAAAATGCCCCTCCCCTAAGTCTAACACCGAGACCTTGGAGAAGGGTCCTTTAATATCCCTCTGGCTGTTCCCAGCTCAGCCTGGGGCTTCACACTGTCCGCTAAGCAGAAATCGTCCAGACAGGCACCACGTGGAGGGCTGAGGTGGGTCACTGCCTCAGGGAACTTCCAGATGGCATTGCTGACTCTACCACCTACCCCCTTTGGAAAATCAGCAGCTTTACCAAGCTTTGGTTTATCGCCCTGTTAACTTAATTTTTTTGGCACCTGGACACTTAGAGGAACTGACTCTCAGCCACAAGGCAGAACATTCGCCTTCCCGCCTACCCAAACTGCACACAGGAACAAGTGACCTAGAACAACTGTGTGACTTCTTTAAATCCCAGACTCAGGTTCCACAGGACGACTTACCAAATAGCTTAGCCAAATCTTCCTCGAAATGCCTTGAACTGGAGGAAAAGCTGTTCTCCACACCTGTGGGAGAAACAAGACACACTGTGATTAAACCTTTCCCAGGTCAGGCAGGTACGATGGTGCACACCTTCGACCCTATAAATATGTATATAGGGGTTGAATCAGGAAGGATAGTTCTCCGCCAACTTTGCCTACAGAGCAAGTTCAAGGCCAGCTTGAAGGACAGGACCACTGACTCAAAGGTAAATAACTTCCACCTATATGTATCACCCCCACCACACAGGATACATCCCAAGACTCCAGTGCCTCCCTGAACCTGTGGACAGTCCCAAAGCCCATGGATTATTTTCATATATATATACTGTCTTTTCCATTTTTTAACTGTTACTTATCATGCACGGTGGCCATAACTCTTGCCGTCTGTGGTATAATACCAAACAGGCACAAATTTTGTTTGCTTTCTACATGATTGCAGGGATAGAAGATCCACCCTGATGACTTTGGTGTACTTAACTGTTGGAGACCGAGTCTGGAAACGTCACCCACTAAAGCTCTAGGATCTAAGTCCTCACAGACCCAGGGTCTTTACCCAGAGAGGGGTCTGAGGATTGTGGTCAGCCAATTGGTCTAGCAAACAGTTGGGGAATATTGTTGTCAGGTGTGTTACTTTTGTTTATGCTGCATTTGATTAGCTGTGAAGCTGTGTTACTGTGCCTGTCTAAAACACCTGATGGTCTGATAAAGAGACGACAGCCAATAGCGAGGCAGAAGCAAGGGTAGACAGGGCTAGCAGGCAGAGTATAAAAGGAGAAAGGTGCAAGAGAACAAGGAGTGGTGAATATCTGGGGTCAGCCACCCATCCACCCAGTCACCCACAGAGTAAGAAGGAAAGAAAGGTATATAGAAAGAGAAAGTTAAAAAGCCCAGAGGCAAAAGGTAGATGGGAAAATATAAGTTAAGAAAAGCTGGCAAGAAGCAAGCCGAGCTACGTCTGGGCATTCATAATTAAGCATAAGACTCTGTGTGTGATTTATTTGACAGTTGGGTAGTGGGACCCCCCCCCAAAAAAAAAGCCAAAAGAGTAAAACATCCCACAATAGCAAACAGCAAGATTGATTCCAAATGATGCAAGACCATAAAAACGAAGAAAGTAAACCTGACATTTGCTTTGAAAAATCTATGTCCATAACAACTTAATAAATGAAAACCAAAAGATGGGAACAGCCCCAATGTCCATCGGCTGATTGAACAAGCAGGTAAACAAGGCAGCAGCAGGTCGTTCAGTCCTCAGAAGGAGCAGAGCAGCACCTGTTACATGAATGGACCTGGGAATGTGCTAAGGGAAAGGAGGCAGGCACAAAGCCCACACGTCATGTGATTGTGTTTACAGGGAGTATCGGGAATAGAAAGCCCACAGAACAGATGGCAGACAGGGCCTTCCCTAAGATTAGGGGTAAAGAAGAAAGGAGGTGATTACTAAGGACCACACAGTCCTTTTTAGGGGTAATGAAAACATTCTAAAATTAGGTAATAGTGATTCACTACTGTTTATACACTAAACACCACACACACACATACACACACACACGACTGTATCACTTTTCAGGTGTAATTTTCTTTTTTTGCAGTTAGGTGTTAGTTACTATGTCTCCCAGCCTGGTCTCAAACTCATAACAACAATAATGATGATGAAATGAAAAAGAAAATGATGAGCTCAAGTCAACAGGCGACTTTTATTGTTGATGAAATCTCCCTAAGGTTGTCATTTAAAAACTGTGGAGAGACCTGGAAGCAGCCTCCCCATACCCGCAACCATCCCCCACCACATCTCTGACCCCCGAACCTTGGCCTTGACTGCACCTGGAGAGGAGTCCCCAGAGCCACAGCCCAGCCTGCACCAGGAGGAAGAGTGACCATCTAAGTCACAGGCCCCACCTACACCAATTGGAGGAAGAGATGGGTAGGTGCCAATGCAAGAATACATTCAACAACCTAAGAAACAATATGGCAACACCTGAACCTAGTACTGGTCCTACAAAACAAAGACCTGAACATCCTAATGCTGAAGAAGCAGAAGAAAATGTCCTTAAATATAACTTTATGAAGATGATAGAAACTTTTAAAGAGGAAATGAAAAATTCCCTTAAAGAAATGGAGAAAAAGACAAAAAATTGGAAGAAATCAATAAATCTCTTAAAGATAACCAAGAAAAATCAAGACAAAACAATTAAAAGATGAAGGAAACAGCGCAAACAGTTCAAGACTTGAAAATTGAAATAGAGACAATAAAGAAAACACAAACCAAGGGAATTCTGGAAATGGAAATCTGGATAAACAAACAGGAACTACAGATATAAGCATAACCAACAGATTACAAGAGACAGAAGAGAGAATTACAAGAGATGGGAGAGGAAATAGATTCATCAGTCCAAGGAAATGTTAAATCCCACAAATTCTTAACACGAAACATCCAGGAAATCTGGACACCATAAAGAGACCAAACTTAAGAATAATAGGGATAGAAGAAGGAGAAGAACTCTGGCTCAAAGGCATAGAAAATACATTCAACAAAATCATAGAAGAAAACTTTCTAAACCTAAATAACGATAAGCCTATGAAGGTACAAGAAGCTTACAGACCATCAAATAGACTGGACAAAAAAAAAATCTCCTTGCCATATAATAATCAAAACACTAAAGAAAGAATATTAAGAGCTGCAAAGGAAAAAGAACAAGTAACATATGAAGGTAGACCTCTGAGAATTACACCCCACTTATCAATGGGAACTGTAAAAGCTAGAAGGCCTGGACAGATGTGCTGCAGACACTAAGAGACCACAGACCCAAGCACTAACTACTATACCCAGCAAAGCTTTCAATCACCATAGACAGAGAAAACAAGATATTCCATGACAAAACAAGATTTAAACAATACCTATCCACAAATCCAGCTTTACAGAAAGTACTAAAAGAAAAACTCCGACCCAAGGAAGTTAGCCACACCCATGAAAACACAGACAATAGATAACCTCACACCAAAAAAACCCAAAGAAATGAAACACAAAAACACTACCACCAAAAAATAACAGAAATTAACAATCACTGGTCATTAATATCCCTTAATATCAATGGACTCACTTCACTTATAAAAAACACACAGGTTAGCAGAATGGATACAAAAACAGGATCCCTCCTTCTGCTGCTTACAAAAAACACACCTCAACCTCAAAGACAGACATTACCTCAGAGCAAAGGGCTGGGAAAAGACATTCCAATCAAATGGACCTAAGAAAAAGCAAGTGTAGCTATCCCAATATCTAACAAAGTAGACCTCAAACTAAAATCAATCAAAAGAGATGGAGAAGGACACTTCATACTCATCACAGGAAAAAATCCATCAAGATGAAGTCTCAGTTGTGAACATCTATGCCCCAAATCCAAGGGCACCCACATATAAAAGAAACATTACTAAAGCTTAAATCTCACATCAAACCCCATGTACTAACAGTACAAGACTTCAACACCCCACCCTCACTCTCACCAGTAGACAGGTCTACCAGGCAGAAACTTAACAGAGAAATAAGACACTAACAGATGTCATGACTCAAATAAACCTAATAGTCATCTATAGAACATTTCTCCCAAGCACAGAAGAATAAACCTTCTCAGCATCTCTTGCAACCTTCTCTAAAATTGACCACATACTCAGTAACAAAGCAAACCTCAACAGACACTAAAAAATTGGAGTAACCACTTGCATCTTATCAGATCACCATGACTTAAAGTTAGAATTCAACAACACTAATTGCAGAAGCCTGCAAACTCATGGAAATTTAACAATGCTCAACTGAATCACCCCTGGGTCAAGGAAGAAATAAAGAAATTAAGACTTCCTAAAATTCAATGAAAATGACCACACAACATGCCCAAATTTATG
>NC_022028.1:21870516-21876424 GCF_000317375.1 Microtus ochrogaster | reverse complement strand
TAATCTCCAAAATATATAAAGAACTCAAGAAGCTGGACATAAAATATCAAATAATCTAATTAAAAATGGGGTGCAGATCTAAACAGAATTCTCAATAGAAGAATCTCAAATGGCCAAAAGACACTTAAGGAATTGCTCAGTATCCTTAGCCATCATGGAAATGTAAATCAAAGTGTCTCTGAGACACCAGTCAGAATAGCTAAGATCAAAAACACCAATGATAACTTATTATGTGGACTAAGGGGAACACTCCTCTACTGCTGGTGGGAGTGCAAGCTTGTACAGCCACTTTGGAAATTATTGTGACAGTTTCTCAAAAAATTGGGAATCGAACTACTTCAAGACCCAGCAATACCACTCTTGGGCATATACCCCAAGGGATGCTCAATCATACCACAAGGACATTTGCTCAACTATGTTCCTGCCGGCATTATTTATAACTGCCAGAACCTGGCAACAACCTAGATGCCCCTCAACTGAAGAATGGATAAGGAAAATGTGGTACATTTACACAATGGAGGACTACACAGCAGAAAAAAGAATGATGACATCTTGAAATTTTCATTCAAATGGATGGAACTAGAAAAAAAAATCCTGAGTGAGGTAACCCAGACCCAGAAAGACAAGCACAGTATTTACTCACTTGTAAGTGGACATTAGACATAAAGCAAAGAATAACCAGCCTTATAGTTCATGACCCCAGAGAAATTGGGGAACAAGGAGAACCCTAAGAGAAACAGACACGGTTCCCCTGTGGAAGGGGAAATAGATATGATCTCCTGAGAAAATTGTGAGCATGGGGGTGGGTAAGAAAGCAGGGCAGAAGGACATGGGGAGGAGAGAAGGGGAGGGAGGAGGAGAACATGAGGGAACAGGATGGTCAAGATGGGGGAAAGACAGAGAGGGAGAGCAAATAAACAGATATCTTGATTGTGGGAACCATTATGGGCTAGTGAGAACCCTGGCACTAGGGAAATTCCCAGAAATCCACAGGATGGCCCCAGCTTAGACCCTAAGCTATAGTGGAGAAGGTGGGTGCCTGAGCTGGCCTTCCCCTGTAATCAGATTGATGGCTACCTTCATTGTCATAATAGAACCTTCATCTAGCAACTGATGGAAGCAGATGCAGAGACCACAGCTAAGCACTGAGCAGAGCTTCTGGAGACCAGTCAAAGAGAAGAAGGAGCAATAGTATGAGCAAAGAGGTCCAGACCATGATGGGGAAACCCACAGAAACAGCTGACCTGAGCTAGCGGGAGCTCACTGACTCGGGACTGACAGTGGGGGAACCTGCATAGGACCAAACTGGACCCTCTGAATGCGGGTGGCAGATGTGTGGCTGGGGCAGTCTTTGCGGCCACTGTCAGTGCGACTGGGATTTATCCCTAGTGTTTGAACTGGCTTTTTGGAGCCCATTCCCTATGAAGGGATACCTTGCTTAGCCTAAATATAGAGGGAGGTCCTTGGTCCTGCCTCAAAGTGATGTGACTCCCCATCAGAACAAGCCTTACCCTCTCTGAGGAATGGGATGGAGGGTGGGTGGGGAAGTCAGGGGGAATGGGAGAAGCTGAGGGGGTGGGAACTGGGATAGGTATGTAAAATAAGAAAAGATCATTTTTAAAAATTAATTAATATATATTTTAAAAAACTGTGTGTGAGTGGGTGGAGCGGCACACACCTGTAATTCTAGTACTTAAAAGACCAAGGAAGAAGAATCGTAAGTTCAAGGCCAGCCCAGGCTATCCTGCCTCAGGAAGCAAGAACCAACAATGAAGCGATTGGACACACACTGCCCGAGAAGCGCTACAAGGTGAGGAGAAGCTGAAGCAGAGTAGCAAGCTAGCTAAGACATTGGGGGACCACCAGGCCATGTTACACCTTCAGTCCCCACGTATCTGTGCCAGGAACACTCAGCCTCTCTCACATAGCCCCCAGTGGGGCCAAGGCGAGATTATCGCAAAGATGGGAAGATTTCCTGTTCTTGGGTGCCAGAAGGATTCACATTGTGATAATGGCCATCTTATCCTAAGGCAATCTAAGGGTTCAATGAAATCTCAGTCAAAATTCCAACGCCATCCTTCAGAAAATGATGACTTCACCATAACTGATTTCAAGATATACTAAAGAGCCATGGTAATCAAAACAGCATGACAGTGGCACAGGAGTCATCCCATAACATGAGACAGAAAGACCAGATAAAGGACCACACAAGTACTGCCATCCAATTTTTGACTAAGGTGCCAAAAATATACATGAGAGATAAGACAGCGTCCTAGGCAAATGCTGCTAGAGAAACTAGATAGCCAGAGGTAGAATGAAAAAATAAATGACATTTGTCAACCTCTAAGCAAAAATCAATTCCAAATGAATCAAAAATCTCAAAGACCTGAACCTGCTGGAGGGAAAACACTGCAGGATTAGGCAGGGGAGGGGCTTTCTAAATCAGAGTCCAGTCCTTCCCAGAACAAGTCCAACAACCAACAAAGGAGACCTCACGAAATCAAAGCCTTCTGTATAGCAAAGGAAACGGTTGAGAGAAAAAAACAGCCTGCAGATGGAAGAAATCCTTTGTCTGCTATGCATATGGTACAAGACTAATATATAGAATATACAAAGAAACGCCCCCAAAGGAAAAAACCTAAACAGGAGAAGGAACAACCCAATCTGGAAAAAAAAATGGCTGTGTTGGCTGGGCATAGTGGCACATGCCCTTTAGGTCCAGTAGGGAAATCTCTGAGTTTGAGGCCAACCTGATCAACATAACAAGTCCCAGGATGGCCAGGGCCATGTAGGGAGACCATGTCTCCAAAAGTCAAGAAGAAGGAGGAGAACAACAGCTTAATGAATATTTTTTAAGTGTTCAACATCCTTATCCATCAAGGATACAAACCATAACTGCTTTGAGATTGCATGTCATCCCTGCTCGAGAGCCAACGACAGCAAATGCTGGTAAGGACGCAGAGAAAGGGAGCGTGCCGGTGAGCGGTGAGACTTCCAACGACACAGCTATAGCCCTCCTTACCTGCTCATCTGTGTTGATGGCTGCTCTGCCTCGATGTCCACCAACAGGTGAATGGATAATGAAAGTACGGCACACGTGCACAGCAGAGTTCTATTCAGTCACAATATGAAATTATGATGGTACTTTCAGGAAAATGGGTGGGACTGAGAAATATACTAAGTTACCCAGGCCCCGAAAGACACCACACCACTTATTCTCGCTTACATGAGGACTCTATTTCCTAATCTTTATATATGTAGATTTATGTGGGAGTCCGTGTATACAGAGCTTTGGAAACTAGAAAGGCACCCAGGAGATGAGGGCAGAGTCTACGAGAGTGTGGAGGAGGGGGCTGGAAAGATGGCTCAGCAGTTTAGAGTGCACCCTGCTTCTCCTGAGGGTCGGAGTTCTGTACATGCACAGGACTCAGTTGTATAGGCTCACAACTGCCTGCCTATAACTTCAACTCCAGTGGAGCCGAGGTCCATGTCTGGTTTCCTCAGGCTCCTGCATCCATGTGCACATACCAACAACACCCACACACATACACACACAAAATCTTCTTAATAAAATAAACATTTTTTAAAAGAGTGGAAAGAAAGATCTGGGCATGGTGGTGAATACCTTTAACCCCAGTACTTGGGAACTCTGTGAGTTCAAGTCATCTTGGTCTACATAGTGAGTTCCAGGATGGCCAGAGCTACATAACAAGACCCTGACTCATAAAATAATAAATAAATAGATACTGGGAGGCAGAAACAAAAAGGAGTGAGAACAAGAAGATGAGGGAGAGTACGGGCCAGAGGGAGCATCAAAGTTAAGAATGTGTGGAAGCCATAAAGAAATAATGGCGTTTGCTAATCTCGGTATTTTTTTCTAATTTTTAAAAATTGTGTGTGTATGTATATGTCACGGTGTGCATGGGGAGGTCACAGGACAGTTTCCACCACGTGGGTCCTGCGAATCAAACTTATACCACCAAGCTTGTTGGCAAACACTTTTACCCACGGAGTCATCTTGCTGGCTTTTGGTAAGCTAATTTTGAAAAGAAAATTTCTAAAACAGTTTAGAGGTACCCTGTATGGGTGTGTAAAGGTATTCCAGAAGCCATGGGTTATTAAATAAATATCTCAGTGCCAGAAGTGGGCTGCCTTTCTACTAATTGTTCGGAAAATCTTCTGAGGTCCCCAGAACATTACAGAAAATTGCCATTACAGTTGGCTGCTCACCAGCAATGGTAAGATCCTATTACTGAAGCTAACGCATGTTCTGGTAGCAAGGTATAGGGATATCAACCTGGGCTAGACAGGAAGTGTCCCCTCTGCCAGTAGCCCTCAAAGCGTTTGAAGGCACCAGTCAGGTTGCTGGGGATTTTAGAAACCATCATTGTCGTCTTCTATGTGTATGAATGTTTTGCCTGCATATACATAAGTATACCATGTGCAAGTGTCAGAGCTCTTGGGACCAAAGTCGCAGATTATTTATGAGCTACCATATGGGTACTTGTTTGTAAACTAACAAAGCTTGCCTGAAGATCAGAGTGCATAGCCACTAGTTAGCCATAGAGGCCAGGCAGTGATGGCACACACCTTTAATCCCAGCATTTGTGGAGACAGAGGCAGAGGGATCTCTGTGAGTTCAAGGCCAACCTGGACTACACAAGATTGAATCTGTCTAGAAGAGAAACAGAGTTCAAACAAAGGTGATCCCAGCACTTGGGATAACATGCCTTTAATCCCAGCATTAGGGCAGTGGGGACAGGAGTGAGATAGCTGGAAGGAGAGAGGAATGTAAGGCGGGAGGAGACAGGAGCTCAGGGCGCTCGGAGGATTCATAGAAACAGGATCACCCTTTGGTCCGAGCATTGGTAGAGGTAAGAACTTTCTGGTGGCTGCTGCTCTGCTTCTCTCATCTTTCAGCTTTAACCCCTACATCTGACTCCAGATTTTTATTATTAGTATCCATTAGAAATCACATTACAGGTGCTGGAAATCAAACCTGGGTTCTCTGCAAGAGCAACAAGTCCTCTTAATCAGTGAGTCATCGCTACTGCCCCTGTCATCAAGTCTTACTCATGTGGATCCTGCAAGCTACACTACCAATTAGCCATCCAAAAACAATTCACTGGTGTAACAGTGGCAAACCTGTTATGGGGACCACCAACTCAATTCTCATCGAATTTGAGGTCCACTCTAGGGGAGAGAATTCATTCCTGGTACCATAAGCCTGGTCAAAAGCCCAATGGCTGGGGATGTCATGGGCTGTATTGCTCTGCTCAACAGTCGGGATGTGCCTGTCGAGGTAACCGTGTTTACGTCTGCAGAATAGCACTGCTGTCAGTTTAATCAGAGAGGTTGCTTTTTTGCAGTGAGCAGGGGTAACTACAGAGACTCATGGTTGGTCGGAGGGATTAGCATAGTGAGTTTCGAATTCTCTTCCATACATGGGACATCTCCATCATCCCTTCTGAGCTTCAGGGAACTTTGCAGAAGTGGAGAAGAGGATGTAAGAGCTGGAGGAAGATGGAGGATGTCTGGAGCACTGACTCCCAGGTGTGAAGTCATCACACTCCTGTTCACAGCAGCCGTGATTGTCAGCACAGACTCTCTACATTAGGCCAGTCAACGTCCTGTCATGGATAGGGAAGACCTCGCACCCACCCCTGAGGATTTATAAGCAGTTAATGGCAGTGGGGTGGGTGGACATTTTCTTCAGTGGTGTAGACACTAGTAAGGTGCTTCTGTAAACAACTCCTCACCCATCCTCCTGTAAGCAGCCGAGTAAAACTCGCTGGGAATTTTTTTTTAAAGAGATGAAATTACAAGGGGGACTAACAAAATGAGGAAGCGAATTCGTCAGAGTGGTATGGGAACAAGAGAAGGTAAGAGGTGAATATAAGCAAATAAA
>NC_022028.1:21865483-21870192 GCF_000317375.1 Microtus ochrogaster | reverse complement strand
TCACAGAGATCTGCCCCCTTTTGCCTCCCAAGTACTGGAATCAAAGACGTGTGCCACCACACCCAGATTAGTATATACTAATTTTTACAATATGTGTAGATAAGATTGGGATGATTCGTGTATGACTGTTCTTTCTATTGATCGTTCTACTTCTGAAATGTTTGAAAATATTTTATAATGAAGAGCTGACATTTCTGAGTATGGAATAGTCTTATGAAGCTCTAAGATTTGAGGATACATCACAGGTAGATAAACTCGGTGGATCAGAAAACATAGCAAAAAGGAAAACTTCCCTTAAGAGATTCCCTTCCCCCAAGGAATCCAGCCTCATGGTAAACTGAGGAAAGTAGAGAAAATAGGACAGGAGGAGGGCTCACGGTCCCAGCCTCGGCAGGAGGGGCCCACCAGCTGGCCGGGCTGAGGCTCCCCACGAGTCTTCCATCCCTCCAGTGGCCATGACAATATACTTGTGATGGTACCTTCAGTCACAGGGATAGAGTGGGGCTCTGCCCCCCACTGGCTGCCCAGGAAGAGTACAAAGGAGAAGAACACAGTGTCGCTCATCTTTGCCACAGCCAGCACACCATCAAGGGGGAGCCATTCTCGTGGGTTTCTCGCAGACACAGCATAGAAACAGCACTGAGTTCCAGGATGTTGTGGAATCTGGGCTCTGTGAGGTCATACTGGGGAAGGAGTGTGGCTGTAGTCAGGGACCAAGTGGGACCCTCAAAGGGTCTCTCTGTTCATTTTCTTGGCTCTCTGAGACCTGCCTTCATCCTGCATGCCCTACAACTTAAAGGAGGGACTGTATCAACAAGACTGTTAGAATGCACAGGACAGAACTCAACCGTGGCCTCTTAAGCCAACTAGAAGCAGCTAGGGCCTCCAGGAATACAGTATTGATAACACATCCCATTAACAAGCGGGACGTACCTTGGTTGGTAAAGGACTAGCTTGGCGTTTATGAGGCCCTGAGTTGGATCCTCAGCACCAAGAAAAAGGCAGCATATTAATAAAATGTAGTCACTTGGAGCTGGGTCCTAACAGGTCCATCAGGGGACGGGGTGAGAAGGGGCAGTGTCAACGACATAGACACTTGGAGTCAGACCTACAGTAGACTTGTTTATTCAGCAATGGGGAGAAACTTTTATACCCTCCTCCCAGCACCCAGGCTGCGTTCCAATCCGATGACATTGCATGGTGATCCCTCATTGGCTAGGCATGATCAGAACCTCTGACCCTCAAGCAGACTCCAGGTTGTCTCATCTCTCAGCCCTTGTAGGCCTTTATCTTCCTGGAAGGGCCACATGATAAAGACCTGGTCACCAGTCCATGGTACTACTCAAGAGAGTTGAGCCTTTAGGAGGCAGGACTTAGCTGGAAGATCACAAGAGGTGGCTCTTACAAGGATGGGGTGCACATACTTTTAAACACGCTTCGTGGTCAGGGAGTACAATACTTGAGAAGGATTAGGAGGTGTGGCCTTATTGGAGTGGGTGTGGCCTTATTGAAGGAAGTATGTCACTGCAGCTTTGAGGTTTCAAAAGTCAGCGCCAGGCCCTGCTGCCTGTGGATCCAGATGTAGAACTCTCAGCTACTTCCCCAGCACCACATCTGCCTGTGTGCCACTACGCTCCATACCATGATAATGGACTGAACCTCTGAAATTGTAAGCCAGCCCTAATTAAATGTTTTCCTTTATAATATAGTCATGGTGTCTCTTCACAACAATAGAATGGTGACTAAGACAAAGGGGAGACTGGGACCCTGCGCCATTCTGCATCTTGGTCATCATAAGGGGAGCAGCTTGCTCTATCAAGTGCTCCCACTCCCCTCTCCCCATGATGTTCTGTCTCACCACAGGCCAGAAGCACTGGGTTCATGGACTGGAGCCTGCAAAACCAGGAGTCAAAGGAAATGTCTCCTCTTGTTGGTTGTCCACAGTATTTTGTCACAGCAATAACTGGCCTACCCTCTACAATAAAATTATAGCACCAAAGAGAGCATACATGTACCAGGTGTGGTGGCGCACACCTTTAATCCCAGTACTCAGGAGGCAGAGACAGGCGGATCTCTGTGAGTTCGAGGCCAGCCTGGTTAACAGAGTGAGTTCCAGGACAGCCAGAGCTACATAGAGAAACCTTATCTTGAAACGACCCCCCCAGAAAAGAGCATAAATGTTTTTGATATAGTCACGCCATTTCTCATGGGTCACTGTGTCCTCTATTAGGTTTTAAAGCATTGGACTGTTTGTGAGACCCCAGCCCCCTGACACCTCTATATCCAAGAAGTCTGGGATAATTGGAAGTGTCATCCCAGTTCCTGGCAGCCATCCTAGGAGTGCCAATGGAGCGTCAACAGAGCAGAACACTCCATCTCAAGCCCCTCCCGCTGGGAGTTGCCTTGGGCTGGACTCCACCTCCAGGAAGCCGGCCAAGCCCTGACACCCCCTCCCCAGGGTGGGTCAGGATCATTCCCACAGCCACCAGAAAAAGGAACAGGTTTTGCCTGTGCTCTCCCTGTCCCGTCCCCACCTCCCCACCCCCGCTACTCTCCCATCCACCCAAGAGCACGGCATTCATTAAACATGGGTATTTTTGATTTGGGCTAATCTGGTCTAATTGGAGTTACTTTGCGCCAGCGGAGAGGCTCTTCTTAAGATTTTTTTCCTAACATGGATTATTTTAAGAGACTACTTAAATATATTTAATTATACATTTTCTAGTATTTTTCCTTTATTGCTAGTATCATAAATTACCTAGCCAGTCCTGTACATACAGTGACTATGGCCAGGGGATAAACAGTGTGGAGTGGAATGTTTAGGATGGAGAGATCTGAAGACAAACCACACACACGCATGCACCGAGTTAGTTATATGGGGGGACTGGAGACAAGGCTTAGCAGTTAAGAGCACTTGTGCAAGCTTATATGCATCCACCACCCACATAAAAGCTAAGCATGGTCCTGGACAGCACCTGTTAACTATAGCACTAAGATGGGCAGAGATAGGATTGCTGGGGCTTGGGACCAAAACCTAACTGAAAAATAAGAACTCCAGGTTCAGTGAGAGACCCTGCCTCAAAGGAACAAGGAGGAGAGTCATAAACACACATGCATACATGATACACAGCAGACACAAAACTCTTGCTAACCCTGGTGTATTAGCTTGCCAGGGCCACTAGAGCAAAAGTAGTGTAAACAACAGATTTATTCCCGCACTGTTGTGGAGGTCAGAAGATGGAGATCACAGTGCTGACAGTGTTGGGTCTTTCTGCAGGACAAGAGGAAAGGATGCCTTCTAGAACTTGGCCTGAAGGCAGCCATCTGCTCCTTGGGCCCGCAACATCACTCTCCCTCCATACACATCTGGATCCAAGGGGCTCTTACTAGAACATCTTCAGCCACACTGGATTAGAGCCCACCCTTGAAGCCTCGTTTTGACTTCCTTACCTCTGTAAAGACTTTAAATCCGCCAGGCGGTGGTGGCGCACGCCTTTAATCCCAGCACTCGGGAGGCAGAGGCAGGCGGATCTCTGTGAGTTCGAGACCAGCCTGGTCTACAAGAGCTAGTTCCGGGACAGGCACCAAAGCTACAGAAAAACCCTGTCTCGAAAAACCAAAAAAAAGGGCTGGAGAGCTGGCTCAGAGGTTAAGAGCAGTGCCTGCTCTTCCGAAAGGTCCTGAGTTCAATTCCCAGCAACCATATGGTGGCTCACAACCATCTGTAATGAGGTCTGGTGCCCTCTTTTGGCCAGCAGGCATACACACAGACAGAACATTGTATACATAATAAATAAATAAATATAAAAAAAAGACTTTAAATCCATACACACTCATATTCTAAGGCCCCAAGGTTAGGATTTCAGCATCTAAATATGGACATGATTCAGCTCATCACATCAGGGATAGCTTATTTCTCTAAAATAGCTTCAAGAAAACAAAAACTAGAACACATACACACATGCACACACAAACATATACATACATACACACAAATACACATATGCATACATACACACACATAAGCACACATATACACACAAACGCACATATACACATACACACAAACACACACTGACACCCTTAGCAAAGACAGAAGACAGAAAATATCCAGCTTCAAATCAGTAAAAGAAACAGTAACTGCTAACTTGGATGCCCTCTCTTTTACTTCTGATGCTGGTCTCTACAAAGAAAAACACAGCAGTCCAAGATGGTCTAAATCTCCACCCCACTGGTTTGTGTTTTGTGTTACACTTAACACCTCATAATATGTGAACTCTCATGGTAAAAACACAGGGCATTTTGTAAGTATTCTATAGCTAGAATATCATTATTTGAATAAAATCTCACCTTTAAAAAGCAGTTTAGAGTACTTGCAAGGTAGAGGCAGGTAGATCTCTGTGAGTTCAAGGCCAGCCTGGTCTATATAGCAAGTTCTAGGACTACATAGACCCAGTCTCAAAAAAAAAATTAGGGGACATCAAGATGACCCCTGAGGTGAGAGCACTTGCCACCAAGCCTGAGGACTCGAGTTTAAGCCACAGGACCTACGTGGTGGATAAGAGAAACGACTCCCTCAGGCTGTCCTCTGACCTCTGTGGCATGCATGCGCATGCACACAAAGATACACACAGACACACACAAAGATAAACATACATGGACGCACACAGACACACACAAAGATACACACAAAGATACACACAGACACA
>NC_022028.1:21864813-21865383 GCF_000317375.1 Microtus ochrogaster | reverse complement strand
AAAGATACACACAAGGACGCACACAGCACACACAAAGATACACAGAATAATTTTTAATACATGCAATGTTTACAAAAACAGAGGAATCTTTGTCTGTGTGAGGCATAATTACAGAATAATAGCTTGAGTTTAAATTAGAAATTAGTGTTTAACCAGGCCTACTCTAGAAAAGCCATAATCAACTCATGGTTATGGAAGGGAGAGAATCAGTCTTCTCCAGGGTCAAGCCCCTGATAGGTTACTCAGTCCCAAACATATATGAGCAACACTAAATTACCCCAGCAGGTTGTACTTACAAACTCACACACACATGCCAATTATAACTAAATAAGAGGCCGTGCATATCAGGGGTGGGAGGAAAATGACAGCGTTTGAGGGAAAAGAGGAAGGGGAATGACGTAAATGCCGTGCTCACTTAGGAAATTCTCAAAAACTGAAAAGTTTAAAAGAAATTACTGTTTACAAATCTACTTCCTGGGGGCTGGAGAAATGGCTCAGAGGTTAAGAGCATTGCCTGCTCTTCCAAAGGTCCTGAGTTCAATTCCCAGCAACCACATGGTGGCTCACAAC
>NC_022028.1:21843033-21864273 GCF_000317375.1 Microtus ochrogaster | reverse complement strand
ATGCCTGCAGGCCACACAGACCCCATTACAGATGGTTGTGAGCCACCATGTGGTTGCTGGGAATTGAACTCAGGACCTTTGGAAGAGCAGGCAAATGCTCTTAACCTCTGAGCCATCTCTCCAGCCCCCTTACTAGTTTTTCTCTAAGTTTTCCTTTTATCATATGAAGTTTTTTAAAAATTTATTCTTCTCTCATATATTACATCCAGACTGAAGTTTCCCCTCCCTCCAATCCTCCCAACCCCTCCTTCCCTCCTCTCTGCCAAATCCACTCCTCCATTTCCCTTCAGAAAAGAGCAGGCCTCCCAGGGGTATCAACAGAACACAGCACAAGTTACAATAAAACTAGGCACAAACCCTCATATCCACAGCTGGGCAAATCAGCTCAGTGGGAAGAAAGGGTCCTAAGAGCAGACAGAAGGGTCAAAGACAGTCCCTGCTCCCCTGTTAGGAGTCTCACAAGGCCGAGCTACACAATCATAGCATACATGCAGAGGACCTGGGCCAGACCCGTACTGGCTCCGTGATGGTCCGTTCAGTCTCTGTGAGCCCCCATGAGCCCTGTTTAGTTGACTCTGTGGGCCACGGTCTCATGGTGCCCTCAGGCCATCTCTCTCTGCCAAGGCTTCCTCCCCCTTTTCGGTGGAGTTCCCTAGACCTCTGCCTAATATTTGGCTGTGGGTCTCTGCATCTGCTCCTGTGAGTTGCTGGATGAGGCCTCTCCGATGACAGCTGGCTTGCTGGCTCTGTCCTAAGGTCTCTGGGCTATACAGCCTCTGGTTCCTGGCCATTCAGGCAGGGGCAGCGGTGGACAGACACTGCCTGGAAGTATTTTTTTAAATGTGTATCTATGTGAATGAAAGCCAAGTATGTGTGGTTGCCCTTGGTTGTTGTAAGAGAAGCGGCAGGCTGTGCCCACTGCCCGGCTAGCTTATACCGGAAATAATCACACAGAAATAGTATTAATTAAATTACTGCCTGGCCCATTATCTCCAGCCCCTTATTAGCTAACTCTCACATATTAGTTTAACCCATCTCCATTAATGTGTATCGTCACTTGACTGTGGCTTACCGGCATGAGTCTAACCAGCATCTGTCTCAAGCAGGAGAACCATGGTGTCTACCACACTGCCCTTCTTCCCAGCATCCAGTTCTCTTTTCCACGCCTATCTAAGTTCTGCCCTATAAGGCCAAGCAGTTTTTTTTATTAATTAACCAACGAAAGCAACACACAAACTTGCAGAAAATGCAGAATCGCCAGGCGGTGGTGGCGCACGCCTTTAATCCCAGCACTCAGGAGGCAGAGGCAGGCGGATCTCTATGTCTGTGAGTTCAAGACCAGCCTGGTCTACAAGAGCTAATTCCAGGACAGGCTCCAAAACCACAGAGAAACCCTGTCTCGAAAACAAACAAACAAAAAAACAAAAAAACAAAAAAACAAAAAAAACAGAAGATGCGGAATCCCTTGAGGCTACAGTCACAAGTGCTCATCATAGCTCCAGACTTCATATGAAGTAAGGCTTTTAAATTTGTATTTGATCTACATTGGTGTTTTGCCAACATGTACGTCTGTGTGAGGATGTTGGATTCCCTGGAACAGGAGTTACAGACAGGTGTGAGCTGCCATGTAGGTGCTGGGAATTGAATCCAGATCCTCTGGAAGAGCAGCCAGTGCTCTTAACCCCTGAGTCATCTCTCCAGCCCCTGGAGTAAGTTTTTATAAAATACAGACTACCTTGAGTTTTTGTTTTGCTCTGTTTTTCAAGACATGGTTTTGTTTACCACTCTGGTTACACCAACTGGCGGTGTGAACCTGGAGAGTAGAGCCCAGAATGAGGCAGACTACAGTGTCATGCAATGGCCAGCTTTATTCAGAGCATCAGACAATTTATACTCTGAGGGCTAAGAAGAGTCCATGAGTAAAGTGTACAATCACAAGGACAAGCTGCACACGGCAAAAACGTGTTTTTCCAAAGAGGCACTTAAACAAATAACAATAGCCAGGTGTAATGAACAATCTGAAGTGAACGCATTCCTATCAGCAACACCTGGGAGGGGCATAAAAGCACAATCCAAGAACAATTCTGTGTTTTTAAAGAAGTTGAGGTCACAAGACTCGTGTCTTGGCGTTTTCTCAGAAGCACTCAAAATTCCTCTTGCATGACTCCGTCTTGGGATGGTGTTTGGACAGGGTTTCTCTGTGTAGCCCTGGCTGTCCTAAATCTTACTCTGTAGACCAGGATGACCTCTGGCTCAGAGATCCATCTGCCTCTGCTTCCTGTGTGCTGGAATAAAAGGCGTGCGCCACCATGCATAGCTGACTGGTTCTTGATAGTAAGTACTATGTGTTCTGTTTCATTGTTTCTGTTGAGGTCTGCCATCAGGCTGTCTTACGTTTTGAATAGTTTCAGTAATTATTTAAAAATAATTCAATTATATATCGGAGATTTTAAGTTAAAGATTATTATAAATTTGTATGTGTGTGCGGTGTGCACATCGGTATGATTTGTATGCATACTCACGTGTGTGGGTCTATGCATGCTCACTATGTGGATATGTGCATGCTCATGTGTGTGGGTGTATGCATGTTCACATGTGTGGATGTATGCATGCTCGCATGTGTGGGTGCATGCATGCTCACGTGTGTGGGTGAATTTGTAAACATCATGGGTGTGGAAGCCCAGAGTTGATGCTGGATGTCTTCTTCAATCATTCTCCATTCGATTTATAGACACGAGGTCTCTCACTGAACCTAGAGCAGGTAGATTCTGGCTAATCTTACTAGTCATTTTGCCTTAGGGATCTCCTGTTCTGCTTCCTAACCATATGCTGGGACTACAGCATGCCTGGTTGGGCTTTTACATGGGTTCTAAGGGATCAGAACTCTGGTCCTCAAGTGTACATAGCAAACGCTTTACCCACTGAGCTGTCTCCCCAGTTTGGGTAAGTTAAAGAAAAAATTCATTACCCTATATTAGAAATGCTGAATATGGACCCAGGTAGACTGGGAAAGATCTAGGAATGAATTGGGATGGAACTGCAGCCCAGAGATGGACTGAGCATGGCTAAGACTGATTCATTTGCCTTAAAATTTCATACAATCCTGTGTTTTGTTTTGTTCACATGTATTTGCTTATTTGGGGTGTGTGTGTGTGTGTGTGTGTGTGTGTGTTTCATGTCACAGTGCATACGTGGAGGCCAGAGGCCAACTTGCAGGAGTTGTCGCTCACCCTTCACCATGTAGAGCCCCCAGGGATAGAACTCTGGCCATTAGGCTTGACAGCAAGCCCCATTCACACTGAGCCATCTTGGTGGCCCAATTCCGTGGCCTGTGAGAAACCAAAACAAGAGGAAGTGGGAGTGGGCTGACTGAAAAGTCTAGATACAGAGCTCTCTGCCCCCAGCTGCAGCCTTTGATCCCCGCCCCCACTCATTTCTGCAGCTTTCTTCCATTTTCCCTATCTGAAGCACATCTCTCCTTCCTGTTTTGATCACACTGTGAACCCTAAGATTGCATTGATTACTAGAGGAACGTTCCCCTTGCTCTGGTCAATGTAGACTTCATCCCATGTGCCTCTCTTTCTATCTCACTCCATCCCTTCCCCAAGCCAAGCTCTAAGGAAATATTCTCGGTTATGTCTCCACGGTTGGACATGTGGAGAGACCGAGTTTGCAAACTTGGTTAAAATGTACCCTACATGGGTACATTATGGACAATCTTTTGCCAGTTGAATAGAAGGAAAGCAGAAGAATTCTATGACAGACACAAAGTAACAAAGCTGGAGTGAAGAAGATAGAGCAAGACTGTATGTGTGGCTCAGTGGCAGAGAACTTGCCTGGCTGCAGGTGCCATGTTCAGCACCCAAAGGGAAGGAGAAGGAACAGGAAGAGGAAGCCTCCACTACCCGTTATCTCTTTTAAAGAAATTTAATTTGTGGGTCATAATTTTCAGACAAGAAAACTCAAAATCCAGGTAACTTCATCAGTGAACTCTATCAATACAAGAGATAAGGCCTCTCAAGATGATCTTCTCAGTTGTCCAGCAACAAAACACTGATGCCACAAATATATGTTATTGACTGATGGTTTAATGAAACAGGAAGACCAGAGAAAATATCACTGTGGTGGCGCACGCCTTTAATCCCAGCACTCGGGAGGCAGAGGCAGGCGGATCTCTGGGAGTTCGAGGCCAGCCTGCTCTACAAGAGCTAGTTTCAGGACAGGCTCCAAAGCTACAGAGAAACTCTATCTCGAAAAAGCAAAAACCAAAAAACAAAGGCACCAAGACAATTCAGTGATTATTATTTATATTATAAGTTAATATATGTAATATAAATATATTAGTATGCTATAAATTACATAGAATTTTTTTGGAGACAAGATCTCACCATTTAGCCCCTACTGACTGTGGGGGCCAGCCATGAAAGCTAAGTCCGGGCAGGTCATCCAAAGGAAGTTCTTTACTCTGGCCATCGATGAATTTAACTGGAGTCTGGGGTCTCAATAGTTTACCATGGGACAATGCCTGGCAGGCCGAGATTGCCCGACACCCACCCAAGGTCAGAGCATTCAAAGGAAATGCCTGGCATTCCAAGAGCTGTAGCTAGGATCACCAGCCAGCGCACCTGACCAGGACACCCCTAGACAAATGTCAGCCAATCAGTGTTGCTGAACCTCAGAGACCGCTCACCACCCACCTTTACTACTATAAAAAACCCAATCGGGGCTCTCCAGACAGTCCAAATACGTTGGACATGTGGAGAGACCGAGTCTGCAAACTTGGTTAAAATAAAGGCTCTTTGCTTTTACATCTGAGACTCGGTCTCCTTTGTTGGCTTTTGTGGGGACCCACGGATTTGGGCATAATAAAAACCCTATCTCTAAAAATCAAAAAATGAGTAAATCTAATTTGTCTCTACCGTCGAAATATTAAGGCTGTCTCCTACGAGGAGTGCTCACGGATGTTGCATTGAAGATGTGTTTCCAGTAGGTGACACTTTCCAATCGCAAAGGACCCACTATCTTCTATTCAATTCCTGCGTCCCCTTTAAGCACCCAGCCATGACATCATCGCACGGACGCCGCACAGCCTACCTTAGCAACGCCCGGCTGTCCTTCCGGGCAGCTTCAATTGGCTAACCAGCTCCAAGAGTCCCCGCCCCCGTCCCTCAGCAGTCCGCCCCGGCGCTCGCCGTCAATCAGGCCAATTACCCGCTGTGATTGGCCGCAGAGCTGGGTTCGCGTAGGCAGTGTACTGGGGGAGGGGCGCGGCGCCCCGTCTAGAGTCGCGGCCGTCCTGGTCCTCCCGCTCGCCTTGTAGCCCGCCGGTCCTCCTGCAGCCCGCCTGCTGGGCAGGGCCGGCTCGGCCCGGCCATGGAGTCCTACGACATCATCGCCAACCAGCCTGTGGTCATCGACAATGTGAGTCGGGACAGCGGGGTTGGGGGAGGGCTGTATCCCGCCCAGGGGTCGCACGCGGCGCCGCGCAGTGGCCCGCGCTGGTGGGACCAGTGCCCACTCGCTGCCTCCGCGGGGCCAGGTGTGGGCCTCGGTACCCCTTCCCTGGGAGCCCAGGATGTGCAGGACAGCAGGACCTAGCCAGGTGGTCCTTGGTGCTCTAGGCCGGCGGACGCATCTGTCGTGGATGGAAGCTCTGGGCAAGTTTAGACCTCCGGCCTTTTGCTTGTTGGTCAGTTGGTCAGCCTGATGTAGGTCGGCTGACATTTGACCTTTGCACACTCCTGGCCTCGTCTTTTGGAGGGCCTGGTGATCTTTACAACACTTCCCAAGAGGCTGCACCCAGAGGCAAACACGTTGATGTCTACCAGCCAAGTACCCACCACCACTTGGCGTCCTCTTTGCCGCTTTAACCCCCCCTCTCTTTAAATTATCCTTTTGGAGAGTGCAGGACCTCTTTTCCCGGGACAGAGCAGCAGCAGTTGGGGCTAGGTTGTTTGCAAGCCTGAAAGGACAGAGGTCCTGCTTCCCGAGGCTTTGTCTTCCAGCACCTGGGTTCTGCTTGCCTTCAGATGCCCTGGGAGATGTCTACCCTTAGAGCCTTTGCCGTGGCCGGGGTTTTCTTTGGCTATGCCTAGATGATATCTCTGGCGTGCAGGCCTTGGAGTTTTTGACAGTGACACACTTCTGCTCTTTCTGGGAGCTGACTCCTCCGCACGTGACCCCCCGATGGAGTCCCTTTGTGGCTGCCTTTTTTTGGAGCACCCATGTGGACTCCCTGAGTGGAGGACTTGCCAGGTTCTTGTTGACATCCTAGGTCCAGCTTCCAGGCTGGAGCAGGAGCAGGGCCAGTCTCCTCCTCTTACTCCCCAGGGAAGGTACCTGAGAAAGGTACTCATCTTTCTGCACCCCAAGTGGTCTCCTGGGTGGACCCAGTATGTGGTTTATTTCTGCCAGTGAAGGAAGGGACTCTTGCATAGGAGGACACTGAGGGGTAGCATCCAGCTATCTTTGGAGTGTAGCTGTGTGCCTCCTCCCACAGTAACTAGCCATAGCATTCACCGAGGAGGAGGTGTGTGATGGCTTCTCTCTCCTCACCCTACTGGTGCGGGTGATTATTGGTAACAGGGATCACCTGCACACTGTAGAACACTGACAGCAACCCTGACCTCCACCCAGTAGATGCCCTTAACAGCCCCTCTTGTCGCCCGCCCCCACCCCTTGAGTTTCCAGACCCAGCCCAATAGAAATCTCCAGGGCCGGAGATGCAGCGTTACCCCCAGTTTTGAGCCGCTAGTGTTTGTGAATAATCTTGTCCTCCAGGTGGGGTCTCTGGCTTCCCCGCTGCCCAACCTTGGTGGGGCTGCCAGAGCTCTCCACTTGGGGACACTGACTGCGTCCAGAATTGACGGCAGAAGCTAAACATTGCTTTTCCTTGCAGGGTTCAGGGGTGATCAAGGCTGGTTTTGCAGGAGACCAGATTCCTAAGTACTGTTTCCCAAACTAGTAAGTGTTTCTGGGGCAGCAGCCTCCCCCACCTCCCGTGTTTGCTTTTGGGAAGAACAGGGACCCTGTGGTTACAGCGCTCTTTTTTGAGGGCCACTCCCCGTCCACCTGGAAGAGGAAGCAGCAGATTGGTGGGGTCAACCTGAGCTCTGGGAGAGTTAAGGGCTGAATTTCCTCTTCAGAGCTTCTTACCTTTGTTTCTGGCTGAGCCAAAGAGGAGGAGAAGCAGCCAGCATGGCCCTGGGGATGGGGTGTGGCGATGGCTGTGGCAGAAATAAAAGGAACCTCTCTCCAGGGAAAGAGCTAAGCTCCCACAGGGGGGGAGGGTACCCCTGCCTCCCTGGAAAGGTTTTTCTGATTATTGTGGGGTTTGGGTGCTTGAACCCCTTGCCTCCCGAAAGCTAAGTGTACATTCTAAGCTGTACCTGCAGCCCCCAGAAATGTTGATCAGGGCTCATTTGTGTTTAGCATCTAGGAAATGTTCCTATGTAGCCCACTCCACACGCCCCAGGTGGTGCTAGTGGTGGCGGGAATACCTGCCTGGGTGGTACCATCCTGGGGATCCTGGCGTGCCTGGGAACCTGCCCAATGGGAAAGTTCTCTCTGGGGTCTCTCAGAGCTTAAAGGATTTGTCAGTGGCCAGATCAGAACTAGACCCTGAAATCTCCTGGACTGGGGACAAGACCAGCCTGGGCACACTGAGGGTGGACCGAAGGGCTTCAGCCTTCCATCCAGAACTCTTGACTGGGTGGGTGTCGGGGAAGGCTGTTGGTGGTACGTGGGGAATGTGGGTCACGATTTGGAATGGCGGCTCATCAGATGCACGCTTGCCAAGAACTCATCTCTATTCTGGAAGCTGTGGCTGTAAGGGAGGGACAGTGGCCACTGTGAGAAGGATGCACAAGGAAGCCACTACACAGCTGTCCTCCGTCCAACAGCAGACAAGAGGCTAGGCTGAGACAGTGGCTATAGAAGGCTCATCCCTTGCTAGAGCTAGGCCATGAAGGGTCGTGTTGTTCACACTCAGCGCTTCCTGGAGAGAGACCCGTTCCTTCAGACTCCACACTGTTTGTGCTGCTAAGACCCATGCTGCTGGCCCACTTTCCCTAAGTCTAGGCTCTGACCTTTGCCCTGCGCCCACTTCCCAGTGCTCAGACTGGCCACTCTCTAGAGCTTTGCAGCTGGGCTGCGGTTTTCCTGGACACAGGTTCAGCCGTGCACCTGCCCAGCTCACTGACCTTCTGTGTCCTTGCAGTGTCGGAAGGCCCAAGCACATGCGGGTTATGGCTGGAGCCCTGGAGGGGGACCTCTTCATTGGACCAAAAGCAGAGGTAACTGGCCCTCCATTGAGTTCTCCAGTCACAGGAGAGCTGGCTGGTGGTCAGAGCAACCTGTTCTAGGGTTTCTGCACCTTTTTGACCCCTCTCGGTTGTTCGGTGCTGTGTGTGTGGCAAGGCAGTCCCCCTTCTGTGATACGCAAACAAAATGACCCTCCCGAGGGATCGGCTTGGACCTCCTGTCCTCTTTCAAACGCTGTGTGGAAACTATGGGAGAAGGAATTAAGGTCACAAGCCTGCGAGCACAGCACTTGGGAGGGGTGGACCTAGGAGGATAGGAAGTTCAAAGTCATCTTCAGCTACCCCCAAAAGTGACTGAGAATTAGAAGCATCTAGAGTTGATGGCCCTGCTGTAAGGAGGGCTGGGGCCATTTCTCATTCTGGCTAGACTGGCATACCTGGGGGACCACACAGCTAAATCAGACTCTGAGGGAGCCAACATAGAGTGTGAGAGAAGAGCCAGCCCAGTATGGGCAGGAGCCAGGTAGGTTCCTGGGCACAGTCCCAGGCCTGAAGAGGGCTGGGAGAGCTGAATAGAAGGGCAGACGAGAGGGATTTCTGAGGGCAGATGGAGGAGGCTATCCTGTGCAGGACAGGTGAGGACTGCTTGGAGAGCTGGGCCAAGAGGCCAGTGCCCTGGCCATATTCTGGAAGAACAGTGGGCTCAGGCGGCCCAGGAGGGGCTGTGCTGACAGGAACGCTGGCTGGAACTATGGATGGAGACACTGTGGAGAGTTTGGGCAGTGAGTGAGGAAGCACATTTGTAGGGTAAAAGGAGGGATTGTGGGATGGGGCACATTTCCAGAATTCTCTCCCCGAGTAGACGACAGAAACAGTGGCTCTTTATAAGGCCCCAGTGAGAAACCAGACTAGGATTCTACTGAAGTTCACCCTAGGGAACCAGAGACTTTATTGATGGGGTGTGAGTGAGAGGCTAGTGTGGGAGCGAGGGACACCCACAGCCATCCTCATTCTTCAAAGCCTTCCCCAGCCTGCATACGCTAGCTCCTCTCAAGGCCTGAGACCATGTGCAGTTAGGACAGAACTGCCTAGGAATGGCAGGGAGGTACAGGAGGGAGAAATCTCGGGTGAGGGTCCAGCGACCCTCTCAGCCCCTCTGAGGGAACCTCAGGTCTGCTCAAAAGGTTTCTTGCAAGCAGGGACAGCTGATTTGATGAAAATGGCTCCTCTTTGCTTGGAGTTATTTACTGTGTCTGTGGCACTCTCCTTTCCTTCAGCCCTTAGAGTCTGACACACACACATTCACACTCACTCACTCCCTTCAGCAATGTTTTCCACTGGATTTTACCAAGTCCTGCGACTGAAGCATGCAGTGACTTCAACCAACAGGGTCCTGCCATCTAGTTTTGGTGTACAAACAACAGCATGGCAGTAGGCTTTATTGTTAGGGGGGCTTATAGGGCCTCCTTTGTCAACCCACCCCTAACACTGGGATTCTTGGTTAATCTCAAGTCCTCAGAGGTCTGTTTCACACTCTCACAAGGTATCCTGCGTTCATTCTTTAACTTTTACATGTAAGAGTTGTTGGCAGAATTCTCTTAATTACCTTTGTGGATGTCTTAGGGTTTCTGTTGCTGTGATGAAACATCACGACCAAAAAGCAAGTTGGGAAGAAACGGTTTATTCGGCTTACACTTCCATATCACTGGCTGTTCATCCTCAGAACTCAGGACAGGAACCTGGAGACAGGAGCTGATGCAGAGGCCATGGAGGGGTGCTGCTTTCTGGCTTGCTCCCCTTGGCTTACTCAGCCTGCTTTCTTATTATAGAATCCAGGACCACCAGCTCAGGAATTGCACCACCCACAATGAGCTGGGCAAAATACCTTGTCGCTGGATTTTCTGGAGGTATTTGCCTAATTGAGGTCTTTCCTCTCAGATAACTCTAGCTTGTATCAAGTTGATATCAGACCAGCCAGCACAGTGGGTATCATCCATACTTCACCCAACCATGAAGCCTCCAGGAATTTCATGGTTGTGTCTGGCTTTGCACCCTTTGTGACCTGATTTCCTTCCCATCCTTGCTCCTTTACGTGTACTGTTAAGTCTTTGAGATGGCTTTCCAAACCCACAGAGCACTCAGATTAGCATTATGTCGTCTATATGATGAAACCTTTTTACCAAGGATGCTCTGGGTGACAAAGCAAGGCTGTAGGTCACCATCCCGTGACAGATAGTAGGGTTGTAACCTGAAGTACTATGAAAGCCCATTCCAGGAAGGATCTGTTCAGATTCCAAAGCTGAAGAGATCCTGAAGAAAAACATCAGTGAGGGGCTGGAGAGATGGCTCAGAGGTTAAGGGCATTGCCTGCTCTTCCAAAGGTCCTGAGTTCAGTTCCCAGCAACCACATGGTGGCTCACAACCATCTGTAATGGGGCCTGGTGCCCTCTTCTGGTCTGCTAGCATACACAAACAGAATATTGTATTCATAATAAATAAATAAATATTAAAAAAAAGAAAAGAAAAACATCAGTGAAGTCCAGTATAACAACAAAAGATGGGAAAACAGATACCCCACCTTCGGTGTGGCTTTAACTCCTGCCTGTCTCATCATCTGGACCCAGAGCAATGCTGTTAGCTTTTCCCAAACTCATCTTTGTAGTTGGTTGATTTCTTTTTTACTCTTTTGTTCTTTGGGGGGCCCGCCACCCATCTTCAAAATAAATACACACGGAGGCTTATTCCTATTTATAAACGTTTGGCCTTAGCTTGGCTTGTCTCTAGCCAGCTTCCCTTAAATTATCCCATCTACCTTTTTGCCTCTGGACTTTTTCCTTTTCTTACTTCTGTATATCTTGCTTTCACTCTAACTCCATGGCTGGCCCCTAGTGTCCTCCTCTCCTTGATCTTTTTTTCTCTTGTTTTCTCCTTGTATTCTTTCTCCTGCCTTGCTATTGGCCGTTCATCTCTTTATCAGACCTATCGGGTGTTTTAAGCAGGCAAAGTGACAGAGCTTAAACAAATGCAACATGAAAGAATGCGACACACCTCTGCATCACTAAAACAAATGTTCCACAACATAAACAAATGTAAGACATCTTAAACTAATATTCTGCAACACATCTTTGTTTTTGTTATATCCTGCCGACTACCAGACATGGTAAGAATTCCTTCCTAAGGAGACATCTTTAACCTCCTTCTAAGGTTTCTTCCATAAACCAAAATACAAGCTCCATCAGTGTTTACTCTGGAAAAACTGATTTATTTTTGGGGGTAGTGGGGGGGTCGAGACAGGGTTTCACTGTGTAGCTCTGGAGCCTGTCCTGGACCTTGCTCTGTAGACTAGGCTGGCCTTGAACTCACAAAGGTCTGCCTGCCGCTGCCTCCCCAATGCTGGGATTAAAGGCATGTTCTACAACCACTCAGCTGGGAAAACTGGTATTTATTGAGCTTACTTACAGAGTATGGATGACGGGCTACTTAGAGGAGGACGAGGAACTCCAAAGCACCTGAAAAGTTTTCACCCATCATGCTGGGTTCTCCCTTCAGTTAGCCTTCCCCAGCTTATGTAGATCCTTGCCACATACAGTTAATACAGAGTGCATATAAATTACTGGGCACGATTTTGGGTGAGGGTCCAGTGACCCCACCCTCTGAGGCACCAACAGTCATCAGGCCTGCTTGTGATAGTTTCTTGCCAGCAGGCACAGCTGACTTGATGAAAATAGCTGCCATTTGCCCAGAAGACTGTATTCAGTGAGGCATGTTGCCATCTTCTCTGGCCCTTAGCCATTTGAGGCCAGCTGAGCTCTGGGAGCCTGCATGCAGAGCAGGGAGATACCCAGCAGGCAGAGGCAGAGGGCAACTTCAGTGTGCAGCAGCTGGTCCACGAGGGCCAGGTGCTATGTCCGGCTTTTTCCTGTCCTCCAGGAGCACCGGGGGCTGCTGACCATCCGCTACCCCATGGAGCATGGCGTGGTGCGAGATTGGAATGACATGGAGCGCATCTGGCAGTACGTCTACTCCAAGGACCAGCTACAGACCTTCTCCGAGGAGGTGTGGCAGCCACCCTTCCCTCCACACGCCCAGCTTTCCTGAATGTCCTTGCCCACTCCCTGTCTGCGCCTTGATAGGACCTTTCCTGCTCTTTCTGTGTGTTCATGTGCACAACAAGGGATAGCCAGGCAGAGTTCTGCAGGGCCTGGTCTTTGGAGCTGGTTCAGGATGGAGTCCGCAGGCGGGACAAGCGGCTGTTACAGTGGTGCTTCTAGCTCAGGAAAGCTCAGTGCCTGGCTTCTCTTTGTGTGTGTGTGTGACTCCCTTGTCTCTCACAGCATCCTGTTCTTCTCACGGAGGCCCCGCTGAACCCCAGTAAGAACCGGGAGAAGGCAGCAGAGGTGTTCTTTGAGACCTTCAATGTTCCTGCACTGTTTATCTCCATGCAGGCCGTGCTCAGCCTGTGAGTGCCCTACGCCCTGATGTCCCTGGAGGCACAGCCTCCTGATCCCCTCCATTCCTATTTCTCGGGTAGTATAAATAACGTCCCAGGGTCCCTGGCGGGGTCGAGGAGGTCTTCTCACCTCGGTGGCTAAAGTAAAGGATGCTGACCTGGTGGCAGGTACGCAACGGGACGCACAACAGGCGTGGTTTTAGACTCGGGGGACGGGGTCACTCACGCTGTCCCCATCTATGAGGGCTTTGCCATGCCACACTCCATCATGCGGGTAGACATCGCAGGCCGTGACGTCTCTCGATATTTGAGGCTGCTGCTGCGCAAGGAAGGAGCTGACTTCCACACCTCGGCTGAGTTTGAGGTGGTCCGGACCATCAAAGAGGTGATGAAGGGCATGGGGATGTGGGCATGGCTGGGGTTGGGGAGGCCAATACAGGAGAGCAAGCGCTGGCTACAAGTGTCCCTGCTACAATCTGCCCCTACAGCGAGCCTGCTACCTGTCCATCAACCCACAGAAGGACGAGGCTCTTGAGACTGAGAAGGTGCAGTACACTCTTCCAGATGGCAGCACACTTGATGTAAGTGGCCAGGCCTGGTTCCAGTGTGGTAGCTCATGCTAACCAGGAGGGAAAGGGGTGGCTCCTCTGGAGAACCTGTGCTTCACTCTTCTTCTCCACAGGTGGGGCCTGCGCGCTTCCGAGCCCCCGAGCTGCTCTTCCAGCCAGACCTGGTGGGGGATGAGAGTGAGGGGCTCCACGAAGTCCTGGCCTTTGCCATCCACAAGTCTGACATGGACCTTCGCCGGACACTGTTCTCCAATATTGTGCTCTCGGGGGGCTCAACACTCTTTAAAGGTACTGTTGGAGAGATGGCAGCCAGGGCAAAGGCCCAGGGCAGCCAACACCTCAGACCTCTCGCTCTCTGGGGCCAGCAGTGTGCCATTCCCATCACCTCTTTGGCAGCACTCAGTGAGCTGGGTTTTGTGGTAGGAGAGATGTTTTTAATGTGTTGGTTTTTTTAAAGACTCAATTTAAGATTAAATTATACCAGGCCTGGGGGCACACACCTATCACTTCAGTACTCAGGAGACTCAGGCAAGAGAATCATAAGTCAGAGCCAAGCCTGGATTACACGGGATGAGACACTCTTTAAAAAAAGAAAGAAAGAAAAAGAAGAAGAAAAGAAACCAAAATAACAACCAAGCACTAAAATGAAGTTTTCCTTAGCATGGTGCGTTTGTAGCGGGCACTCAGTTGAGGAGTCTTCGGGGAGGACACAGGGTAAGGTGGCACTGCGTGGCTTAGGTTGCATCTCATGTCAGTCTCAGACGCTGTACGCGCCCACAGCCAGGATACAGGAAGAGGGACGGCAGCAGCTAGTGGTCTAAAGGCCACCATAGCAAGGAGGTTGGCTGTGGTCCAGGCTTGGCCATATCCATATTTGTATCCACAGGCTTTGGAGACAGGTTACTAAGTGAAGTGAAGAAGCTCGCCCCAAAGGATGTTAAAATCAAGGTGAGACTGGAAACTCTGGGGAGAGGGTGCTGGGTGGCGCTGGCCTTCAGGGATATGGGAACCCCACTGCGCCTGCGCCCACACCTGCCCTACCATGCATGCTCTCGCCGCCTTGGGTTTGAGGGTGGTGGCTGTGTTTGGGGACAGGTGGTTATGCGGCCATTTGCTCCCTCCTAGATCTCAGCTCCTCAGGAACGGCTGTACTCCACGTGGATCGGGTGAGATGGTGCTCAAGCAGAAGGGCTTAGGGATAGACTCCTCCAGGGGTTCACACAGGCCGGGGAAAAATGGATGAAGTAAAAGGATGGCGGTTGGCCCAGCCCACAGGTACCAAAGAATATTGTCTCTCCATCCTTACAGCGGCTCCATCCTCGCCTCCCTGGACACCTTTAAGAAGATGTGGGTATCCAAAAAGGAATATGAAGAAGATGGCTCCCGTGCGATTCATCGCAAAACCTTCTAATGCCCAAGGAGAGTGGACATATTGGGAGAGAGGGAGGAAAGGGGAGCCAGAGCCCTTGACCCCTTTTGGTCTGGGTTCATCTTGTAGGCCTAGGGTCCCCTGCATGCCCTCACCCGGGAGCAGGTGGCGCAGTTATGCTCGCCTGTAGCCCTCCCTGCCCCTGTGCTCAACATACACACACAGACACAGTGACGATTAGCTGCATGGATGGAAGTCCCAAGCTGGAGCATAGGAATCGAAGAATCCAACACTGAGTTGGTGTGGACGACCCTCTCAGCAAGGCCACTTGGGCCTGTGGTTCCTTGCTCCGTGCTTGAAGCTCCGAGACCAGACACTCATGCTCCTTTGTTCTGACAGCTCCCACTGGGGCGAGAGTCCCTCCGTCATTGGAGTGGGCTGAGGGAGCAGCCAGGAGCTCCCACTGGGGTGGCGAGGCACACTGGTGTGTTTCATGCCAATTTCCTCGTCTTGCACACCTGGTTTTTCTGGGCAAATGTCCTAGACAGGACTAAGGAACAGTTCTCCATTCCCAGTGAGGGAATGTGGCCAAGGGTCAGAGCATCAGAGCCATGGGCAGCCACAGCTTGTGGTCTGCCCCTCCCCCTTTCAAAGCACTACATTGATTTGCTGCCCTTCCCCCCCTTTCCCTCGGCACCCTGGACAGTAAGGGATTGTGGTCTTGATTTGCTGAGGGAAAGCCAATCAGGAGTCAGACCCAAAGGGTAGGCATGTCCTCACCTCCCTCAAGAAAGGCCAGGGCCCCACTTCCCTCTCCAGAGCTGAACAATAATTTAACACAGTTGCCTGAAAAATAATTCTTTTTATAAATCATTATAGTAATAATTATGGCTAAAGCCCAATGTGTGGCTCTGATTCTTGTGGCTTTCTGTGCTCTCGTTTGCTCAACTCATCCCAGAGGGAACTCAGCATGACACTGGCATAGTTCAGGAGCCCAAAGCCTTCAGTGGTTGGCAGGGCAACGGGACAAGCGAGGCCAGCCTCATTACCCACTTGCCGTGACCTGCTAGGGGAGGCAGAGCCAGGCTGCCTTCCCTGCATGTTCCTAGACAGGGCTGCCATGTGTGCCCCACATCTAACACAGGCCTGCAGAGGCACGCAGGTGCTGGCAGTGGTGCAGACTTACCAGCCTAGGGCAGGATGAGAAGGGCAGCCTAGGAGTGGACCGGAGTTCACAGGAGGAAGCAGAACAACCAGGAAGTCCTGCTAGCAGTGAGAGCTCAACCAGTAGAGAAGTCTGCTTTTAGTACCTATTGCACGACATGGCTCTGAGCTGATGGAGAACAAAAGGGCTTTGCCCCAAATAGCATTGAACTCAAGAGGAGAAAGATACCAGCCATTCTGGAACAGTGTTGGGCTGACAGTGCTGGGGTTGAGCCAACAGGTGGGATATGCTGGCTTGTAAGAACCTGGGTCAGTTGGTAGTTAGGGAGAGGCCTTTGACAGTTGGCAGGGGAAGGTAAATTGGTCTGTGGCACAGTGACATAAACCAAAGAGGTCAGTTAGGCTAGCTAGCATGTCGAGGGTCTAGAGAAGGTGGTTTAGCTGTGTGCTAGGTGACAGTTTTCACTATGGAAAGATAGCGACCAGAGCCGAGTGCTGAAAGCTATAAGCCACAGTACTGATCAAGTATCTGTGCGGTCACGTGGTCAAGCATAGCATCAAAGTTTACACAGAAACCTTTGCTAAGGGACCCTCCAAGCCGACCCTTGTGCAGGGTTCTGCTGGCGGCACCGGCTCCCAGCCGCCTGTGTCTGGAACCTTACTGCTGAGTTCCTCCCTCTCACATGCACCCCACCTTGTCAGTCATGTCTGCGTCTCCTGCAGCCCCTTTGCTACCCGTCCTTTCCCATTAGGGCTACCCCAGCCTAGCTCATGACCCTGCTCCATTCTGCCACCCAGTGTGTTTGCTCTCATAATCTATTGTGCGGGTAACACCTCAAATCTGTAACGAGTTATAAGCCATACAATAAAATATTCATGAGTCCTTACTGATACGAGTAAATGCAGCCATGGGGGAGGAAGAAACAGCACCTCTCCGTTCAGTGGAATTCCAGTTAACGTAGAATTCCACTTCTGGGAAAACAGCAGCTGGTGTGATGCCGGCAGAATACACTTGAGGTCTGTTCCATTCCTACCTGTGTCCCGTTTTGCTTGCTAGCTCTGCTCCTGTTCTCTCCCCAGGAACCACACGTCCAAGTCACATTTTTTAAAACAAAGGCCTCCATAGCCCCCATAGCCCTCAGGGAGGGTCTGTAATGGAAAAGAGCTACAGCCAAGGGAGGAAGCAGCTAGACTAAGCTTGTGTTGTACTGAGTTACAGGTATGAACTCCTGGTTGTATTCTACTAATGCTGAAACACTCATCTGTGTACAGGCAAGCCAGGTTAGAATATATACATGGTTTCCTACCTCTGCTTGGAGGATCTAGAATTAGACCATGAGCATTGCATCCAGGTGTGTCCTTCAGTTCCATAAAGGGAAGCTCAAGATACACCTATGTCTTGTGACACTGGAAAGTAAGAACTCAAGTGACTTATCTAAGCAACGTGTGGGCCAAGTTGAAGCAGCCCCCAATGCTCCAATCTTTAATGTATTATAAACCAATAAAATATTGGATTCCTTAGTGATAATGTGACTAAGGGCTGGGAGAAGGCGCAGTTGATAAAGTACTTGCTGTGCACTTGAAGGCCTGAGTTCATATGCAGGATACCTCCTCTCAAGTTGTCGAGGTGTCTGTGTGGTCCCAAAACTGACAATGCAGGCTATTGCTTACTTTTGGCTGTCCCTGGTACTTGATGGTTAGGTCTTATTGCTGAAGATACTCACACATTAGTCAAAGGACATGTAAAAATCAAACTGTAACTGACCAGGAAGTTCCCTGGCTAACTGTCTGCACTGGGAAGTACTGGGGAGAGAAGTCGTAGCCAGAACTGGAATGATTGTATTAGCAAGAGATGCCCCTGGGTGCAATAGTGACACCAGTGTTTGGCGAGTAACCAACCACTTTCCTGACTGCATAAAGAAATGCATGCCTGGATGCTGCAAATCTGTCCCAAGCACCCATGGCTGGGGAAGCTCACTGACCCCAGGGGTGAACCTACTGCTACCATTTTGCAAAAAGGATAGTATCAAATTCCCTTCTGTCTACCCATAGATTAGTACAGCTCTCAGACCTCAACAGAGAAGTTAGTTTGTACAGTGGGTGATGGTTAAGACAAAGTCACTAAGTGACTACAGTGCTAAGCCACAGATGACATCTGCTTATTACTCTCCATCCCCAAGACTCACTGACTACCATGGAAGAGGGGCAGAAAGTTTGTAAGAGCCAGAAGTTGGGAAGGACTAAATGTCCCAGTGTCTTCTGAATGTGACAGGACCAGTGCACTCGGGAACTCCCAGCAGCTCTGACTGCCTGCACAAGATCAGGTCGGTCAACATTGTGGTGTGATGCGGAAACATCACGAACCCTTATTCGGACTGTGGACAGCTGATGACCTGGGATAGGGGAAGAGTCTGTTTTTTACCTGTTAGGTTGACTGTGTTCCAGTTGATAGCACAAATCAGAGTCGGGTTGGTTTCTAAAATTTTAAATTTAAAAACCACTGACAGGGGGCTGGAGAGGTGGCTCAGAGGTTAAGAGCATTGCCTGCTCTTCCAAAGGTCCTGAGTTCAATTCCCAGCAACCACATGGCAGCTCACAACCATCTATAATAAATAAATAAATTAAAAAAAAAAAAACCACTGACAATGTCAAAAGACTGAGTAAGGTAGGAATTGCCCCAGACATTACAATGGATGTTAATATGACTGAACTGAACCCCTTGATGGAAAAGACACTGAATAGCTGGGTGTGGTGACACAGACCTGTTAATTCCAGCAACCAGGAGGAGGCTGACACAGTTTTGAGTTTGAGGCTAGCCTGAGCTACACAGCGCTCTCTCTCTCTCTCTCTCTCTCTCTCTCTCTCTCTCTCTCTCTCTCTCTCTCTCACACACACACACACACACACACACACACTAAGGATTAGGTGATTGAAATATATAAACTACCTTCCTGATTTTTGATAGTCATATTGAAGGGATTAAGTAAAGTCTGTAAGATGGAACAAAAGAATGGCTCAGTGGGTAGATACTTAGTGGGTAAAGACACCACACAAGCTTGATGTTCTGAACTTTCAAATTCATATAAAGGTGTAAGGCCAGAACCAACTTCACAAAGCTACCCTCTGACTACCATGTGTATACAGTGGCTCATGTGCCCACAAACACTGCACATGCATGCATGCACACAGAATATTACAACAAAAACAAAAATACACACCAGGTATGGTGGCAACATGGCTTTAATCCTAGCACTCAGGAGAGGCAGGTGGATCTCTGAGTTTGAGCCAGCCTGGTCTACCAGGAGTTCTAGACCATCAGTTATGAGACCCTGTCTCAAAACAAAAAACCATGCTACACCTGTATGACAGAGCACCAGAGTGGCAATTTCCAAGGGGTTCTGGAAATGTTTATTCCTAAACCTGTAATGAAGTCTGTATGTTTCCTTGGCGACACAAGACAAACCCTCTTTGATGCAGAACCTGAAATTTAGCCCTCTTGGTCAGAACACCGCAGTTCCTTCTTATCCCAAATAGTCCAAGGAGGTACAGGAGCTCCTCAAGCCCACGTTGACTAGCCTAGTGTAGTTCTCAACTGTAGCTGCGGACTAGAAGCCCCTGGGGAACTCTGCTCCCCCAGGCCCACCCCACAGACTATGCTTCAGTGGTCTAGTATGGCCTGGGTCCTAAGATTTGTAGATCTTCAGGTGATTCCAAAGTTCAGCTAAGACCTATAGACTCAGGAATTTAGTAGTCTGTTTTAGTTTCTTATTGCTGCTATAAAAAGTTAATCCCAAATGTAGTGACTTAGAATGTAAATCTATGATCTTACATATCGGCTTAACATGGGTCTCACTGGGCTAAAATCAAAGTATCCACAAGCCTTCATATCTGGAGACTAAATAATCACTCTCTTGCCTTCCTTTAGAGACCACTTGCATTCTTGGCTCAAGACCTCTTCCCTGTGTTGAATCAGCATCATTAGGTCTCCCATTCCCTTCCATCTGTATAATCCAAAATCTAATTTTTAAGGTATTTATTTTAGTGTGCATGTATGCCACAGCACACAAAGAAAAACTAATGAAGCTGGGTCCCTCCTTCCACCACGTGGATCCCAGGGATTGAACTCAGGTCATCAGGCTGGGCAGGTGGTATACATTACCTGCTGAACCTGAAAGATGGACAGTCATTGTCCCTAGTTTTAGGGTCAGCAAACTCAATTCCACCTACAACCTCAATTCCTGCTTGCTCTGTGCATTTCAGGTTTTGGGGCTTAAGATGTGGACATCTTGAGAGGATCATTGTTCTGCCCACCACAGCCTGTAAATGTCCTGGAGACTTTTCTTTCTGTACTGGTTACAATCCCTCAAAGAAAAACAGCAAGGAGGATTTGGAAATGAGAAGCCAGGAGAGGACAGGCTGACTTCTGGTCTAGCTCACTTTATGCAGGTTGAAGGAACAGAAAGAAAAGTGTGTACAAGGAGAGCTTCCCAGCAGCACCTCAAGTTTTCGGGGTACAACAGTGGTAATAGAATTTAAGGTGGAATTGTTGGAGTAAGACCTAGTAGCGTGTGGGATCCCCTTCCAACAGGAAAGGCCTTGCGGCCAATCAATACCTGAGCACCCGGAAGCAGTGACAATCGCTCACATCTAGAGCAGTAGTTTAGATTACACCTTCCAAACAGGTCAGAAAGATCGGGAAAGGGCCTTTCTCCTAGGCTCTCCATCCCTGAGTTCAAACCCAGAATTATGTATGCTGAACCAGTTTAGGAGATAGCAAAGAAAGCCATGTCTGGCAAATTTCAACATAAAATGAAGAGATATTTCCATTTTACAGAAATTTGTTTTGTGAATTTTACCAACACATCATAAACATGGTGGCTGAGGTGAGTTATTGCTCTCCTTCCCAATTCTTTTTTCCATGGGTCCTTCTGGAGAAGAAAAACTCACACTTGAAAATTTAGTGACGACCTAATGTCAATGCTGAGTTTAAAATATTATTTTGGGTCAAGGTCTGTCTATGTGGCCTAGGCTCAGGTGATCCCCACACTGACTCTAGTAACTGGGGCTATAAATGGCACGGCTGTGGCCAGCTCAGTGCATCTCTCCTTTCCCCCTCCTTTCTCCTTTAAACTTGGTAGGCAGACTTGGGAACCACAGATAGGTACAGAAGTCAGTGACAGTCCCCAATGTCTTTCCCCTAAATCTAGGTTCAGGGTTGGAAGGTGGCTCAGTAGCATGTGGCCCAGTTATTCAATCATTAGCACTGTAAAAACAAAAACATCAAGACCCAAGTAAGGTTCAAATACTGCCATTGTTCACCCTTCAAAATCTCTCTTGATTTTTTCCTCCTCTATCTTTTCATATAAAATTTAGTTCCAGGACAGGCTCCAAAGCCACAGAGAAACCCTGTCTCGAAAAACCAAAAAA
>NC_022028.1:21823773-21842623 GCF_000317375.1 Microtus ochrogaster | reverse complement strand
GAGTTCAGGGCCGGCCTGGTCTAGAGTCCCAGGACAGCAAAGACTACACAGAGAAACCCTGTCTCAAACAAAACAAAACAAAAACTACAGAAAGACTAGCCACCTATGGGAGGAGCCAATACAACGGCTAGTTTATTGGAGGGAAGTTTTCCATCACATTCTGAAAAGTTAACGCAGGGCTCAGTGGGCCAGTTGGTGGGGCACCAGCTTATAATGGGTTCCACAGCTTGGGCACCGCTGAGTCTCGCCTCTATGCAGCCAAAACCAGATGACGGTACAGTTGTCCTCTTCACCTGAAAGGAAAGAGTGGGTGACAGCCGTCCAGCTCCAGCGCCTCTTCCCTACAGACACTTCAGGGACAAAACTGCAGTTGACTCTGAGAGATCACTGCAAGCTCTGCTCTTTCAGATGAAACAGTGGGCAGAGTTTACCTATGAGTGAAATACCCTGTGTATCAGGGTCACTGCAGGCTCTCACAATTCCATTCTCTGCGGAGAATCCCAAAGCAGCGGGAGCAGCACTGATCTGAATCCTTAGTGCCTGGCACACAACTTGTTTTATACATATTATATATTTATATTTAAGATTTGTACTATATATATATATGTATATATATATATATAAATAAATAATCTGGGTTGGAAAGATGGTTCAACAATTAAGAGCATGGATTGCTCTTCCAAAGAACCTGAGTTCAATTCCCAGCATCCACATAGCTGGCTCACAACCTTGCGTGTAACTACAGCCCCAGGGGCATCTGATTCCGGTGGCCTCTCACACTCACTGAGGATCAGGACAGTCAAAACCCTTACAACAGTGTTCATGAGTATTTCTGTGCACATACAGTCAGTCACATGCATGTATCTGAAGCGATTTACAGACATTCTGTGTAGCAGGCCATAAACAAACAGGCCAGAAACCAAAGGCAAGGTACTTACAGATGCAGCCCACTATCCGCTTGTTGGTGATGGACGGGACTAAATTAGGATCTTCCTTGGTGCCTGAAGCTGCCTTCGGAGGTAGCATATTGTATGGATCCTGAAAAAGACAAGGATGGACTAATTATGACATACATCACAGACATCCCCGGCCACTACACTTCAAAGGGGCTGTTCCTACAAGTCGAGTTTCCGGGACCAAATGCTGGCTGACAGCAGACTCCTGTGATCCCGCCCAAGTCCAAGGGCTCCAGAGGACACCGAGAATTTTCCCTCACCAGTCCCTTCTCTGAGGCTATCATGATCTCCCTCTCCAGCCCTGTAGCCTGCTCCTCATCAGTAGGAACACCACCACCTGCAAGAAGAAAAATGGATTGTATCAATAATTCATAATAGGACCATGATGAATACAGGCGAAAATGACCGACACGGGAGAGGTGACATTGTAAGCTTCTTTGGTGGGCTCCCAAGTTACCCATTTCCATAGCCCCCTCGGCCCCACTGAGTCATGACTCCCAACGCCTTATGGGACGTTTTCCCCACCAACCGCCGAAGCTTGTTTCTAAAACCAAATCAATGAGAGCGTATGGGCTGGAGGTGGGCAAGGAATCTGGATGTCCGTCCAGCCCTTTCTCAGCTCTCTAACCGTCCCTGTCTCCCAAGGTCACCCGGCACCTTCCAGTCAGTGCACTTTAGTAGCGGTCAATCGGGTGGGCGGCCGAAATCACCGCCAGACGGAGCCGAGCGCAGGCTCCCGGAACGCAAGGTGGTCCACGGGGCCAGGACGAGCTCAATGGCCCACCCCGCTCGACCGCGCCGTCATCAACCACCCCCGAGGCCACCGACCTGGCGCGCCCAGCTCCCTCACGTACCTCTAGAAGCCATGGAGCGCGTCGCAACCGCGCCATGGGGCCCGCGGGCCCTTAGGGCCTGAGCCGCCAGAGCGCCCACTCCGCGAAGTAACCTTGAAGCCATCTCGCTGGAGACAAGTAGATGCACTTCCGGGAACAGGCTCGGCAAGACAGGCGGGACTTCCGGTGACTGGCGTCTGTCAATGTCCAGTCTTTCTTCCGCTTCCTCCCCCCGCCCGCCCAAGAAGCGAAGGTAGGTGCTGCGCATGAGCAGCTCGGCCCCTTCTCCCGCCGCGCAGACTCCCTCAGCCTCGGAGGCGGGGCGTCAGTCACCATGACAGCTAGCGAGCGGCTTTCCGCTTGCGTGCTCGCGCCTCTGTGTCCCAGCCACATAGCGGTTCCTGTGGGGTGTGTGTGGGCGGGGGCTGTTGGAAGCTTAAGTTCCCCCCAGTCAGGGACTTGCTGCACCACAAATGATACTTGAGCTCAGGAAGACGGTTTTGTTGGCTATGCCTGTTAATCCGCGGGTTCGGGTCTTCAGGCAGAACATTAGCCATCACCAATTTGCTACGTTGTTCCACCCTGTCAGAATTTGGCAGGACCTACCCACAGTTTTGGCCTCAATTTCTTTTTCTTTTGTTTTTTTTTTGTTGTTGTTGTTGTTGTTTTGTTTTTTATTTTTTTGCAGAGTACAGTCGGCCGTGACTGACCTGGAACTCGCTTTGTACATTAAGACTGGTCTCGAGCTCACAGACTGGCTACCTCTGCCGGGATTAAAGGCTCAGTTTCCTCCTACAGCAGTGTCTACTGGAGGTGATGGTGTTGGCCCCAGGGATGGGGATGCAGGGCTCCTCCTGGTGGCCGTTCTGCGAGGTTATGGACCAATGAGGAAGATACTAGGAGGAGGAAGGAAGGAAAGTTAATAATGCAGACAGAAACCACAATAGGTACAGAGGCCTCTAATTTAGACAAAAAACATCTCCCATTGCTCCCCATTGCACACAGGTAAAGGGTAAAAACTCACGGCGGGACAACTAGAGGACTTGCAGACACTGGCCACGTCCTGGGCCGAGCATTGTGTTCATGTTGTGGAATATTCCCTAGAAATAGGAGAATTTTGTCAGGGTTTGTTGGGTTCAAGAAAATTTGACTCTCATTCTAGTCACCAAGATCGGATGTGTGGAGGCTGGGAAATGACTCAGTTAATAAAATGTAATCATGGGACCCTGAATTAGAGCTCCAGTGCCCACATAAAGCTGGGTTCACCAGCCTATACCTGTAATACTAACATTGGGAAACAGAGGCAGCAAGATCCTGGGGACTGACTGAACAGCCACTCTAGCCAAAATGGTGAGCTCCGTGTTTGATGAGAGACTCTGCTGCAAAAAAATAACAGGGAGAACAATCAAGGGCATCATGAGGTCAACCTCTGGGCTCCATATGCATGTGCATACATATGCACCCACATAAACACACACACACACACACACACACACACACACACGATTGTGTACATAACACCAGCTTCAGGACCAGGCTACAGGGTGTTCCCATCCCCTCCTGCCTCCAGCTCTATCCACCCTCCACTGACATCTCTGCCCCTTGGGGAACATCTGCAACTCCTGTTCCATCACTGTCTTGGTCAAAACAATCCATTTTTATTAAATAGTATTTCTTACCTTATAAGGTAATTTTTAGTTGTCTTAGTGTTCTATTTCTGTGAAGAGATAGCATGACCATGGCAACACTTAGAAAGCATTTAATTGGGGCTTGCTTACAGTTTCAGAGGTTTAGTCCATTGTCATAATAATAGCGAAGAACAGGTGGCATAGCTGGGCGGTGGTGGCGCACGCCTTTAATCCCAGCACTCGGGAGGCAGAGGCAGGCGGATCTCTGTGAGTTCGAGACCAGCCTGGTCTACAAGAGCTAGTTCCAGGACAGGCTCCAAAACCACAGAGAAACCCTGTCTCGAAAAACAAAACAAAAAAAAAAAAAAAAGAACAGGTGGCATGCAGCCAGCCATGGTGCTGGAGAAGTTGCTTGAGAGTTCAACCTCTGGATCCACAGGCTTCAGCTTTTAAAACCCTAAAGTTCACCCCAGTACCACACTTTCTCCAACAAGGCCACACCTACTCCAGCAAAGCCACACCTCCTAATCCCTGTCAAAGAGAGTCATCCCGTAATGACCAAGCCTTCAAATATATCAGCCTATGGGGACCATTCTATTTCAAACCACCACAATTTTCAAAATAAAAGCACATTGTAATAAATCACATAACACAAATATGTAAGGAAAACGTTGGCAATTTGGCATTTCTTCTTTGGGCCTCCCCTTCCAAGCCAAACTTTCTCAGCCTCAGCACAATTAACAATCTGGGTCAGGAAGGATTTGAAGCAGTGGGAGCTGAGGCTCTCCTTTGGGTATTGTGGGATTTGGAAGCTCTGCCTCCTATCATTCTCCAGGGTGACAACGAAAGCCTCTTCCGTCAGTGCCCTGTGTTATATATACCCTGGGGTCAACATCACCTCTGGCTAAAAGTCATTGGTTCCAGTCTTACGTAAATATATGCAAAGAATTGGTATAAAGAAGAAATACATGAAATTTATTTGTTTGTGAGGTAAAAATACAAATAAGTGAAACATTGCTTTTCAAATTTAAAGAATATTTTGTGGACACGCCTGCGAATAAAAACATATATAGCTAACATATAATTGCTGCATAATATCCTTTATAGATGTGCTGGAATGGCTCCAGCTATCCCCTGGTAAATATTCAGATTTCTAGGGTTTCATTTTAGAGGATTCTTTTCTTCAAAAGACTCAAAGCCAGCTCAGTCAGAAGCACTTTAAAGACAATGTGTTTGCACCATAGTCGCAGAGGATGTCCCAGACCAAGTGCCCATGCTAGGTGGGTGTTTTACCACTGAGCTACACCCCAGCCCTTTCTGTTTTAGACCAGTGGTTCTCAACCTGTGGGTCATAACCCCTTTGGGGGGGTGTCAAATACCAGATATCTTGTATATCAGATGTTTACATTCTGATTCATAGCACCAGCAAAGGTACAGTTACGAAGTAGCAACAAAAGAATTATATAGTTGGGCATCACCACAACATGAGGAACTGTATTAAAAGGTCCCAGCATTAGGAAGGTTGAGAACCATTTAAGACAGTTTCACTTTGTACCTCCGGCTAGCCTTGAACTCTTGACCCTTCTACCTTCCACTTCTGAGTGCTGGGAACACAGGAATGTGCCACTACACCAGGCCAAATTGCTAGTTTGTTTTGTTTTTGTTGAGTTTTGGGTTTGGGGTTTTTTTTGTTGTTGTTGGGGTTTTTTGTTTGTTTGTTTTTGTTTTTTGCCTCTGTGACATTCAGCAGTGCATTGTAGCTGGGATCAAAAAAGCGAGGTTGAAACATTTTAATACACTCTGTGGAGTTATTTGCCCAAAACTTTGGAGCAACTCCTGGTCCCCACCACTAGGGTCTTTGCTGATTGCCTCTGGCTGAATGAGCCCTACAGAGCTGTTAGTGATCCCATGTTCAGCTCCCTGAACCTTCACAGTTTGGATTGATCCTTTGCACTTTCTGTAGGCTGCCACTCTGCAAACCACCTTACACTAACTTTGTGCCTTAGGTCTACTTTTTATTATTATTATTTTCTTATTAAGATGTATTAAGGAGCTGGGCAGTGGTGGTGTATGCCTTTAATCCCAGTACTTGGGAGGCAGAGACAGGCGGATCTCTGTGAGTTCAAGGCCAGCCTGGTCTATATAGCAAGTTCCAGGACAGTTAGAGCTACACAGTGAAACCCTGTCTTGAAAAACCAAAAGAAAGAAAAAGATTATTAAGGAGTGGCATACTCCTTTAATTCCAGAGCCCAGGAGGCAGATCCAGGCATGTATCTGTGAGTTTGAGACCATCCTAGGTGACATTATGAGTTCCTAGCCAGCTGAGACTACAGTGAGGCCTTGTCTCTAAAAAGAAAAGAAAAAAGAAAGAAGGAAGGAAGGAGGAAAAAAAGAAAAGGAAAAATGTATTAATTGTACATGTTACAAGTAATGTACATGTAGTGTAATATTCCCACACATGCGTATGGTGGGCACTAATTGAACCAGCTTCCCTTTATCTCTCATCCCCCCTCATCCTTCCCAACTTCCCATTCTCCATCTTACTGTCAGGGCAATCTTGTTTAGCTTCCACATATGAGAAGAAACCTGTGGTGCTCATCTTTCTGTGCTCGGTTTCTCTCACTTTGTTGACAGAGGTTTCTGTCTCACCAGGTCCCACAGTTGTTTAGTCCCAAATAAACACAGAGATGTCTACATTAATCATAAACAAATTGGCCTAGTAAATCAGACTTTTCTTTCAATTAATTGTATCTTAAACTACCCCGTTATTATTGTCTATGTTAGTCACGTGGCTTGGTACCTTTTTTGTCAAGGCAGTCACATCTTGTTTCTTCTGTGGCTGGGTCATGACTGTGGACTGTGTCCTCTTCCCAGAATTCTCCTGTTCTCATTGCCCTGTCTCTATTTCCTGCCTGGTCACCCCACCTCTACTTCCTGCCTGACTACAGGCCAATCAGCATTTTATTAAACATAATACAAGTGACAGGATGAAAGACCATTGTCCCATAGAAGTGTCCTCTACTTCCGCCCATTTGCTGCAGATGGCAGAGCGAGTGCCTAAAACACAGCAAGTGAAAACGCAGTGATGTGTTCCATGCAATGTGCTTCTTTTCACAAAAGGGAATTATGGGGACTAGAAAGATGGCTCAAGAAGGTTGCTTGCTGCCAGCTGAGTTTGATGTTTGGAACCCACAGAGAAGGGGGGAACTCACTCCCACAGGCTGACCTCTGACCGCCACACTCTTACCATGGCATGCATGCCCCCACAGACTTAAGGGATTCTGATTGGGTGGTGGTGTTGAGTTCCTTTAATCCCAGCACTCAGGAGGCAGAGGTAGATCTCTGAGTTTGCAAAAGACCATTCCGAATGTGGAAAAATGAATATAAGCTGTTACCTCTGTGAGCACAAGGTTGAGGGGTAGACATGGAGGGGGCTATGAAGGGAGGCATTCAGATTTTCAGCGCTTTGAATTTTTGTTTTAGCTCTGTGACTGTGTTACCTATTCGGAAATCATAAGCATATTTATTTATTTATTTGTTTGTTTATTTATTTATTATAGATTTCTGCCTCCTCCCTGCCACCACCTCCCATTTCCCTCCCCCTCCCTCAGCAGCCGGAAGAGCAGTCAGGGTTCCCTGTCTTGTGGGAAGTCCAAGGACCTCCCACCTCCTTCCAGGTCTAGTAAGGTGAGCATCCAAACAGCCTAGGCTCCCACAAAGCCAGTACGTGCAGTAGAATCAAAACCCAGTGCCATTGTTTTTGACTTCTCAGCAGCCCTCATTGTCCGCTATGTTCAGCGAGTCCGGTTTTATCCCATGCTTTTTTTTAGACCCGGTCCAGATGGCCTTGGTGAATTCCCGATAGAACATCCCCATTGTCTCAGTGTGTGGGTGCACCCCTCACGGTCCTGAGTTCCTTGCTCGTGCTCTCTCTCCTTCTGCTCCTCATTTGGGCCTTGGGATTTCAGTCCAGTGCTCCAATGTGGGTCACTGTCTGTGTCTCTTTTCATTGCCTGATGAAGGTTAATATTCAGGAGGATAACTATATGTTTTTCTTTGGGTTCACCTTCTATAAGCATCTTTTTAAAGTCAGCCACTGATATCCTTATTTGGAGGAGGTGTTTGTTTTACTGATTCTTACTGAATATTAAGGTAATTAATATTAAATCTTTTCCATGGATCAAAGCCAAGGATGGTTATTAAATCACATATTATTTCTGCCTTGAGTCATGTGTATGTGTGTCTGTTTGTCTGTCTGTCTGACTGTCCTTGGTATGGTCAGAATCAACAAAACTTGAAGGAATGGGGTCAAAAGGCTCTTCAGGTTCAATTCTGCTGCATATGAAGTAACTCTGAGCTTTAGTAGCCTCAGGGTCCCTGGGCACTGTGTGTGTGCTGGGCAACTTTTTAATTATGGCAGGGGTAAAAGGGTAAATGCTCCTCAGGCCTTCTAGGTCTATCCCCAGGAACCCTCTGGAGGCCTGAGGAAAATGAGACCCAAGGCTGAATTCCTGGATGATTGCTTAGAGCCAAAACCCATTCAGGTCAGAGTGAAATGTTTTTTATGCAGACACCACAAATTCAAAATGGGTCTTGTGGAACTGCTGTCAGCACTGGGCCTCGCTATAGCAGGAGCGATATCGTCGTCGGATGACCACACTTATTTAAAGCATTTTTTATCTTCCAGAACAAAAGGAGTCTAGTGTGACAGCTGAGCAGCCCAAGTCAGCCCCTACCCCACTGTTAGGTGCCTCACTGAGTCCTCCACAAGACCCATGGGGCACAGTGGAATCGTCACCCCATGAGCGTTGTGCCAAAGCAGTGAGAGGGAGCAGTTGTGAGACAAAAGCCCACCCCTCTCCCCTCCCTCATTGCTCCTACCAGTGAACTCCACTGGCACCTAGAGGACAGCCTAGACCCCAGGACGTCCTTTGATACAGATATGGAGGGAAATGACCCCACTCCCCAGCCCCAGTACAGACGCAGGAAGAAGAGCTCAAGGTTGCTCTGGGAGGACAAAGGGGCAGTGCTCAGCTCTGTTCTGTGGAACAGTCCCCTGCTTGGATCTAAGCTTCAGCCCTAAAGCTACCTGTTTACTGGATCAAGAGATCAATTCACAGCCAGAGGTTGTGGCTAACTCCTGTAATCCAGCGTTTGGGAGGCTGAGGAAGGATTGCAGTGAATTGGGAGTTACCCTAGGCTGTGCAGTGAGTTCCAGACCAGTCTGTGCTACTGGGGGTGGAGGGATGAGATTGGTTGATTTTGGTTCACTAGGCTCCCCAGGTAGGTGTGGGCACACATGTATGTGGTTCTCTAGTGTAATAAACTTGCCACCAGCTCACAAATAATGACACGGAGACTTCTAATTAACTATGAAAGCTTGGCCCTTAGCTTAGGCTTGTCCCACTAGCTCTTATAACCTAAATTAACCTGCTTTTATTAATCTGTGTTCTACCATGTAGCTCGGTCACCTCTACTCTGCACCATATATCCTAATATCCTACCTCTTTAGTGTCTCCTTGGCGTCTCCTGTGCTCCTAGATTCCTCTTCCCACGGAATTCCTCTCTTTCCCGGAAGTCCTGCCTGTACTGTCCTGTCTAGCTATTGGCCACTTAGCTCTTTATTAAACCAGTCAGAATGCATATTGGACAGAGACACATCTTTACAGGGTAAACAAATACTCCACAACACTCTAAAGCAGGACCAAAGAAAGCAGATCCTAAGAGGAAGGACAGGCGGGGTCTGAAGCAGTTCAGCTTACCAAACCTCCTTTTCCACTCTTTCCTGGACCCCCTGAATAAATGCAAAGGTCCTAAAGGCACAAAACCTTAACACGGGGAGTCCCTAAATTAAAAAGAACTCCCTGGGAGATGTGGGAAAAAGACAGGTCAATAGAAACAACAGCCCAGCGGTCAAGCTGGGAGCTCATAAACCTGCCCAGGCTCTGGGCCCAGTAGGGGGCCCTCGAGCCTGTTTCTTATCTGAAAACTGGCTGGGGCATTCGCGCCCTCTGGTGGGCTGGAAAAAGCCAGTGCGGTCCTATTTCTGGAAGCGGTTCATCCACGGAGTTATCCTTTGTAGAGTATTTTCATTTTGCCTTTGGTTCTGTCTCTTTCTATTAAACCTTCAACTGGTGCTCGTTAGGAGGGACCTGCCTCACCGTTTAAGATGGCAGACGCGTTCCAAAAAAACAATAAGGAATCCAGAGAGGACGGGTCTGATTCCTTGAGTAAACCCTGTCCTCATGAGGCTGAGGGTCAGAAGATTGGAGTTTTTAATTGGATTTGGTTAAGCCTGTTAAGACAGTAAGTGCCTGTCTCAAAAAAGAACTAAATTAAAAGTAAAAATGTCTGTGACAACTGGAAGTCGGATGAATTAACTGGTCCATTAAAAGAAATAAAGGTCAAACAAGAAGGCTCCCCCAGCACACCAGGGCAGCTGGGATCCTGCTCATCCTATCCTGGTCACCTAAGAAGGCTCCCTCAGGAAACAGACTTTGCTAAAGTCCCCGAGACAGGCTGGCAAAGCTCAGCTTGGCTCCACGGCCCTACTGCCCAGAGACCAGGGTAGGGCACGGATTTTCACTGAAGACAGAGCTGGCTGAGGCTAATTCGAAATTATGTGTGTAAATGCCCTCGTTCAATGTCAGATGCAGGGACAGGGCTCAACCAGTGCTTGTGGAATGTGAATCTGAAGGGTTGACGCATGCCCACACAGTTGTCCACCCAGAACAGATCTGTTCTCAAAGCAGACCGCGGTCAACATTAATGGGGTCCACACAAGTTATAGTGTCTCAACTTGGGAAAAATCGGATCATTAGACCGCGGAAAGTCAACTGTCTGTATTGAATTCAAATCTCGACACCTTCCCTTCTCCCCACAAGCCCAAGTATTCCACAACCCGATCTGTGAAACGGAAACCATTGTTCCCAGGCGGGGGTTTAGGTGACACGATTGGTATAAAGAGCGAGCACAGAACGCAGGCGGAAACCAGACGCTGGATCTAGCGGCGGGGGCATCATCTGACCTGCCGCACAGTGGCGGGCACGTGGCTGCGTGGCCCGAGGGTCACGTGAATGGAGCACGTGAACGGAACCCACCTGTTGTAACGGTGGGTGCATCGTGGCAGGCAGGCGCAGTGGCCTCCCCAGAAAGTCCCTCCTCTCGACTGTTGTTGCTGACCTGGCACCCCACCACCCTGGTAGCCTGCTCCAGCTTTTTGTGCGCCATCTTCTGAGGCTGCACTAGTGCTTCTGTTAACGCTTCCTGGCTGCCGTTTCCTCCTCTTCAGGCTCCGAGGCTGGGGCTCCCAGGAGTAGACTCCGCCAGACTCGAGGGGTAGGACCAGAAGCTTCATCTTAACGGTGAGTTCCTGGGGCACACAATTAATGTACCCACCCAGGGCTCATGTCTATCACCAGACTAGGCCTGGAAGTGGGTTCTAGTGCAGTTGCCTGGATTCCTTTTTACGCTTTCCTGGTTTCAGCTCAGGGTTGGCCTCGCTAGCAGGCCCAGCCTCCTCTATGCTCAGGTTAGCCCACATTAACAGGCTACGCCCTCTCCTGCCAAATGTGCCCTACGCCAAGGTCTGGCTTGATGGTTTGTTTTGGGTCGTGCGGCCTCTTGTGTTTTGTTTCTTAATGTTTCCCAGGGCATAAAAATTAGTTGCTGTTTGTCTTTCCGGAAACATTCGCTGTTCCCAGGCCCTGCTCAGTTTGATGGATGGAGAGTTTACGACACAGGGGTCTGCTTTGCTTTTCTTTGAGGACGACGCTCCTATTCTTCCATCTTTCAGACTGTGAGCTGAGTCCTCGCTAGCATTCCTAACCAGTAAATATTTGTTTAAAGCAACGCATAAAACACGATGCTGAGAGTATGGCATGTTGTTACGGCAATGTTCAGAAAAGCAAGTCGGCTATAATTTTCTGCATTAATCTTGACCGTTTTGACATTGATGCTCAAAGGGCTTTGGGTTTTCTGTATTTATTTATTTTCTTCTCCTTAAGGCCAGGAAAACAAAAGAACAACAACAAAGAAAAAAGTAGGAGGTCATGTGTTGAAATCACACTGTGAGACCTGGATGGGGAGTGGGGGGAGCCTTGGCTTTGCGTGATTTGGGGGGAGTGCTAACCCAGGAAGAAGGGGGTCTAGGCATGTTAACCATACCCACTGGAGGTCTGAGGTGAGACAGGTACAGTCCCTTGCCGGTGAGTGAAAGACAGGGCTAGGTCCTGACTGGCTGGGTGATGAGGGATTTGGGAAGGAGAGATTAGATTTTGCTTCTGTCTCCCAGCCTGACCACAGGAGGCCTTTGTCTCGTGCTCCCAGCGATGCCTAATGTCTCGCTGACTCTCAGATGCCTATTTGTTCCTGTTCTGACAGCTCTGAACTTGTGTCCCATAATTCCTAGGGTCTTCCCGATGCTGTCGCTCACCAGAAAGTGTCTGTCAGTCTTAGTGGCTTGAAAGTTACCTGTGTCCTTGAAACCATTAGCTTCTCAGTCCCTGTTGGTTGAGGGACTTCCTTGAGGGTTTCAGTTGGTGGCTCTGGGAGAAGCAATGAGCTGCTGTCAGGCTGGATTCTGCAGCCTGACTTGTTTGAAAATGTTTATGTAGTCAAGAGATGTGAGCCAAAGGATGGTCAAAAGCCTGAGCATAGGCACCTGTATCGAAAAATATGTATGCATTCTTTTGTGGGCTGACGAGCGCCTTGGAGGAAAAGGTATTTGAAGCAGCCAGACTTAGTTACCCAAGAAGCAGCAACCCCAGTCCATGGGTCTCGTGAGTGCACTCTTGGGCCCGAAAGGGAGGACTCCGCCTGCTGCTGTTGCTTTATGAGCTGCTAGTACTTGGAGCTCACCTAGAGACGGTATTTCCCTCCAGTCCACCCTTTCAAGATTTATTTTTTAATTACGTGTATATGCGGGCAGGGGTACATACTCACGCAGGTACCCGCAGCGGCCGGAAGAGGGTGTAGGATCCCTGAAGCCGGAGTTAACAGGCAGTTGTGAGCTCTGATGTGGGCTAGAGACAGAAGTGCTCTGAAGGAGCGGTCAGAGCTACTCCTGAGCCTCTCTCTAGCCCTATTTCTTTTGTTTCTACGTTGGCTTACCAGCTGAGCTTTGGGGATTCGATCAACCTGCTCCTGTGTTTTAGCTGATTTAATGACTGTGCTCCCGGCGAGGTTCACCAATTAAGCCGCAGGCTGTTGGAGCAGCAGTCAGCAGGGCAGGCTGTCTGTGGCAGGCGGGTTGTGTGTTTTACTAGGAACCTCACCTGCGGAAGGTCAGGGCTGTGCGAGACTCTCCTGTCGACACAAGACTAAGGCTCACCCTCGGCTGTCTTAAGAGAAGACACAGGCTGGACAACAGGAGGCCTCACATTCTCCTGGGTTAGATTCCTGCCGTGCCCACTCCTGGCTGATTTGTTCTAAAATTAGATTCTTCAGCACGCAAACATCGCCTGTAGCTAGCACTGGAGATGGTTTGTATAGAAGCAGAGCTGTTAGCAGCCACCTCTCTCATCTCTGGAAAGCATGCTCCTAGGCCTGCAGACGCAGACATTGCTTTTCTGCCACCCCACTGCCAGGTTGTCCATTTCCTTTCTCGTCTCATTTTGTTTTGTTTAAACGGGATCTCTTTATGTAGCCCTGGCTATCCTATGACATATGTAGATATGTAGACCAGGCTGACCTTGAACTCACACAGATACATCTGTCTCTGCCTCCCAAGTACTGGGATTAAAGGCACGGGCCACTATGGCCCATCTTTGAGAATGACTCGGGGTATCATTTTTATTTTATTTTGTTTTATTTTATTATATTTTGTATGTCTGTGCATACTTACGGGCACGCTTCTACCACACTGTATATGTGGAGGTCAGAGAACAACATGTGGGGGTCAGTTCTCTTCTTCCACCACGTGGGTTTCCTGGGATCCAACTGAGATAATCATGCTTGACAGCAAGCATCCTTACCTCTTGGACTAGTTTGTAGATGTTCCTTGATCTTTTGTATTTCAGTGTGATTTGCTCAAAGTATTATAAGTTATTTTTTAAAAAGAATAAACAAATTCGTTTTCAACCACTGCAAGGCAAATCTTCCAGGCAAGAGTCACCAGTGTGTGCTGAAACTGGGAACAGAAGCATGACAGGAAACGGATGTTTATGTCATCTCAGAGCATCTTCCCGTAAGGTACTGCTTAATCAGAAAGGACAAGACTGTAGGACGACAGCATAGGAACCTTGTGGTTCCCACCGTCGCCTGGTGCAAGAGCAGTAATAGGACACATGGGTGCTGTGAGCCTTCTGACGAGGTTCAGAGACCAGCTTGGAACATACGACCTGAATCTAATCACAAAGAAAGCCCACACAGTTCCCTAACTGACGGCTCTAGGGCATAACTCACCAGGACCCAAACAGTATGAAAGTCATGTGTGTGGTTAGGCGTGCTGACAGGCACCCGTAGTCCCACGCTCAGGAGGCTGAGGCAAGGACAAGGCACAAAGGCAAAGTCTGTTGTTGGTGGTATTGGTGTTGTTGGCTTTTGGTTTCTGAAGACCAGATCAGCCTTCAACTTAGAGATCTACCTGCTTCTGCCTTCTCTGGGTGCTAGACCTAAAGGCATGAGTCACTATGCAAGCTTGTGCGTTCCAAGACAGCCAAGGCCATGTAGAGAAACCTTGCCTCAAAAAAACAAAGAATAAGGCTGCTGCTGGTGGTGAACACCTTCAAGCCCAGCACTCAGGAGGCAGAGGCAGCAGTTCCCTGTAAGTTCAGTGCCAACCGGGTCTATAAATCGAGCTCCAGGACAGCCCCAGAGCTACACAGAGAAAACCAGTCTTGAAAAAAAAAAAGGCATGAAAAGTGAAAGGTTTCTGAACCCCCATATTAAGTCTCTCCACTGACATAACCAAGTCAAATTAAAAGTCCAGGGTCCAGGTTTATTGGTAAGACGCTCCAAGGTGATTCTCCAGTCCCCAGAGAGGAGACAGGAGAAGAGATGAAAGAACTGAATGTCCTTTCCTTTAGAGACTGTTTAATACCCTGTAGACGTGGTCTTGAGCATCTCCGGGGTTTTGCAAGCTTTCTGAGTCTGGACAGGGTTTGGATTGATGGTGGGAGGGGCGGGCAGAGCTTCTACCTGAACAAAAAGTTTATTTGAATTGTTGGCTGAAGCATTTGTCAAAAGATGGCCTACTAAAAATGATTTGGAGATGCCTGGTATCCCTTGGCTTAGTGTTGAGGAAAGGATTTTAAGGCTCAGGGAAATTGCAGTGCTGGAGTGGGTACCCTGTGTAAAACCTAGTGCTCCATAATGGGAAGGCCCAGAGGACATGGCCTCCGCTGTCCTATAAGACACAAATGGAGGGAGGGAGCCCTGCACCTCTGAAGAGCTTTGTTGTGGCCCTTTTGCTTGAGCCAGACCTTGGGGCTGGAGGTGCTGCTGCTCAGCTGGACGAATTAAATGCAGTGGTTTTAATTGGACCCTGAAGTAGCAGGGGCCAGGTGGCAGCACTGAGTCGCCAAAGACAAGGTGATCATAATGGGCAACATAGACAAAAAAATGTTCATAACAGCCTAACATGTAATCACCACACAGGCAAGGAGAATTGTACTGAGGTATGACTGGGGTGGACCTTTGGTGCCGGCTAATCACCATGGTGTTTTCAGGCATGAGATAGGTAAGAAGCCTATGAATTTTTGTGCTTTTGGTTTTAAAGCACAAAAGCACACAGAAGCAGAAAAACCTCAAGCAAATGAGAGAAAGGCGCCATTGGATTGTGGCAAAAGGGAGTCTTGGCCGATGAACCAATTTCCAGACTAAGCCAGTGTGCAGACCCAGAACCCCTTGAATGAAGGGATGACCAGGTTCCCCAAGGAAGGACCTTGATAAAACACCTAAAAGTTTTGCTGTTAGCCTTTCTCCAGTCCTTCCCAGAGGAACCTATGGCCTTTTTCAAGGCTAACTCTAAACTGGTCAGACTTTCTGGGATCTGTTATATACTGGTTATGAACTGATGCTGATTCTAGGAGATCCCAAGAAACACTGTGGCCCTCCAGTTAAAGTAGGGGCTTATGGAGTCCAGCTCACAGTAGGCCCAGTGGATCCCTAAATTCATCTTGTAGTTATTTCCACAGCCCCAGAATATATAATTGGGATAGATATTCTTAGAAGTTGGCAGAATTCTCACGTTGGTTCCTGACTTGTAGAGCGAGGGCTATTATGATTGGAAAGGCTGAGTGGAAGCCGTTAGAGTTGCCTTTGCCAAAGAAAACAGTGAATCAAAAACATTATCACATCCCTGGAGGGACTGAAAATACTATTGCCACCATCAGGGACTTGAAAGATGCAGGGGTGGTGGTTCCCACCGCATCTCCCTTTAACTCTCCTGTCTGACCAGTGCGGAAGACAGATGGACCGAGAAAATGACAGTTGACTGCTGAAAACACAATCAGGTAATAAGAACAATGGCAGCTGCTATACCAGATGTGTCCTTACCTGAGCAGCATAACACATCTCCTGGTATATAATTTGTGGCTATTGATCCAGCAAATGCCTTTTTCTCAGTACCTGTCCATAAGGATCACCAGAAGCCATTTGCTTTCAGTTGGTAATATGCCAACAGTATACCTTTACAGTCTTACCTCAAGCATATAGTAACTCTCCTGCCCTGTGCCACAGCTTAGTTAGAAGGGATCTGGAGCGTCTGTCTCTTCCACAGAATATCACACTGGTGCACTGTATGGGTGACACTATGCTGACTGGACCAAGTGAGCAAGAGGGAGCAACCACTTTGAACTCATTGCTAACACATATGCATATCAGAGGATGGGAAATAAATCCAACCAAATTACAAGGGCCTTCTACCCCAGTGAAGTTCTTAGGAGTCCAGTGTTGTGGACCATGCAGAGATACTCCTTCCAAGGTGAAGGATAAATCATTTTATTTGGCCCCTCCGACCACCAAGAAAGAACCATGATATTTAGTGTGCCTGTTTGTATTCAGCACATTGATGACTTGGGTGTGTTACTCCAGCCCAGATACCAAGTGATTTGGTAAGTTGCTAGCTTTTAGTGGGGCCTGGAACAGGAGAAGGCTCTTCAACAGGCCCAGGCTGCTGTGCCGGCTGTTTACTACTTGGACCATATAATCCAGCAGACTCAACAATACTGGAGTTGCCAGTGGCAGATAGAGATACTGTTTGGGGCCTTTGTCATCCCCCTACAAGTGAACTGCAGAAGAGCCCTTTGGAATTTTGGAGTGAGTCTACTCTAGTTGCAATGCTGTCTACTGCCAAGCATGCACCTAGAGCCTCATGGGATATGCCCTGTGATCACTTGACTGAGGAAGAGAAGACAAGGGCCTGGGTTAGTGATGGTTCTGCATGTTGTGCAGGCACTACCCGGAAGTAGACAGCTGCAGCATTACCACCCCTTTCTGGGACAACCCGGAAAGACACAAGCAAAGGAAATCTTCACAGTGGGCAGAACTTCAGGCAGCACACATTTTATTTGGAAGGTGAAATGGCCAGATGTGCAAATGTTCACTGATTCATGGGCTGAAGCCAGTGGATTGGCTGGGTGGTCAGGGACTTGGAAAGAGCATGTTTAGAAAATTGGTGAGAAAGACATCTGGGTAAGAAGTATTTGGATAGACTTCCAAATGAGCATAAGATGTGAAGATACATGGGATGTGTCCCATGTAAATGCTCATCCAAAGTTGACTTCATCAGAGAAGGGGTTAAGTAATCAAGTAGATAGGATGACCCATTCTGTAGACAATCAGCCTCTTTCTTCAGTCATCCTCGTCATTGCCTCATGGGCCCATGAGCAAAGTGAGCATGGTTACAGAGATGGAAGTTAGGTATGGGCTGGACAACGTGGACTTCCAGTCACCAAGGCTGACCTGGTTACAGCTGCTGCTGAGCGCCAGGTTGCCAACAGCAGAGACCAACACTGAGCCCCAGGTATGGTGCCGTTCCCCCAGTGATCAGCCTGCAATATGGTGGCTGCAACATGACTACGCTGGCCCACTCCCCCATGGAAAGGTAAACACTCTGTCCTCACTGAAGTACACATTTATTCTGATTGCGGATTCGCCTTTCCTGTAGTAATGCTTCTGCCAAAACCACCATCCTTACAGGATGTTAACTCGCAGAATTCCTTATCCACTGTTACGGTATTCCACTTAGCAGTGCTTCTGACCAAGGAACTCGCTTCACAGCCAGAGAAATGTGATAGTGGCCCACGACCATGCAACCCACTGGTCTTAACATGTTCTCCACCACCCTGAAGCAGCTGGCCTGAGAGAAAGATGGAATGGCCTTCTGAAGACAGTTACAGCACCAGTTAAGTTGCAACAGCTGGAAGGCTGGAGCAGGGTCCTCCAGAAGGAAGTATATGCTTCGATCAGCATCCAGTATATGGTGGGTTTTCTCCCATAGCCAGTATCCAAGGCTACAGAAATCAAGGGGTGGAAAAGAGAATAGTTCCATTCACTGTCACCTTAGTGACCCACTAAGAAAGATTTTGCTTCTTTTTCCTGTGACCTCATGTTCTGCTGGGCTAGTAATTTTGGTTCTAGAGGAGTGGGGAGTGCTCCTGCCAGGAGCCAACATTCCTTTAAACTGGAAGCTTAGACTTCCCCTTGACCACTTTGGCTTTATTTTTTTGGCAATGGGGGAGACTGGTTTCCAGACAGGGTTTCTCTGTGTAGCCCTGGCTGTCATAGAACTCACTCTGTAGACCAGGCTGTCCTCAAACTCATAGAAATCCCCCTCTCTTTGCCTCTCTAGTGCTAGGTGTGTGATGCCACCACCTGACCACATTTGAGTTTTTGATGTCTTTAAGCCAACAGGCTAAGAGAGGAATAACGGTATTAGGAGTGGTGATTGATCCAGATTATCATGGGAAATTGGCTATCATATTTACACTGGAGATGCTAAAAGAGTGGCCCTCAAGGGACGTTGTTACCTATTCTAAAATTTATAATGCTTTTCACTGTTGTACGAGGGATAGTTACATAGTGTTAGATGTAATTGTGACCTGGTTATTGTTTTCACTTGGAAATTAAGCATGACATAAGGAGTTGTGATTTGTGTCAAGTTGACAAGAGTGAACTTGTGATGGCTGTTCTTGGTTATCGTCTTTACTACAGCTGGAATTAACTTAAACTCAAGTGACTGTGAAGGATTTTTGTCTGTTTGTTTGCCTTTGTTTTTATTTCTTGAGACAGGGTTTCTCTGTATAGCCCTGGCTGTCCTGGAACTCATTCTAGAGACCAAGCTGGCCTTGAGATCGAATATCCATCTGCCTCTGCCTAAATGTAGGCAGTGTTTTTTTTTAAATCAGGACCCAGCACCCAAATAACCACACAGAGACTTAATATTAATTATAAATGCTTGGACAATAGCTCAGGCTTGTTCTTTTTTTTT
>NC_022028.1:21813885-21818993 GCF_000317375.1 Microtus ochrogaster | reverse complement strand
TGCCTCTGGGTGATCTTGAGGAGCAGCCAGAATGGGAACAGCAAGACCAGGGTGGACAGAACAAAGGCTGCTATTATGCTGCCTAAACTTAGTGGCTCTGCATTGTCAGGGTGACACAGAGAGCACTTGTGCTCAGAAAAGAAGCGCTCTAAAAAGGAGAGCGTGCCCTCCCTCCCCCTGCCGCAAGGCCCCTGCCACATGGAACTCTTCTCATCCTCCCCATCAGCACTTTCTTTTTATATTTGATTGATCCTCTCAGTAGATGATCGCTCATCTTCTGCAGATGTTACAGACTCGTCTGCTACTTGAGAATCCTCAAGTAAAATAAACTGTCTTTTTAAAGAGAAGTTTATGACTTCTCTCCTGCATTTGAGTCCTTAAGAGGCCTGATCACTCAGAGGGAGTTTCCCAGAAGCCTTCTCTCTTTCCCGCTTGCCTCTCTGTCAGCAGTACAACATGGGACATTTTTTAAGTAAATATTTTTATATGTATGGATATTTTGCCTATGTGTGTATCAGTATACCACATGAGTGCAGTGCCCTCAGAGACCAGAAGAGGGCATCATATCCCCTGCAGTGTGGTTATGTGCCACCATGTGGGTGCTGGAAACTGAACAGAAAGTGCTCTTAGCCAGAGACATCTTTCCAACCCCAATGTGCTTAACTTTTGTTTGACACGTCTTGCCATCACTGGGTTCTTTTGTCCTTTGCTGAGCAGCAACATATAGGGTTGGATTTTGCTTTCTGGTTTCCTTCTTCCTACCTCCTCTTTCCTCCTCCTCCTCCTTTCTCCTTCCTCACTGTGTTGTCAAGGATAACCTCAAGCCTCCTGCTGCAGACTCTCTGGAGTAGGGCAAATATCATTGTGCCCCACGAGGCCATGCATGTGCTTTCCCTGCAGGACTTCACCGAGGTGTGTGTGGTTCACACGCCATGCTGTACCTGCTCAGGATGGGTAGTCAGTAGAATTATGCTGCCTTTCCCTCTGTTTTTGAGCATTTTCATCACTACCCCCAAAGGTACATGGATGCCTTTGCCACCCACCCAATATCTCTCTTCTCTCCCAACTAGAGACAGGTACTAATCTGTTTTCTCTTCTGTGGATTGGTCTGTCCTGGACATTTCATTCATGAGATCTGTAGTCTTTTATGAATGGGCTCTTTCACATCTGTGTTGTAGCATTTGCCAGTGTTTCATTCTTTTTTATTGCTAAACAATATTTCTTTATGTGCCTAATACCACATTCTGTTTATCCATTCACCCTCTGATGGGCTTTTGGACTGTTTGTGCTTTTAGCTGTTATGAGTAATGCTGTCAGAGATATTTGTAAGGCCTTGTGTGGTTCATTCCTGGAGAATGGCCCCCATGTACTCCAGGATTGTGTGCACTCAGCTGACACAAGATGAGGGTTTCGTTAGATCCAGTTCCTTTATATGTTGCTCAGATCTCATATTTTCCTGTAAAATGTTTTAACTACGTGTGTATTAGTTTTCTGTACTTGTGATAAGACACCAGAGCCAAGGCAACTTAATAGAAGGAAAGTTTATTTGGGATTACATGATGGTGCATGGCTTTAATCTCAGCACTCAGGAGGCAGAGGCAGGTGGATCTGACTGAGGCCAGCTTGTTCTATCTAGCAAGTTCCATGACAGCCAGAGAGAGCTACGTAATAGAGAGACCCTGACTAATAGATAAATAAATGAAATTAATTAAAAAAGAGTACATCGTGGCTGGGAGGCATGGCAGCAGCCATGTGTTTGATTGAAACAGGAGGCTGAGCGATCACATCTATTACAGCAAACACAAAAAGCATAAAGCAGAAGCAAAGTGTAAGTAGGAGCAGGCTGTATACTCTGAGAGTCTGTTTCCAGTGACATATTTCCTCTAGCAAGGCTGTACCTCCTAAACTTCCCTAAGCAGCACCACCAACCTGGGACCAAGTGTTCATGGCCTGAACCCCTGAGGGGTATTTCTCATCCAGCTCACCACAGTGTATATATGTATGTTTTTGAGTCTGTGCACCTGGGAGTGCAGGGGCCCAGAGTCCGGAAGAGTGATGGGTCCCTTGCACCAGAGTTACAGGCAGCTGTGAGATGCCCAGTGTAGGTCATGCTGGAAACCAAACTTGGAAAGGTGTCTGTCTCATTGGTCATTTGATATTTGATTTTTTTTTTAAAGACAGGGTCTTACTCTTGTCCCAGGTTGGCCAGAAACTAGTCCCAGCTGACTTCAAATTCACCAAATTCCTGCTTTAACATCCTCAGTGCTATAGACATGAGACTTCTCTGGCCTCGTATATTCTCTTTCCATGGATGTTCTGTCTAGTTTATTCCCTTCCTTCCTTCCTTCCTTCCTTCCTTCCTTCCTTCCTTCCTTCCATCTTTCCTTCCTTTCTTTCTTTTATGGTTTTCTTTTTTTGTGCTGCTGCTGGGCCTGGAATCCAGGGCCTTTCTCGTGCTAAGCAAGTGCTCTCCCATAGGACTACACCCCCAGCAGTGGCTGTAGTGTAGGAAAGCCTCCAGCTCCCATCGCCTGTCTTTTCTTCCTTCAGTTCTGTCAGCTGCCTTCATATATTCTAGGGCTCTATTTTTAGATATTTATAATTAATATTTATAGTTGTTATAGACTCCTTAATTACTTTTAGCTGACAAAAATTGTACGTATTCATCACATACAATCTGTCACTTTGAATGACTGCATTCTGTAATGCAGTCACTATGCAGTATGATCACTAAGTTAAGCATTGTTGTACACACACTCCTAGATAGCTTTAGCTATCAATTTGACACCAACCGTAGTGATTTTGGTGGGGGGGTCTCCATCAGCCTGGCCTGTGGGCATGTCTGTAGGACAGGTGGTCCCGAGGTGCTTAGGAAAGTTAGCTGAGCAGAAGGCAGGGAGCAAGCCAGCAAGCAGTGTTCCTCCATGGTTTCTGCCTCCATTCCTGCCCTGGAATGATAGAGTGGGACTTGGAGGTGAAAGTTGAAATAAATCCTTTTCTCCTCAAGTTGCTTGTGGTCACTGTGCTAGCAGCCTGTTTGCTGCTGCTGGTGGTGGTGGTGGTGGTGGTGGTGTCTCGACTTGACACAAACTACAGTCACCTGAGAAGAGGGAACCTCAGCTGCCTCCAGAAGATTGGGCTACAGCCTGAAGGGTGTTTTCTTCATTAGTGGCTGATGGAGGTGGGCATGGCCCATCCTGTGTGGCTCCATGCTGGGGATGGTGGGCCCAGGTTCTATAAGAAAGCAGGTTGAGCAAGCCACAAGGATTTCTCCAGTAAGCAGCACCTGCCCATGGCCTCTGCATCAGCTCTGTGTCTGAGTCCCTGCCCTGACTTCCTTTGCTGGTGAACAGTGATGTGGAAACATGAGCCTCCCCAAGTCGTCTCTGTTCATGGTGTTTGCCACTGCAGCAGAAAGGACACTAGAGCACACACTTATGTTTTCTGGCGAGAATACCTAAAATCTGTTTTCAGCAATTTTTAAGAATACTATACATTGCTACTAACTCTAGTCATTGTCATATAATAACCCCCCTTTTTTACATTTTTATATGTACTTTATGTGTGAGCACCTTAAAGTCAGAGGACAGCTTGTGGGGTGAGTTCTCGGCTGTCTTGGGATCAGACTCAGGTCCTGGTAGTCAGCACCCTTCCCTGCAGATCTCTCTTACTGGCTCCTATAATGGATTTCTTGGAAGTATTCATTCTAACTGGAACTTTGCATCTTTTAGACCAACATCTCTGATACAATTTCTTGCTGTCAGGCCCTGGTACTGCTTATGACTCTGCCTTTGTCTCTCATACTAAATTTAAATGTCAAGTATACCCTGTCTGATGGCAGCAGAGCCCTCATTCAGTTACTGTTTGCATGGAATATCTTTTTCCATCCTTAATTTTTCAACCCGTTTGTGTCTTTGTACTCAGTGTAAGTCAAGTAAAGACATCCTATAATTGGATTTCAGGGTTTTTTAATTTATCTTTGCTGTACTAGGGATTAAGTCTAGGGCCTCAAGCATGCTAAGCAGTGCTACTACTACTGACTACTACTACTACATTCTCAGCCTAGAGACATGATATTTGAGTTGATTTTGCTAATCTGTGCCTTTTGTTTCTTGGGGTTTTGTTGTTGTGATTTTAACATTCATGTTATAGTCCTGTCTGGTCTGGAATTTACTATGTAAACCAGAGTGGCCTTGAATTTGTGGCAGCCCTCCTGCCTCTGCCCCTGGCATGCTGGGATTACAGACATGCACTATCAGGTATGGCTGCCAGTCTCTACCTTCTGACTAAATATTTAATCCAGGGCTGTCAAGATGGCTCAGTGGGTTAAAGGTATCTGCTGCCAAGCCTGAAGACCCGAGTTTGGTTCCTGGGACCCCCATGGTGGTGGAAGGAGAGGACCCTGCAAGTCTCTCCACATGTGGACCCACTCATCTATACATAGACACACACAATAAGTAATGTAATTTTTAAAAGATTTTAATTTATTTACTTTTAAATTAATTATTGGAAGCTGAGTTTGGTGGTGCATCCCTTCAATTCCAGCACTCAGGAGGCAGATTAAAAGTGTGCACCACCACCTCACAGTTAAACCTTTTTTAAAAGATATTTACATAGTAGTTAATCATGAAAATTATAATTTATATCTCAGCTGATAAAAAAGCTAAATTGGAAGAAAACCAATTTACTAGTATGCAAAATGTTTGGCCCCTTTACAACTCAAACCATCCCCTCTTATGTTTCGTTGTCGTGAATTATATCTTCAATATTATATGATCATTAGCATAGCTATATAATTATTGGTTTGTGTAATTGTCTTTTAAATCATGCAGGGTAAAAAAAGACTTATAAACCAAAATATAAAACTTGTTCATCTATAAATGTCATGCAGTTACACACTCTTATTTGGATTAATGCCATTTTAGAGAATCATGTCCAGTTCCTCAGTCCCACTGCAAGACTGTGCTTCACTGGTCTCTATACAAATCAGTCTGGTCCCCCTTGAATACAGTCTGTCTTTGTCATGTTAAAAAATATACTAATATAGTTTTAAGCCAGGCGGTGGTAGCACACACCTTTAATCCCAGCACTCAGGAGGTGGAGGCAGG
>NC_022028.1:21799730-21813245 GCF_000317375.1 Microtus ochrogaster | reverse complement strand
AATAAATAAATAAATATTAAAAAATGATTAATCAACTGGAGTCAGTGATTAAAAGCATCTGTTGCTCTTCCAGAGGACCCAGATTCAATTTCCAGCACCCACATGGTGACTCATAGTCTTCTATAACTTCAGTCCCAGGGAATTCAATGCCTCCTTCTGAACTCCAAGAGTACCAGGTGCACACAGATACATGCAGGCAAATACCCATACACGCCATACACATAAAGTAATAAAATAAATCTTAGGGGCTGGAGGGATGACTCAGCTGTTAAGAGCACTGGATAGCTTTCCAGAGGACTGGGGTTCAATTCCCACAGGGCAGCTCACAGCCATCTGTGACTCCAGTTCCAGGGCTCCTGACACCCTCACACAGACATACACGCAGACAAAACACCAGTAAATATTAGAATAAAAAAATCTAGAGTTGTTTCTCTTTTTAAACAAACCTGGAGCTGAGGACAAAGCTCATTTGGAAGACTTCATTGCACAGAATGTATTAGTTGCTAATGCATTAGTTATTACCACTGGTGTATTAGCTGTTTTTCATGTTGTGATAAAACACATGAGCAAGGCAGCCTGCAGAAGGGAGAGTTTATTTGGGGCTAGACTCCATTATGGTGCAGTGGAGATGGCAGGAGGCTGGAGAAGCATTTGAGAACTCCCATTTAGAAACATGAGCAGGAAATAGAACTAACTCAAGATGGTCAGAGTCTTGAAACCTGAAAGCCTGCCCCCAGTGACATATTTCCCCAGCAAGGCCGCACCTCATAATCCTCCTAGAGAGCCACTACCTGGGGACTAAGTATTCAAATATGTGAGACTTTGGGGGACATCTTATTCAAACCACCAACCTGGATTCAATCCCCATTGTTGTATAAACTACTTTATTAAAAAAATGATAACGCTTGACTATAACCCTAACTCTTAGAGATGAAGAGAGGAGGCTCAGAAGTACCGGGCCATCCTTGGCTACATAGAGAGTTTGACATTAGGCTACGCTAGAAGCCATAAATTCAAAACATCCCAACAGCAAACACACAAAAGGCCCGTATACCAATATAGCTATAGACTCCCCTCCTTTGTGGTGTTATTTTTATGTAAATAATGACGTTCTGTGTTGTGTCCGTCAGAAGAGGTTTACGAGTGCTGCACTGTCCACCCACTTTTCAAGCCAGACAGGAGGAAAAGAAGTGACCACGCACTGTCTTACATTCCTCTCTTTACTTCCCTTTAGTTGCTATGCCATATTTTAAAATATTTTCATTTATTACTATTTTTTATGCTTATGGGTATCTGGCCTGCATGTGTCTCTGCATCACAGAAATGCAATCCCTTCAGAGGTCATAAGAGGGTATTAGACCCCCTGGAACTGGAGTTACAGATGTTGTGGATGCTGGGAATTAAATCTCAGTCCTCTGGAAGAGCAGTCAGTGCTCATAACCACTGAGTCATCTTTTCAGTCCCGATACCTCATTTTGTTTGTTTGCTTTCAGTTAAGACATGGATTTCTCTTTTTCCTTTTTAATTGAAAGGTTTTTTTTTCATATTATATATCTCAATCATGTTTTTCTCCTCTAATTCTTCCTACCTATCCAACTTTATGTTCTTAATCTCGCTCTTAAAAAAAACAAAAACACACATGCAAAACCACAAAAATGGAAATCAAAATATACAAGCAAAAAAACAATAAGACAAAAAAATTCCAAAAAAGGAAAATGAGATAAAAAGTCTACAAAATTTCCTCTGAGTTCATTTTGTGTTGGCCATCTACCCCTGGGCATGAGGCTTATCCTGAGTGTGGTCAATAGACCCATGAGACTTCACTGGAGAGGACTGAGTCTCCTTCTGGTAGCAGGTGCTACCCTGCTAAGACAAGCCCACTAACAACTCATTTCCCCGCCTGCCTTTTTCTGAGGTCTTGCTGTCTCTGCCTTTGTTGGAAAGTATTTTTGTTACAGAGTTTCTATTTCAGTTTTTAGACTTTTCATCTCCAGGGTTTCTGCTTGGTGCCTTTTATCGCCCTACCTTTTTGCTGACACTTTGGTGGCGTATCATTCTCCTTGCTTCACTTGGCTTTTTGTCATGGTCTCTGAATTCTTTGGACATTCTTAAGACCATTGATTACACTTTGCTCTGAAAGGTCCAATGTCTGGGCTTCCTCAGGAGTAGTTTTCTGTCTATTGCCCTTCCACCTTTCTTACGAATAGATCATAATCTTGGAGTTTGTTTTGCCGTTGCATACTTTGTAATTTTATGTTAAAACTGGACATTTATCAGGTATGATGGTGCATGCATTTAATTCCAGTGCCTGGGAGGCAGAGGCAGGAGAATCTCTATGAGTTCAAGGCCAGTCTGATCTGTATAGCAAGTTCGAGACTAGCCAGGACTACATAGAGAGACCCTGTCTCAAGAAAAAAACAAAAAGCAAAAACAAGCACAGCTGGACGTTTTGCATAGTGTGGCCAATACGGTACCTCCTGCAGCCGGCTTCTCCCTGCTCCCCACGCTGGTTTTTCCTCCTCACTTACCTTTATAAAGCCTGGTGCTTTTTATTGTTTCTGATCACTTATTTTGTTGCTTCAGTTCAGTGAGTAATATATTCTAAGCCGGGATGTACACCATCACATCCAGATTTTTAAACGCGTGCTGAGGTTCTGAACTCAGGCTCTCATTCTTGCACAGCAAGTGCTTTATCCATTGCACCGTATCCCTAGGCTCCTGTCAACACCCCCTCTTAACGTGTGTAATAGGGTACAACATTAGGAAGTAGGAAATGTGACTAATCGACAGCATTGGCTTCTTCGCTGGTGCACTGCCGCCTTGCACAAAGGGACCATGAGTCAAGCCCCCAGCCAAGCTCCCACACCACCACGCCTTTGAACCCTCCACACGCATCTTTAGTAAGCTCAGTGCAGCCATAGCTAGTTGCTGCTGAAGTAGTCCCAGCTCCAGAATGCTAACTCAGCCACAACTGTTTCAAAACAACTTTTGCTTGACTCTGTAAACTCTCAATGACCCTGTAGCTCTGTTCTCACCCAGGCCAGAGGAGAAGCATTTGTGACTGGTTCAAGTGTGGTCCTTCATTTGCATGAGGGGCTCCCAGGCTTGGTGCTGACATCCCTGCTGACTGGGATGAGCAGGCTGTTCAGGAGACATTCTCCTTTGTTGACTGCCTCGTGTTATAGCATTAAAGCCCAGGTTTCTCTCTGTGGTCTTTGTACATCCCCTAGTGTTTTTAATCTGTTGTTCTTTCAGAGGTGGCTTTGTTTTGGTATGGTTATGTGCTTTTGTGGGACAAGGTCTCAAAATAACTCAGGCTGGCCTTTTACTCCCTATATAATCAAGGATGACAAAATCCAGGTCTTCCTTGCTTCCACCTCCCGAGGTAGGATTCAAGAGTGCACCACCTCTGAGGGGCAGGCTAGAGAGGTTGCTCAGTAGTTAGAGTTCTTCCATAGTATTTGAGTTTGGTTCCCAGCACCCATGCCAACTGGCTCACAACCGCTTAGATAACTACAGCTTCTAGGAATGCCGTGCCTCTGCCTGCACTCACAAGCACTGCTTTGGGAGTTGCTTCTCTTCCTCCGTGGATTCCAGGAATGGAACTTGAGCTAACTCTGGCCCTGCTTTTGTTATTATTGTCACAAGAGCTTGCTGAGCTGACGACGTGAAGAGAGGGTGGGTGTGGCACTAGAGCTGCTGTGAAGATAACAGCACAGCCACCAGAGGGCACCGGAAGAGCTCCAGAAGTGACAGGCAGAAACGTGGGGAGAGAAGCAGTGAGGACCCCAAAGAGCTGTCAGCCCTGGTTGCTAGAAGAGTTCCAGGGAGCTACTAAGCCTCAGAGGCCAGGAGTGTGAGACACCCTGAGCCTGACAGCTGTAAGACCAGCTCCTGTCAAGGACACTGACCTCTGTTGGCTGAGGGTCCCAGCACCTTGGAGCCCGTGTAGATGTCGCTGTTTGCAGTGCTGCTGCTGCCGCTGCCGCCACTCACTACCGCTGGAAGCTGAGGATTGCAGGGACTTAAGCGGTGGGGTTGCTGGAGATGAAAGCTTTTTGGGGTTTTTGTTTTTTAGTTTTTTTCTTTTACTTTTTTGTTTTTTGGGGTTTTTTTTGGTTTTTTGTTTTTTGGGGTTTTTTTGTTTTGTTTTGTTTTTGTTTTTCGAGACAGGGTTTTTCTGTAGCTTTGGAGCCTTTCCTGGAACTAGCTCGTGTAGACCAGGCTGGCCTTGAACTCACAGAGATCCACCTGCCTCTGCCTCCCGAGTGCTGGGACTAAAGGTGTGCGCCACCACCACCTAGCAGTTTTTGGTTTTTTTCAAGACACGGTTTCTCTGTGTGTCTCTGACTGTCCTGGAACTCACTCTGTAGACCAGGAAGGCCTCGAACTCACAGAGATCTGCCTGCCTCTGCCTCCCTGAATGCTGGGAGTAAAGGCGTGCACCACCATTTCCCTGCAAGCTTTTTTTTTTTAAGATTTATGTATTTATTAATTATTCAGTGTTCTGCCTGCATGTATGCCTGAACACCAGAAGAGGGCACCAGATCTCATTATAGATGGTTTGCCACCATGTAGTTGCTGGGAATTGAACTTGGAACCTCTGGAAGAGCAGCTAGTGCTCTTCTGAACCATCTCTCCAGCTCCAATTAAAGTTTTTTTGATAAACCTCTAACCCAGATGTCTGGAACTTTAATCTCTGACCTGGATAACAGCCCCTATGTCTTATGGTTTAGAGCCATATGTTTCTAAGTCTGCTCGTCCAGTCCCTGGGCCTTGGACATTTGGGGACCTGAGACTACCTGCCCTGAAGAATATCTTCACTTAGTCCTGTAACCAGCTGACAGTGACATTTTTATTTGTTTTATTTTTTTGAGACAAGGTCTCCTGGCTGGCCTGGAACTCTGTATGGACCAGAGTAGCTTCATTCACAGAGAGAGCCACCTGCCTCTGTCCTCTTGAGTGCTGGGATTAAAGGCTTGTTGTAGGAGCTTCGGGCCGCATTCCTGCCACCTGGCTCCCGGCCGCCTGGCTAGCCTATGCCCCGAAATAACAACACACAAACTGTATTCATATAAACACTGCTTGGCCCATTTCTATTAATGTGTGTAGCACCATGAGGTGGTGACTTACCAGGGAGATTCTAGCCTACATCCATCTTGGGTCGGAGCTTCATTGTGTCTGCCCTGGAGAGCAGAGGCATCGTGTCTGCCCCACTTCCTCTTCCTCCCAGTATTCTGTTCTGTTTAATCCACCAACCTGTGTTCTAACCTATCAGGCCAAGCAGTTTCTTTATTAATTAACCAATGAAAGCAACAGATTGATATATGACACTCCCACATCAGCTTGTGTCACCATGCCTGGTTATTTTGGTTTTTTTAAGATTATTTTATTTTAAATTTTATTTATGTGTGTGTGCCTAATCGTATGTATGAGCACCATGTGCACATGGATGCCTGTGGAGATCAGAAGAGGGAACCAGATCTCCTTGAACTGGAGTTTTTGGTAGTTATGAACTCTAATGTGGGTGTTAGAAATGGAATTCAGGTCCTCTGCAAGAGCAGTGAGTATTTTTTAAAATTTTATTTATTAATTAATTTTTTTACATACCAATTCTAGTAACCCCTCTCTCCTCCTCTCACTGGTTCCCCTTCCCCCCACCCTACCCCCATCCACTGCCCAGAGAAGTTAAGGCCACCCCTGGGAAGTTTGTCCCAGCACCTCCTTGAGGCAGGACCAAAGCCCTCTCCCCACCCATGTCTAGGCTGGCAAGGTATCTCTCCATAGAGAGTGGGCTCCACAAAGTCAGTTCCTGCATTAGCGTTAGATCCTGGTCCCACTGCCAGTGACCCATATACTGCCCAAGTCTCACTATTGTCACTTGTATTCAGGAGCCCTAGCTTGGTCCTGCATAGGTTCCCCAGTTGTCAGTTTGGAATCAGTGATTCTACTAGTTCAGGCCAGCTGATTCTGTGGGTTTCCCCATCACCATCTTAATCCCTTTGTCCATGTTATCACTCAACACTCTGTTTGCCTAGAGCTCGACCCATTGTTTAGTTGTGTATCTCTGCATCTGCTTCTGTTTCTGGAAAAGGGTTCTTGTTCTCTGGGGTCATGGACTGTAGGCTGGTTTTCCTTTGCTTTATGTCTGGTATCCACTTGTGAGTGAGTACATACATTTTTGTCTTTCTGGGTCTGGGTTACCTTACTCAGGATGGTTTTTCTAGTTTCCTCTGTTTGCCTGCAAATTTACAGATGTTCTTGTTTTTTACTGCCAAATAGTAGTCCATTGTGTAACTGAACCACATTTTCTTTGTCTGTTCTTTGGTTGAGGGGCATTTAGTTTGTTTCCAGGTTCTGGCTATTACGAATAATGCTGCTATGAACATACTTGAGCAAATATTCTTGTGGTATGATTGTGTATCTTTTGGGTATATGCCCAAAAGTGGTATTGCTGGGTCTTGAGGTAGATTGATACCGAATTTTCTGAGAAATCATCATACTGATTTCCACATCAGCTGTACAAGTTTGCACTCCCACCAGCAATGGAAGAGTATTGCCCTTACTCCTCATCCTCACCAGTATAAGCTGTCATCAGTGCTTTTGATCTTAGCCATTCTATGGTATCTCAACAATTGTTTTTTATTTGCATTTCCCTGATGACTGAGGATGTTGAACATTTCTTTAAGTGTCTTTCAGCCATTTGAGATTTTTGTGTTGATAATTCTCTGTTTAGAGCTGTACCCCACTTTTTAATTGGACTATTTGGTAGTTTGATGTTTAGTTTCTTGAGTTCTTTGTATATTTTGGAGATCAGCTGCCTGTTGGATGTGGGGTTGGTGAAGATCTTTACCCATTCTCTAGGCTGCTGTTTGTCTTATTGACCATGTCCTTTGCTTCACAGAAGCTTCTCAGTTTCAGGAGGTCCCATTTGTTAATATTTGCTCTCAGTGTCTATATTACTGGTATTATATTTAGGAGGTGGTTTCCCATGTCAATGAGTTCAAGTGTACTTCCCACTTTCTCTTCTATGAGGTTCAATATGGATAAATTTATGCTTAGGTCTTTGATCCATTTGGACTTGAGTTTTGTGCATGGCCTTAGATATAGATATATTTGCATTCTTTTACATGTTGACTTCCAATTATACCAGCATCATTTGTTGAAAATGCTTTCTTTTTTCCATTTTATATTTTTAACTTCTTTGTCAAAATTCAGATGTTCATAAGTGTGTGTTTTAATATAATGATCTTTGATTTGATTTCATTGGTCCTCCTGTCTTTTTATGCCAATATCAAGCTGTTTTCGTTACTATAACTCTATAATATAGCTTGAAGTCAGGGATGGTGATGCCTCCAGATGTTTCTTTATTGTACAGAGTTGATTTGGCTCTCCTGGGTTTTCTGTTTCCCCATATGAAATTTAGTATTGTTCTTTCGAGGTCTGTGAAGCACTGTTCTGGGATTTTGATGGGCATTGCATTGAATCTGTAGATTGCTCTTGGTAAGATTGCCATTTTTACTATGCTAATTCTGTCTATCCATGATCATTTTTTTTCATTTTCCATTTTCAGAAATCTTCAATTTTGTTCTTCAAAGATTTAAAATTCTTGTCATACAGGTCTTTCATTTGTTTTGTTAGAGTTACCCCAAGATATTTTATGTTGTCTGTAGCCATCGTGAAAGGTGATGTTTCTGATTTTTTTCTCAGCCCTTTTATCATTTGTATATAGGAGGTTTACTGATTTTATTTTTAGTTGATCTTGTATCGCGCCACATTACTGAAGGTGTTTATCAGCTGTATGGGTTCCCTGGTAGAATTTTTGGGGTCACTTAATATTTACTATCATATCATCAGCAAATGGTGAAAGTTTGACTTTTTCCTTTCCAATTTGTATCCCTTTGATCTCCTTTTATTGTCATATTGCTCTACCAAGGACCTCAAGAACTATATTGAATAGATATGGAGAGAAGTGAACAACCTTGTCTTGTTCCTAATTTTAGTGGAGTCGCTTTGTGTTTCTCTCCATTTAGTTTGATGCCGGCTGTTGGCTTGCTGTTTATTGCCTTTATTATGTTTTGAAATGTTCCTTGTTTCATGGACCTCTCCAAAACCTTTTTCATGAAGGGGTGTTGGATTTTGTCGACGGTTTCTTCAATACCGAATGAGATTATCTTGTTTTTTTTTCTTTCAGCTTATTTATATGATAGATTGATTACATTGATGGATTTTCATATGTTGAACCATCCCTGCATCTTTGGGATGAAGCCTTCTTGATCATGGTGGATGATGGTTCTGATGTATTCTTTGATTAGGTTTGCCAGTATTATTGAGTATTTTTACATCAATATTCAAGAAGGAGATTGGTCTGTAATTCTCTTGTTTTGTTGAGTCTTTGTGTAGTTTTAGTATCAGGGTAACTGTAGCCTCTTAAAAAGAGTTTCGCAGTGTTCCTTCTGTTTCTATTGTGTGAAACAATTTGAGGAGTATCTGTATTATCGCTTCTTTGAAATTCTGGTAGAATCCTGCACTGACACCACCTGGTCCTGGGCTTTTATTGAATGGGAGGCTTTTGATGACTGTTTCTATTTTCTTATGGGTTGTAGATCTATTAAATTTTTATCTGGTCTTGATTTAATTTTGGTATGTGGTACTTTATCCAGAAAGTTGTCACCCAGTCCCACCTCTTGTAACAAACAGGATGGTACCAATTGGAATAGGAGTTCCTAAATTCACACCGGATGATGTGGGCCATGATATCATCTTAGAATACAGCTTATCTCTCAGGCACAATGCTTACTCCTTGTAACAGCCCTGGAGAAGGAATTTCTCCTGGGAACCAGGCCCTTCCTTCTGGGAAACACAAGGATTTAGTCTTTAGGTTTCTTTTGGAGGTCACCTCACCTGTCAAGGAGTTCCGTTGAGGACAGAGCATCCCAAAGTTTTCAGATGCCCAGGACCAGAAGACTTTGCTTGCCTTCCTTGTTGAGGAGGTAGGCATTACCTGCTCAGGTAGAAACATGATGAGGGCAGGGCCAAAGGCATCATGATGGAGGAATTATTACCCTTACAATCAATACATAGCAATTCCAAATCATCCCTCTCTGTACCCAGTGTGATTTAATGTCTGGGACACTGATGGGGTGGATGGGGACACCATAGTACTCGTTCATATCCACAGGGGTTCAAGCCACTGTTGTGCCTGCCTGTCCTTTTCCTAACTCAGGACCACGCTCTTCTCTGCTCAGTGCAACTGCTCTGCAGCTCCACGGTGGCTCTTCCTCCCAGACCATTGAAGAAGCCCAAGATGCAGATGCCTCGAGACTCTTTCCCCACTGATTGGAGCCCACCACCTATAGAGTTCCTGAACAAGAACAAGAAGGTACTTCAGCTTCACAGGAGACCACATAAGGACTTGGAGAAGCCCCCAGACCAGAAGGTAGGGCTGGCCTCACTGGAGGAACTGTTCTGGAGCATGGCAGGTCCGAGTCAACAGGCTGTGACTCCAGAGGTAAGTAAGCCTCTCCCCGCCCCTGCCACCTTGACTTTACCTCATTGGCCTCTTTTTTTAAAATTTTTATTAAGCTCTACATTTTTCTCTGCTCCCCTCCCTGGCTCTCCCCTCCCCTCTTCAATCCTTCCCAAGGTCTCCATGCTCCCAATTTACTCAGGAGATCTTGTCTTTTTTTACTTCCCATGTAGATTAGATCATTGGCCTCTTTTTAGTGACCCCTCTTAGTTGCCCACAAGCCCACCCTTTCTGGCCACCCCTTCCCATAGCCGTACCCCAACTCTCCTTGTGCACTTAGCCCCCTGCCCAACTCTTGCTTGATTATATATCTAACCTCTCCCCAGCCCAAGGGCCCTCAGAGCTGAGAGTGCAGGCCTCAAGCCAGGCTCCACTCCTGCCCGTGTTTCTACTCCTAAGTCTTCCTGATGAAATCCGGGGGTAGCACCAGATTCAATGCCATTTCTGCATGGGGGCCCCCATGGCATTTATGTCTAAGGTTAGGGGCCGATCTTGCAGCAACGAAGGACCTCAGGGCCAGGATCTGGGCTTGGTACACACAAAGACTGACTGGAATGCAGTAATAGAGATCCTAAATGGAGACTCAGGGAGGTCCTGTGGGAAGCACAGTGGGGGACGCTTAAGGGCCCATGGACTTAGGAAATTTATTCCAAGCATAGTGTTTCAATTATATACAGTAGCCTAAGATTGTCAGTAGCCTAAACGCCTGCCACTGGAGAACTAATGAATTGTGTTCTAGTCATGTATAAGAACAACCTGGCAATGTCAATTGAACATATAACATGCACACACAGATACATACACATGCACACACACACATATATACGTATACACACATGCACATGCGTACATATGCAAACCTGTACACACATATATACACACATGCACACACATACATTTGCAAACCAATGCACACACATACGCACACATGTACATATGCATATATACACATACACACAAATACCTACACATGTACACACATACACAATCTCTTTGGCAATGATATGAAATGACACTCAACATGTATTTCTGATTGGAAAGAGCACAGTGCAGGATGAGGCGTGTGGCATATTCTGTTTGAATTACAGGGGTTGATGAAATTACTGCTTGCTTGTCCTGGTATAGCAACACCTGAAAGCCCACAAGCGCATTCACCTGGGGTTGCCTGTAGCCAGGCACTGGGAGAGACCCTTCATTATTTTGAATTTTTAAAAACTCATGTGACCATATCATCAGTTCAGAAAAGCGAGCAGAATACATTCATGCCAAATCCTCCCCATGCCTGTGTCCTGTCTTTCCAGATTTCCTCTGGGGGCTCGGAGTGCTATGTCAACAACCTAGACTACTTACTGCGAGAGAAGAGGTGAGCATGCAATGACACAAATGTAGACTGAGGGCTCAGGGCAGCTCCCTGTGGGGATGTGGGGCAGCCTTCCTGGCAGGCATGGCCTACCCTGTGTGTTCTGACTAGGAAGAAACATAGCTCACAGTCAGGTCCAGGGCCGGGTGCCTCCATCTATATGAGGATCAAAGCCCTCATCCCAGGTCCCTCTTGCTCCCAGCCTCCTCCCTTACCCAGTTCATGGCACAAGGGTGTCCTGTCAGATGGCCATTGAAAAGAAGACAGCTGTGGTTCGGCCTGAGTCTGGCCTCTGTCATGTGCTGTATCAGCACCTTTGGCCTCCTTTCCTTCTCACGTTATCTGATCACACTGGCCTTCTTCCTGTCACACAGCACCACCACTGCTCAGAGAACTGTTCCCCTCTGCAGTTTCTGAAGGCAAAAGTTGGTCAGAAGTCGAAGTCTCTTAGGGGGTATAGCTGGTGTCAGCGACCAGCACCTGTCAGTCTCTTTTGGTGTGACTCTCAGGAAGGAGGAGGGGCCATTTGGAGTGGGACTGCAGACTCCTCCTGTGCCCAGCCGACTCCTCATGCTGTGAAGTGGCCAGGAACAGCTGCTCCTGTGTGGGCCTGCTGGCTGACCTGCCATTTGGTGGAGTGTAAGCAGATGATTGTTCATTATTCTCATGACCTAATTCTTTCCTCCCCGTCCTTCCTGTGTGCATGTGTGCACATAGACTAAGTGCAGGTCTGTGCACAGGCACAGGCACAGGCACATTGAGCTCCTGCCTCCTAACTGCTGCTGGAAGCATCCCTGCCTGTCTGCACAGGATCTTTGGTCAGAACTCACAGCCCTGCATGCTTGCCCAAAGTAGAGTTAGGGATACTCATGGGATGGACAGTTGTTTTCCCTAGTTTTATCCATTCTGTCTGCTCTCAGAATCAATCTGTCTCCTTCCTCCGTGGTTTTGTTTTTTAATATCTCAGGACTATTGTTTGGTTGTCGTTGTTGCTTGAGATGTAGACTTGATGTAGGAGTTAATGGTGCCACTATCCTCACCGGGACATATCTTGAATCTGGTATTTTCCATATTGTCAAGTTGCTAAGAAAGGGCCCCAAATAGCAGGCTGGTCCTTGATCCTTGCAGGGGGAGGGGTGATGTCTTGTAAAGGCAGATAGGACAGGCCATGCTGCTCCTGGGAGGCTGTGACAGGAACTCCGGGTGCTGACAGGTAAGAGGGATGTGGTAGGAGACAAAGCAGTGATGTGATAAACTGGTTGGACCCAAACACCCGATGAATCACGGAAGCGTCCTAAGGGGCCAGAGTGTGTTGTTGTGCATGCACAGACTGACCTGGAGGAGTGGGCGTGATGGTGAGAATGCAGCAGAGCTGAAAGAGCGAGGGCCTGCGGAGGGCTCCAAGCTTCTGATGGGTCTTATGTCCCCACCTGCTAGGTTCTAGGTTGGTTGAGGATTGAAGAGTTAGACATGTGACATGAGAGAACCAGTCACACGGGCTAGAAATGATCAGGTATAAGGCTGCTTTTAGGACCTTGACAGGAAATGAAAGAATTGTTCTTCCCAAGGGTCCATGATAATGGGAGGGAAGGCTCTGGACTGCCGAGGACCATGGGGTACAAGCGTCCTCTCATCATGTGGTTGAGCCCTGATATGTTCAAACAAGATCACAAATGAAAACGCGCTGAACGCTGTGCAGCCAAAGCTGCCTTCTTTCAGCCTTGCCCACTAGAGACACAGAACTCCACCCCTCAGGAAGTAGATAGTAGATACCAGGAAAGTAGCCTGGCACTTCCTAGGCCTGCTGTGTTCTAGAGGATGGGGAGAATCCCTGCAGCCTGTGGAGATGGGTACAGAGAGGGTAGCAGTGCTGATGACAGGCTCAGGCTCTCATTTCCACCCCCAAAGAGAACAGGCCATGGAGCAGAAGTGGGAGCAGCTACTGCGGCAGGACCATTCCAAGCTTGACTCCTCTGAAGGTGATGAAGACTACAGAGAGGCGGTGCTCACACCTGAGCACAGGTAGGAGTTGGGCCTCTTATGGGTATGGGCAGAATTTCAGCCAGCAATTTGTGCCACTTCCTCTTCTTATGGCCACAGCCACTCATTAATTCTAGAAGTAGCCAATCAGCGCTGCTGGGCTTCTAGGACACAGAGGTCATCAAACAGCCCAGTTATCAGCCAGGTTCCTAGGACCATATCTCGTGTGGAAATAGCTACACAAAAACCGCAGACTTAACTGAAAATTGCCTTTAGAGAGGAGACTATGGCCACATGAAATTTTTCATCTTCCTCTCACTGGGGGAAGGAGAATGGCCATCAGTGCTGTTGTCTGGCTCAGGTTTTATTGGCCTTTGGGAGGGCCGAATTCATCTACACCATGAGGTCTCAGATGCTGTCTTTACGATATTATGTTTTCCATGTGTGATGGTTTCAATAAAATGGACCTATAGGTTCATATATTTGAATGCTTCGTCACCAGGGAGTGGAGCTCTTTGTAAGGATTAGAGGATTACGAGGTGCAGCCTTGTTGGAGGAACTATGTCCCTGGGAGTAGACTTTGAGGTTTCAAAAGCCCATGGCAAGCCGTGTGTGTGTGTGTGTGTGTGTGTGTGTGTGTGTGTGT
>NC_022028.1:21794612-21799500 GCF_000317375.1 Microtus ochrogaster | reverse complement strand
GTACCGGGAGTGAAGTTTTGACAGACATTCTGTTCATTGGAGGAATACGGAAGACATTGGGACTTTGTACTAGAAAGTGAGACTTAAGGGTCCATCCTAGTAGGAGCATGAAAAACAGTATGATAAGGGTGATTTTAACTGTAGAAATCAGCTCAAGAAGCTTCAGATGGGAAGAATATTAGTAAGAAACCTAGAGACATTTCTTGTGATATTTTGGCAAAGAATTTAGCTGTTTTTTTGTCCCTGACTGAAAAATCTGCCTGAAGCTAAATTGAAGAGTTTTGAATTAATGGCACTGGCAACAGAGATTTCAAGATAGCCTAGTATGGACTCTGCTGCTTGGTTACTAGTGTCCAGTCTTCTGCAGATCTAGAATGAAAAAGAGCAAACTGAGCAAGGAAAAATAAAAAATTTACAGTTTGAGGAGAATGAGAGCTCTAGGAAATGTAGTGGAGCCGAATCCAGTTCTCAAGGAGATTAAAAACATAGCCTGATGCCACACCATGTAAAGGGAGTGGTGACCTCAGGGCAAGACCCCGCCCAGCTAAGCTTCCAACTCAGAAAAGGAGTTAAAGAAAAGCTTAATCAATGACAGAATCACCAACCACAGAAAGCTGAAGCGAGCGTGATTAATGAGGGGCCGGATTCCAGCCCCAGCAAGCAGCAGCACTGGCAGCTTTGACCACATGGTTCTGGCTTTAGGGTCAAAAATACAAGAAAGGGGTTATGGAATCTCCCTCCATGGCTAAGAAAGTCACTGGGACCATGTGTGTGTCAGGGGTGTCCCTGAATCAAGACCCAAAGAGGCATTGCATAAATCTGTGAAGGCAAAATCTGGATTTCATCAGAAACCCCATGATGTTGGAGATGCCAGAGTCATGGAATACATTCCAAGAAGAGCTACAGACTGGGTGTAGAACCAGCCTGAGAGAGAGAAATGTGTTACAGTCAACAAAGCTGGACAGATTTGGATATATGAAGAACATTTTGACATGGAGGTAAAGAATTTGGAGTTTGCCCTGCTGGTTTTCAACTTGCTTTGGTCCAGTGTTTCCCCATTCCACTCATTGTGTGCTAGGTCTCTCCAGAGTTACAGAGTTCACGGGATGAGTACATATCTAAAGGGCATTTATTGAAGTGACTTACAGGCTGAAGTCCAGCTACTCCATAGTGGCTGGCTATGGACAGAAAGTCCCAGAGTCATTCCCACACGCACTCCCCAGACTTCTGCTTGAATGAATTAGCAAACACATTAAGCTCTTTAGTAGTATAGTGCCCTCCTCCTTGAGTGTACTTCCTACTTCCCCTTTAGGAGCCCGCTTTGCCTTAGGTCTGGTCATAGGGTCTAGAGGCAACTGTCGGTGGAGTCATCAGTATTCTCTTTCCTGGCATGACCTTCGCTCCTGGTTTAGCAGCCAATGAATGATTAATTTCCTCAGTGAAAAATGAAAAAGGCAGTATTTCAAGGGGTGGGGCTGAGGGTGCTACTTCCTCAGGTGGGATACACTCTTGAGAATCTGGGGGGCTCAAAGTTCTCAGCTTTACTAGGGTCCTCCCACACGTCCCCATCCCAAGGTATAGAATCCCATTCTTTACCAGTTAATGCCCTTCCATTAACCACTGACACCTTCTGAGCCTGGGTCTTGAATTTTTTATATAATTCAGCCAAATTTATAACGAGGACTTCAGTTTGATTTTCTCGAGCTCTGTGATTGCTTAAGATAAGGTTCCCTTCCAGGGCACACTTAGAAATCTTTAAGCTGTTTATGTGTACCTAAAGTCCCCCCTTATCAATTTTATCACTAAGTTCTTTATTGTCCTTCACAAAATTCTGAAGTTAGTTAATTTTATCACAGACCTCATTCCTATCCTTTATCAGTTTACCCAGACAGAAACATCATTTTCCCCAAGCTGTCAGAAGTTTCATATACAGGTCAGCAACTCCATTGCCACTCACAATGGATGACTCAGGATAATCAAATGCGTTTATCTCTTTAAGTTTGTAGTATAGTTCATGCCATGGGTTTTCGGTGCTCTCTGGGCTCCCAGGAAACAGAGTGACTAGAGAGACTTTAGTAGCTGAAGGTGCTGATGAATTTTATCCCAGATACGTAAAAAGGATAAGATTCATCCTTATACTTCTGCTTCTCTAGAACCACTGCTGATACAGAAATCTGTATTACTTGGGGCTTCTAGAGTCACAGAATTTATGGAATGATCCTTGAGACACACATACACACACACACATATATTTATGATATCATATATATATACACATATATGAAGATTTATTGGACTGACTTAACAATCCAGCTAATCCAACAATTGGTAGCTGTGAAAAGAAAGTCCAAGAATCTAGCGGTTGCTCAGTCCACAAGGCTGGGTGTCTCAGCTGGTCTTCTGTATGTGCTGGGATCCCGAAGAAGCAGGCTCCAATACCAGTGGAGGTGCTGGCAAGGTGAGGCCAAGCAGGGAAAGAAAGAAGGCTTCCTTCTTATATGTCCTTGTAGAGACTTCCAGCTAAAGTCATAGCCCATATTAAAGGTGTCTTCCTGCCTTAAGATCTGAATTAAAGACCTGTGTCTTCAGCCTTTAGATCAAAATCAAAGGCTTATGTCTTCCTGTCTCAATATCCAGATCACGGTCTGTGTCTTCCTACCTCAAAAATCCAGACTAGAAGTGCAGTCACCCACTTCAAACCAAGCTGAAAATCTCCCACAGGGTGCCCTCCCTTCTGGATCTGTAGCCCACTCCACATATGGTCAGGTTGGCAACCGAGAATAGCACCACAGCTCCCTCCCCTCTCTACCCTTTTGAATGGTAACACGTATTCTGTACCATTGTATGTTAGAAGTAAGTGATCTGCTCTTTGATTTTGATATTACAGAAGATTATAGTTATGAAATTGCCATGAATCTCAGAGGAGACTTTTTTAACAGGGTTGAGACTGTGATAGACTTTGGGGACTTTTAAAGTTGGACTGAATGCATTTTTACATTATGATATGACTATAAATCTATAGGGGCCAGGGAGTGGAATATAGTGGTTTGAATAAGATGGCTTCCGTAGGCTTATATATTTGAATGCTTAGTCACCAAACAATGGAACTTTTTGATAGGACTAGAAGGATTTGGAGGTAGGGCCTTGTTAAAAGAGGTGTGTCACTGGGGGTGGGTTTTGAGATTTCAAAAGCCCATGGAAGGCCCAGTCTGCGCCCGCTCGCGCTCTCTCTCTCTCTCTCGCTCGCTCGCTCGCTCGCTCTTGCTCTCGCTCTCTGCCAAGATGATAATAAACTAAACCTCTGAAAGGAAGCCCCTAATTAAATGCTTTCTTTCATAAGAGTTACCTTGTTCATGGTGTCTTCACAGCAATAGAACAGTGATAACATACCATGTATCTTAACCCTTTAGGGCTGCTATGAGAGTCCTATGAACTAGGCACATAGAAACAGCAGAAATCTGCTTGTTTGTTTGTTTTGTTTGGGTTCGTGTAGCCCTGGCAATTCTGGAACTTGCTCTGTAGACCAGGCCTGCTTGAACTCAGATCTACCTGCCTCTGCCTCCTGAGTGGTGATATTAAAGGCGTTCATTACCATGCCCAGCTCTTAGAAATCTGCTTTTCCAAGTGGATTCTGGAGACTGGAAGTCAGAGGTCAAGGTGCCAGCCTGTCAGTGTAGGGAGAGCTCTCCTGTCCTCAGATGAAAGGAAGAGGGCTTTAGACCTCTCTGAGTTCTCAGAGATGTTTTGAGTGTGTTTGGAGTTCTTTTTTTTCCAGTGCTGGAGGTTGGACCTAGGCAGACATTCTTCCACTGAGCTATAGCCCCAACCCAGGTTCTCTATACAATGATAGTAATCTCCTTCATGAAGGAAACAACTGCCACGTTGGGATTGGGATTCACTGTAGGCGATTTGGAAGGACACAGGCATTCAGTCTATACAACATCAGGCATCCATGTCTCCGCCTGCTCGTTCATCCACTCATTCACCTCCCATCAGTGTTTGTTGTCAACTTGTGCCAAGCTCTGTGCCCTCATGTTGCTGGCTCTCAGCTCAATGAGACAAGCAGTAAATAGGACAAGTTATGTGAAAGGGCTGGCGGTGGAGGATAACATGGGAAGGAGATGCAGGAATGCGGGGAGAATGTCACTGGATGAGGGGTTAGGAAAGGTCTTTCGGAACGTGAGAGCCAGGCTTGGGCCCTTGGTGCAAGCACACTTGGCATGTTGGGTAGCAGTGAGGGAGTGCAGGGACACAGGTCAGGGACCAAAGTGGGTGCTGGGTTTGGAGTTTTCTGTTCCAATTGAGCAGGCCGCCACTGATCTGACACACAATCTGAATGACATCCTGTATTGAGGACAGACTGGTGGAACAGGGGCAGAAGAAGGGAGCCATGGACAGAGAACATGTGCGGATAAAAATTAAAATGGCTCTTTTCCTGTACTTACCCTACAGCACAGAGACTTCTGAGTACAGAAGATGGGTATTTCTCTCTCCCAGGGATCAAGGGTTTGGGAACAGACAACAGGTGGTGTCCTCTGTAGTTTATATACTGCCTACCTGGAAACCCTCAGATCCCACAATGGGGGACTTCATCCCTGTGACTGCCCCGACCCCATTTCAGGTGCCTGTCACAGGCCCAGATTGTTTTACTTGTCCTTCTGACCGACTCCATGTAAACTGGCATTCGGACAGACAGCCTGTTCCTTCTGTCCAGTGGACTTGGTGGGACAGCTCACAGGACTCAGAATCACCTCCATCGCTTGTCACGAAGGACAGTAGGAACAGTGAAGACTCAGAATCACCTCCATCGCTTGTCACGAAGGACAGTAGGAACAGTGAAGACACAGAATCACCTCCATCGCTTGTCACGAAGGACAGTAGGAACAGT
>NC_022028.1:21774247-21794452 GCF_000317375.1 Microtus ochrogaster | reverse complement strand
CCATCGCTTGTCACGAAGGACAGTAGGAACAGTGAAGACACAGGATCACCTCCATCGCTTGTCACGAAGGACAGTAGGAACAGTGAAGACACAGGTGAATTTTGAAGTGCACAGAGCTTCCTTGTTGCCTGTGGACATACTACTGCTCAGGAAATGCTCTGAAATCTGCCTTTTTGTGTTTTTCTGGAGATCTCCTTGCACAGGCACAGCTGTTGAGGGGCTGCATGAGAAATGTTTCCCCTTTGCCCAGCTGCTCAGGGGCTGAGCCGCTCTCAGCAGCATTTCTTCCTCAGAGCCTGAGGAAGGACTCTCTATGATTAGTTAGGAGTCTCATAACTGTCAAGTAAGGTAGATCAAAGGGAAGATTCTGCAGATTGAGGGCCTCAGTGTCTTTGGGATCCCCCTTGGGGAAGGGGAGTTTTAGTTTCCACAGTTCCTGAAGGAGGGAGTCCCAATCAGGGAGCCGTGGGAGAACCAAGACACTGTCTCATAGTATCACATGCAGTCCCAGCAGTTAGTCTAGGGGAATTGATGCTGCCCACAACTGTAGGCAGGTAGGCAGGGCAGGCAAGAGCTGGCTGCTTCAGATAAAAGTGACGGTTTGCTAGTAAGTTGGCTATAGGGCATGGGAGAAAAAGAATCAAAGCAGGGAACGCTGCAGACTTTGGCTTGAGCAGCTGGAAGACTGGGACAGCCTTTGTTTTTATTTATTCTTTGAAACAGGCCTCCTAGCTGACCTCAGGTTTCATCCACCTACCTCTGTCTCCCAATGTTTGGGATCCCTGACATGCAGTGGTTTGAATGAGAACGGCCCTACAGGCTCATGTATCTGAATATCTAGTCCTTAGTTGATGGAGTGTTTGAGTAGGGTTAGGAGGTGTGGTCTTGATGGAGGAGGTGTATCACTGGGCATGGGCTTTGAGGTTTCAAAAGCCCATGGCAAGCCCAGTCACTTCTCTTCTGCCTGAGGATCAGGATGTAAAGCTCTGGCTACCTCTCTAGCACTGTAACTGCCTGCTTGTGTGCCACCATACTCCTTGTCATGGTGATAATGGACTGAGCCTTGGAAACTGTAAGCCAACCCCAGTTAAATGCTTTCCTTTGTAAGAGCTGCCATGGTTATGGTGTCTCTTCACAGCAATAGAAACCCTAAGACAAGGTATGCACCATCACACTCAGCATGGAGGGATCTTTAAAGGTGCAGAGAAAGATCCAGTAAGCAGATATTGGCTTTAGAAGTAGTGGGGAACATGTAGGTGGCTGGAAGAGGCAACTTTGGGAGTCACCATGTGTAGATGATTAAAAAATTCTGAAAGAGCGGAGAGGTGGTGGTACATGCCTTTAATTCCAGCACTCGGGAGGCAGAGGCAGGCAGATCTCTGTGAGTTCGAGCCCAGCCTGTTCTACAAGAGCTAGTTCCAGGACAGGAACCAAAGCTACAGAGAAACCCTGTCTCGAAAAGCCAAAAAAGAAAAAAAAAGCCTGAAAGAAGCCAGACATAATATCACATGCCTGTTTTCTCAGTAGTCAGAAGGCAGAGGCAAGAAAGTCACCGAAAGTTCAAGGCAAGACTAAGCTATGTAATACGGCCCAGCTACAAAGCAAGACCCCACTCAACAGCAAACAAAGAGCCTTGAAACAGGATAAGATGGTATGAGAAGCAAGTACAGAGACCCGTGCTTAAGGGTGGAGGTCCCTAGCTGAGGCTGTGAGGAGGAAGCAGAAAAGGACGTGGTCCTAGAGCCAGCACCAGTGACTGTTGAACAGTTAGTGCTCAGAGAGCAGGGCTGTAGGGAGGTGCAGCAGCAGGTAGTAACGGCAGGGACCATGACTTTGTGTTGGGCTGCTGGAAGCAAGCATGGCTGGAGAATAGGTGGAGAGGCCAATGCAAAAGGCAGGCAAGTGGGGTCAAGATTCTGGCTGGTCAGAGATCAAAATCAGTCTCCAAGTAATAAAGCAACCCAAAGAGCCATTGCTGGGGCTGGAGAGATGACTCAGAGGTTAAGAGCACTGACTGCTCTTCCAGAGATCCTGAGTTCAATTCCCAGCAACCACATGGTGGCTCCCAACCATCTATGATGAGATCAGGTGCCCTCTTCTGGTGTGCGAGCAAAATACAGACAGAACACTGTATACAGAATAAATAAATAAATCTTAAGAAAAAGAAAAGATAAAAAGAATCATTTCTGTCTGGCTGAGGCTACAATCCCTGAGATCGGAGGGAGCAATGACTAAAAGCAGGTGAAGCTGTAGGTTTTGTTCTTGTTTTCTCTCCGTTTCCTCTTCACGGTGAAAGCCTGGGAACCTGTCATGACTAGGACAGCCATCAGTTGGGCACAGCAAGCACCTTTTGCATGCTGCCTGGGGACCCAGGTTGCTAGGAATTTGTCAGGTTTCCACCAGACCCCTGCAGGGCAGGTACAGAGACTGCCTGGTGTCCTAGGAGGCCCCTGACGAAGTGGTGGAGCAGGAGGTGAGCTGAAACAGTGGGGGGGAGGAGGGGAGGGACGCTGTGGTGGCGTCACTAGGAGCAGACACAGGCTGTGGATTTGGCTTCAGGGGCCTCAACTCACTGGACACATGACCTTGGAATGAAGCCTCTTACAACTTCTGTAAAATCTGTGTCAGCTGAAACAATGGCTCAGTGAGAAAAGCACTTGCTAGATCAGCATGAGGACCTGAGTTCATATCCCCAGAAGCCATGGAAAACTGGCCATAGCATTGTGAGTCTAGGAATCTTTAAAGCATGGAAGGCAGAGTCAGAAGACGCCCTGGAAACTGGCTGGCCAGCTGTCCTGGAGTGCACAGTGCCAGGGACACAAAAAGGAAGGAAAAAGAAAAAAATAGATGTAGTAGTGCATAGCTTTAGGGAAGCAGAGGAAGCCCATCTCTGTAAATTTCAGGCTGGCCTAGTCAATGCAGCAAGTTCCAGATCAACCAAGTGACATAGTGAGACTCAGTCTCAGAAGAGAGAGAGAAAGAAAGAGACTTTGTCTCAAATAAGGTAGTCGGTAAGAACCAATACCCAAGGTTGTCCTCTGACCTTCAGATGAACACACGGGTGCACAAACGCACAAGTCATACATTATACAAAGATTTTTAAACTTCTACTACATTTGTTTATTGGGGTGGGTTGTACATGTTCCACAGTTCATGTGTGGAGGTCAAAGGATATTTCTAGAAGTTGGTTCTCTCCTTCCAGGGATTGAACTCAAGTTTTCATGTCTAATGACAAGTGCCTTTAACCACTGAGCCATCTTCCTGGCCCCAAATCAAAAAGAAAACAATGCTTTTTAGATCTCGGTAGTAAGGATAGTTTTGCTTCTTTTGACCTTTCTCCTGAGCGCACACAGGATTGTGGAAGTCACGGCCTGAAGGTCAGGAATTTCCACACAGAAAGGAGCTATGTGTAGCTGCTTACAGCAGAAGGTGTTTGTGGCTTTGAAATCATGGCTCATTTTCTGGGCGCATGACATTCTCCAGTGGGGCTTTGAGAGAGCCTCTTTGACAACAGCCACTTTGAGGTGGTGGTTTTGATGTAGGATCATCGTGGCGGATGGTTCAACCTTATGCATTAAAATTAAAAAATGACTCACTGGTGTAGAAAACTGCCGACCTGTTCTGTCTCTGAATGGGGCCAGAGGAAGTGGTGAGGGCCAGCGAGGCGATATGGGTTGGAAGGGATAAGGCCAAGGGTGGGGGCTTAGGCACCATCTGCCAGACAAGACGTCATGCGAGTGCCACAACTATCTGTGGTGGAAAGGACCCTGATCATCCCGAGAGAAGTGTCCGCTCAGTCCTTAAGAATTGGCTTGAATCTTGGCAGGATGACATCTAAAATTATCTCTTTCTTAAAGTTAAAAGACCTTATGTGTGTGCTGAGCTGGGGGAGGGCGGGGAATGGAGAGGCAGATATTTAAACCACAACACGGCCCTTTATTCTCCGCTCTAGGCTGCACAGGAAATCCCTAATTAGACGTGTGACAGTGTCTCGGAATCTCTAATGATACACATACATTACAGTTCACATTACAAAGGTCCCTTTGAGTGATGGCTTGGGGGAAAGGGCTAGATGATGAGCCTACTTATTACTGATTTTTTTAATAACTTGCACATTTTCTCCCAGTTATAAAAGTAACAAAAGAAACTATGATAGCTGGAACATTCTGTAGCAGAGACATTACCAAGCAGTTATTTTACTATTTGTATTGTAGATATCGGACTCTTAGAAAGCCTGCAGAGCCTGAATCTTCTGGGTTTCCACCTTTATCCCACTTATTGCTCCATTTCATCCACAGGACAGCCCTGTGATGCCACCAGAGTCTTCTGTTGGGTCACTTCGCCAGAAAGTGAGTCAGGTTCACATGGCGGCTATCAGGTAGAAGGGTGCATGGCCCCATCGCCAAGGGCAGCCACTTATGTCCCAGATTCTGAGAGACTCCCAACTTCCTCCTCCTCTGGGTTTTGATATCTCAGACAGCACATCTGGTTGGGAACCCATGGGCCACCTTGCAGTTAGAGGAGGGAGTATGATATCTGTTGCTTGCTTGCTTTATTGTTTTTGAATATATGCTGTATTATCAGAACTCTGAGAGGAGTGTAGCTTTATACTGCAAACAGGAAATGTCCACTCTTCCTCTCCTCCCCACCTAACTCTGTCCAAAAGGATCATAGCTGGAAGTGTCAATCATGTGGGATGCTCTTGTGTCTAGGCATGCTATGTATGGCATATATGTAGAGAAATTACCCCTTGTCTGGTTTCATTTGTCATTCTTTTAGTAACCATAGTCAACTGCTGTCTGGAAATATTAAGTGAACAATTCCAAAAGCAAACAGTGTGTAAGCTTTCAACTGCACACCGTGCTGAGTATTGCGATTCAATCTTGTGGTGTGGCTCCATCTTCCCAGGACAGTGATCACCCCTTTGTCCTGTGGATCCACTCTGAATACTCTACTCACCCATTACTCCCTGGGAACCTGGCCGAGCAGATCAGCAGCAACAGGACCAATGCCTGTGTTCAGTTAACCCCAAAGCACAGTAGTGATGCAGGAAGTTCAGATATGCAGCGAAAGGCTGAAAAGCACTTCATTTAAGAAAAAGGGTGAACATTCGCAATTTAAGAAAAGGGGGAAATTGTCTGCTGTGGTTTGCCAAGATCTACAGAAGAGCAGATCCTCCATCTGCAAAGCTGTGGAAAAGGAAAAAGAAATTGGTGCGCGGTTCCCTGTTGCACTTCAGAGTACGTAAGTTACAGCCATGGTGTGTGACAAGAATTTAGTTGTGAAAAAGGCATTATGTTATATGATTCAATATTAGCTGCAATTACAGGCGTCCATTTAGGATCTTGGAATCCATTAGGAGATCACACACATGCGCACACATACACACACACACATCCTCTCCCTAGTCTTCAGGCTGGTGCCCCCATCAGTGTGTTGTCATTGGCTATCAGTACAGTTCACTGTGTAGAGACTCAGTTTGTTCTCAGGATTGACCTTAACTGTCTTCCCACTTCCTATATTGTCTCTATGGGTCATGATAGAATTGCAAAGAGTTCCTTCTTCACCTTGTTCCTTCCCTGCCTGTGTGCCCAGGGCGGATTCTAACAGGCTGACAGACGGTGTAGCTGGTTAGGATCTGCATTCCAGCAGGCTCATTGGGTGGTTGGTCCAGCCAGCATGGAGACCCACACTCATGGTGCCCCATCAATTGGTGCCTCCTCATCCCTTACTGGACACCACCCTGGCCCTGGCTATACCCAGCCCCTCTCCTCGTTCCCCTTTGAGCATTCTGTAGGTTGCAGTAGAACCAGGAACACCTCTGACTCCTGCCCTTCCCCTTGCCTTGCCAGGAGGCTGGTAGAGAAGTTCTCCATATCCGTGCAGTTCATTTCGCCAGTGCATCCAGGTGAAACTGTATTTTTGCAGAGATGTTACCCTTTGCCTTGCATCCTGGACTCCTCCAGTCTGAAGCCACACAGCCAACTGGAGGAGCTGTTCCTCAGGTGAGCATGCTGCGCTGGCTATTTTTATGTCAACCTCACACAAGACAGAATCATTTTGGAACTTCAGTATTGCCACTGGATTGGCCTGAGGACAAGTCTGTGATGCATTTTCTTGATTGATAATTGATGTGGGAGGGCCAAGCCCACTGTAAATGGTACCACTCCTGAGCAGGTATCTCTCAGGACTATCTAAAAGCAGGCTAAGCAAGCCATGGGGAGCAAGCCAGTAAGTAGCACTCCTCCATGGCCTCTGCATCAGCTCCTGCCTCCAGGTCTCTGCCCTGTGTGATTCCTACTCTAACTTCCCTCAGTGATGGACTGCTACCTGGAAGTAAAGATGGAATAAACCCTTTCCTTCCCAAGTTGTCATGGTCCTAGTATTTTATCACGTCGAGAGAAACTCCAAGACACATCGGGGAATAGAGGGAATAGTGTGGTCTGTCTCAGAGACAGGGGCCACCTTAAATAAGGAAATCCAAAGCAGTATTTTGAATAACATGAATATGGCACCTTTTATGAATAGAGGTAATTATATTAATTTTCTGTTTTCAATAATGATAATTGATAATCAAACAGACTGGCCATCATGAAGGGAAGTCAAGGCAGAAGCTCAAGTAAGAACCTGGAGGCAGGAACCTAAACCAAGGCCATGGAGAAATGCTGCTTACTGGCTTGATCTCAGGCTCATTCATGTTCAGCTGCCATTGTTATAGAAACCAGCCTTGCCTGCCTAGGAATGGTACTGCCCTCAGTGACCTGGGGCCTCTTTCATTAATTAGCAGTCAAGAAAATGCTCCCACAGACATGCCAAGAGGCAATTCTTCAACTGAGTGTCCAGCTTCGAAGGAGTGTCAAGGTGACAACCAGGATTATCTGTCACAGTAGCGTAGGCATGCATGTCTATTTAGAAAATTTACTAATTTAGTTATATAAACTTTTTTATTTGAGAAAGGGTTTCTCTTTGCAGTTTTGGCTGTCTTGGAGTTCACTCTGTAGACCAGGCTGGCCTTGAATTCACAGAGATCTGCCTACCAAGTGCTGTGATTAAAGGGGTGTGCCACCACTGACCAGCTATAAACTCTTATTTTAAATTAAAAAAAAAATTTTTTATTTTATTGTGTGTGTGTATGTATGTTTGTTTGTATGAATGTATGCTATGTGCATGCAGTACCTGAGGAAGCCAGGGAGGGTATTGGATTCCCTGGGACCAGGAGTTGTAGGTGCTTAGAACCACATTTGGGTCCTCTGGAAGAGCAGAATGTGCTCTTTACCACTGAGACCTTTCTTCACTCCCTGGATGTATACATTTCCTTGAAAAACTGTCTACATTATAGTATACACCAGGCCACGTGTTCACATGTTCATACTGCCTTTTCCTCTCCCAGTATTCCAGTTGTATAGAACAACCTGAGTCAGACTCATCGCACATGGCCTGGGGATCTCAATTAGCACAGGGCCAGGGTCTGGGCTATCAGCACCTATGGTGATCACTCCCACCTATAACAGGGTCCCTTTTCCATAGTTATATCTCATGCAGTTTCAATTACCTGTGACCAACTGTGGTCTGGATATATTAAATGAGCAAATCCAGAAATAATTTGTAGGTTTTTACATGTTTACCATTCTGAGTAGAATGTTGGAATTTGTGCCATCACCTCCATCAGTTTGGAGTGCGAACCTTGCCTGTGTCTGGTGATCTTCACTGGGCATGCTCCCCACCCATTAATCATCAAGTAGCCAGCTCCATTCTCAGATTGATCCTCAAAGTGTGGAAGAGCTTGTAGTCAAGGAATCTCTTCTCTTCTTAGTGACTGTAGAGCATAGGTGCAGTGCTAGTCGGAGTTCGGACAGGCCAAAGAGAAGCCATGATGCTTCCTCTAAGTCAAAAGGTGTAAGTTCTTGACTTTAGGAAAGAAAAGCATTATATACTGGGGTTGCTAAGGTTGAAGGGCTGTAGTTGACTCAGTGGTTAAGCGTGTACACTGCACCCACGTGGGGCAACTCACAGCCATTGGTAACTCCATTCCCAGGGGCTATGACACCCTCTCCTGGACTCCACAGGCGACTGTGTGCATACCCACACACAGACACACATCGTGTAGCAGTTAGTACCAGCCACCATTTTGGTCATCTACTGGGAATCAATGGATCAGATCCCGCACAAACAGCGAGGGACTAGTATATTTGCTGGGGATACTGTCTTCAGTCTGTGTGCCATCAATACTGGAAAGTTTGTCCCCGCCAGAAGCAGGCTTGATGACAATAGGGACAGCTGCCTTGCTCCTCCTCTTCTGGGAAGTAAATTCGTGCTCATTATCACATAATCACTGAAGAATTGTTCTGGAAGGGGATTTTTAAATGGTTTACCACAATCATGCCCAACACTTGGCAGTTGTGAGCTCATGTCCAAGAATATAAGAGAAAGATAAAGAGAATTTAGAGCAGTTGCCTTCTGCTGGATAACCAGATTATGGGCTGGTGGCTGTGGTGGAGGCCAAACGGATGGAGAAAGGACCACCGTGACCCATCCACTTTAACTACAGCATGAGCTTGATCTTGTTAGTTCTCAGTCTATCTCTGCTTTAAAGACTACCAGTAACATTTAGATGTTGCTGTTCAAGATATATATATTACACACATGGGTGCACACACACATAAGTCTACATACTGCAGGCAAAGCACTGACTCATAAATATATATGTAGATAAATGTGAGTGAATATTCTCCTTGCAGTGTTATGTGCTTGCCTTGGAAAGTCAGAAGAGAACACTGGGTCCCCAAGCCTGGAGTTAGGGATGGTTGTGTGCCACTGTGTGAGTGCTGGGGATCAAACCCAGGTTCTCTGCAAGAGCAGCAAGTGCTCTTAACCACTGAGCCAGCTCTCCAGCCCCCTTGTAAAGGTCTCTATTCTGGAAGGCCGCAGGCTTGTCTGAGGGTGGAATGAGCGGTGTGACCTCCACGTTCCCATTCCTCAGCTGTAGCAGGGTGAGTCAGTGTTTTCTCTCTCTTCCTGCCTGGCAACATAGCATTCTGTTTGCAGATGCTGTTGCCCCTAAAGAGAGTAGCTTTTCATCCCTATCAGTCAGTGTTCAAATTCTGATTGTCTTATGTGTGTGGGGTCAGAGGACAGCTTTTAGGAGTCGGTGTCTGCCTTCCACATGGGCCCTAGGACCTGAACTCTGGTCAGTAGACAATGGCAGCGAGCACTGTCTCCATAAATGTTTAGAGATGGTTCTGACTGGTATCAGAACAAAGTCAAAAAAACTACAATTTCATTGTATGATGCTGTCATAAGTAGTGATATGTTGCTTCGATGCCCTAACATAGCCATTTTCCTAGTTTTTTGGAAACACGCATTCTTATCAGCTTTTCTCTGTTATCAATAGTGTGTCAGTGTCTAGAAGCCTAGAAGGTGTGAGCTCCTGAGGTGTGCATGTGACCCCTGGTAAAGGTTCACCTTGCCATCGTAGGAAGGGATGAAAGGGAGAAGGAAGGAAGGAAGAGGGCGACAGGCAGAGGAGCAAGGAAAGCAGCTGGCTGGGAGTGGGCCGACAAGGCAGGGTGTCTGGGTGTCGGAGAAAGGAAGGCTGCCTTAGCACAGGGTGGGGGAGGGAAAGGTGGGGGTGGCACCATCAGCGTATTTCTGCCTGTAACAGGCTGGCTGGTGGCAGGAAGTGTTTGACAGATGAGATGGCCCGTGGAGCTATGATCTGGGATCAGAGCTGCCCTGCCAAAGGGAGCCAGGTGGCTGCCCAGCTTCCCTAGAGGAAGAACTCGGACCTTCCTCCTCCCTCAGATATGCTAATGAACAAAGGCCGTGGTGCTGGAGTGTCTCAGCTCAGTGGTGTTGAGTCTTACTTTGCTTTCTAGAGGTATGCCCTTGTGTGACAGCCCAGCAAGGGGCTGGACACTGGGTAGAGACCACCTCCTTGGACCTTCTTTTGTTTCCTGATTATACCCAAGTCTTCAAGTCTAGGCGTAAGAGTGGGAGCAATAGCCATCCCATCATGGTCCTATGGTATTGTCAGAAAGAAACATGACCTTAGAAGAAAGTTCAAGATTACAAGACTGCCCCACATACTGTCAGTCCTAGGCCACTGAGTGGCTCAGCAGGAAAGGCACTTGCTGCTAAGCCTGGTGACCTGAGTTTGATCCTTGAACCCACAGTGCAAGGAGAGAATCAATCCCCAAGAGTTGTCCTCTACCTCTACCTGTGAACTGTGGTACACACACATGTATTCACACATCACACACACGCATGTACAGGAGCACATGCGTGCTCTACCTGTGAACTGTGGTACACACATGTATTCACACATCACACACACGCATGTACAGGAGCACATGCATGCACACAGTTTAATGTTTTGTGAGCCAACAAGTAAGTTTTCAAGTTGCACTCTTGCATTTTTCAAACCTTTTACGGTTGGGAGGTATGGTGGTGATCCTCAGAGGAGGGGACGTGGGTGCTGCTGTTTTAAAAGTCTCCTCTTGAGGAACATTGCCTCTGCACCTGCCATGAAGGGAGAACATGTTCCTCTCAGCAAAATGGGACGTGTCCTCGCAGATGAAGCGTGCCAACCCTCTGGAGTGACAGGGCAAGGGCTCCAAGTCTGCGGCTCCTCGTGCAGATTCTCGGGTTCTTGTGCAGAAATGCTGCCCCAGGTCCCACCATGCAACTAGAGCTTCCCCAGAGTACCTCCCTTGTCTATCACCAGGTCGACTGACATATGACCTCGGATCGGATCCCTGGAACCCAGATTACATGCCTTAATGCCAGCCATTGGTTCCTAGGATCCCAGAAGCCAAACCTTGTTTCTTCCTTCATTGACAGAAGTTGAAAGGAAATGTGATCTTTCCAAATAGGGAACTGGAAGGGCATCAGACTAGATGGAGGCCCACTTGCGGCATAGCAGAGGCCTACTCCCAGGAGCACCAGCCTCTGCAGTGCTCACTTGTGTGTGTGTGTGTGTGTGTGTGTGTGTGTATTTGTGTGTGTGTGTCTGTGTCTGTGTATGTGCCTGTGTGTCCCTTTTTGGTGTGAGGGAACACAAGCTCTCAGGAAGCCTAGGTGCAGCCTGAGCTGTTCCTCTGGGAGGAAGCAGGAGGTGGGGATGTCTGAACTTCTCGGCTTATGTGGCGTACAGTGCCTACCTACATCAACCCGGGACCCCACAGCTCAGGCTCCTATTTTACTGTGTGCACCTTTCCTGGAAGAGGGTGACAGGTTAAAGCCAGCCATGGAATGTGGACCATCCTGCTGGCAGCAGGTGCCCCCAGAATGAAGGGGAAACTGCAAAACTGGGCCACTTTTCTGGCATCCCTAGGCATCTAACAGGGTGGTATCGCATTCTTCTCTTTAAACAAAGGAGAAAAGCGGGGCACAGGCAGACATTTCTACCGTTATTCATTCTACTCCATTTGGGCGTTTTATTGAAACTTTGCATCTGAAAACTTGGCAAGGGCCCAGGAAGTGATACTGTATAAATAGTTCCCCGTGGTGTTTATCCTTCTGCTGTCACTGGGATTCGCGCGGCATTTAGAGACTCTTCCCATTGGGACTGCTGCCCATAAAGTGGACTTGCAGGCAGAAGCTGGAAGCCTCTCCCCTTGGGCAGTATCGGGGTCAGACATTCCAAGGAGGCTGCAGCTTTGTTCAGCAGCCCACCATGTGAACCAAGCTGGTCCCCCATTTGCTGTCTGCTGGCTGTCTTTCTCCTTGTTTGGCCGACTTCCTGCCTCCCTCCCTTCTGTTGCAGCAGGCGGTGAGGAAAAAGATATCTGCCCTCTGTCATAGCTGTGATGGCTGGGGATTAGCCGTGCATACAGTGTGGCTGTACCCTGTCCCTCTCCTTTCCATCCACAGCTAAGGGCCTTCCATGGGACCTTTCCTTCACTGGCATCCTGGGGATGACAGCTGGGAGCTTCATGCTCAGCCTGGACTGTGTGGCATCTGCTGTCCCTCCCTTCTCCAGAGTCCTCTAACATTCTCAAACTAACCTCTGACCTCAGCATTGGTAAAGGTATGAGCTAGGACCCAGCATCAGTGTTCTTTTTTATTTTGGGTTTTTGTTAATGTTGTTTAATTTTTTTATCATATGTGTGTGTGTGTGTGTATGTACATGTGCGTGGATGTGTGATCACAGCACACCATACCATGCTCACGGAGAACAAAGATCAGCTTTTAGGAGTCAGTTCTCCTTCTACTATATGGGTCCAGGGATCAGAATCAGGTCGTCAGGACTGGCCGCGAGAGCCTTTACCAGTTGAGCCATCTGTCTGGCCCAATGTCAGCATTCTTGGTGTGGAGATTGGACACTGGCTTTTGACTCTGACAACCGACTATGTCACCCAAGGTTTTCGAGTTTTCATGACACACCTTCCTTCCTTTTTGTTCCAGGCCTCCCTGACCAGGGATGTTATGGGGCCTGTGCTTCCTCTTGAGGGTCAGGCCAGTGTCTGCTCTAGGCCCTGTGTCACTGTGACCAGCAGCTCCCCTCACGTCCAGTGAGCCACACTTGGCTCACTCCCCAGTCTCATCTCTTTGCATCTCATTTAGCTGGAGACCTAGGATGCCTAGAAAGCCATTTGCTGCAGTGAACCGTGGGTAAGGCCTTCCCTGGCTCCCTTGCTCCTTGCCTGATGGATGAAATCAACCTTGACAGGGATGAACTGCGGGCAGCTCTCGTGGAGCAGAAGGAAGACAGTGCGACACTCCCTCCGTGCGGCAGTTGAAAATGTGTTGCTCCAGGCCAGCAGGGGCTTGTGCAGTTGGCTTCCCCACTGAGCAACTGGCAGGGTGCCCCACCCCAGAAGCATGCCAGAGCCAGTGTCTCCCAGAATCCCCTGCTTTGCAGTGGCCTCGACACTTGCTTCTTAGCAGATCCTGCCAGTATGTAAAACTCTGATTTCCTTTGCTGGGGGTGCTGTCCCTTTGGTTGCATCAAGAAAGCGTCCTTGTGACAGGCACCTGGGACAGAACTGGTAGGACCTGTACACACACAGGACCGTGTTTCAGAGTGGTTAACCTGTCGTGACCACAGGAACAATGTCTCTTTCTCTTCCAGATTTAAATGACTTTAGAGATATATAATTTGTAAATGGCCAGGACAGGCTCAGAGTGATGGCAGTTTGGCTCAAGGGAAAATCTCGGTTTCAGAGCAGTCTGTTCCTGGCAGATGGCAGTATGATGTCCTTTTCAAAACAGTAGTAGAACAGGGAGGGCTGACCAAAAGGATCGGGACACATGATGTTATCTGAATATTTCCTTCATGGTTTCATTTCCTGGAATAATCCAAGTGGCCATCTTTGGACTGTTTTCTAAAAAAAAAAAAAAAAAAAGCACAAAAAATGTGTGGAGGGTGTAGTACCTTACCTCACACCCAGATTCAAGTGACCAGGGACTCAGAAAGTGACTAAGTCCAACCAAGCCTTCTAAAGTTTCTTCCAAAGCGCTAAAGCTGCACGCAATGGACTGGAACAGCTAACTACCCTATTTTGTTTTCTGAAGACCCGGGGTCCTGAAGGTCAAGGTACCTGCCAGAGCTTAGCTTCCAGCCAGCAGCCTGCTTCTGACGGGGTGCAGGAGCTTACAACTAGGTTCTGGTTAGAGCCATGTTACTGACCTGAGCACACGTATGCACTCCCGGGACAGGTGCGGCCGGCACACAGTCTGAGGAAGGCTTCATGGAATCCTTGCTGGGTATTTCCTTCCCAGAAGTCCCCAGTCCCGGGCTCTTTCTGTCATTTTCCCACCCTCTCAGGTGTCCCTTCTGTGTCAGGAAAATACAAGATGAGGCAGAAACACTGTATAACTAGACCCACAGATGCAGGTGCCCACGGGTAATTCTGTCAGCCCCTTGCAGCTGAAGCCCCAGAAGGAGCCTCAGACAAGGATGCCTGACCCCTGGTTTCTCCCCTTGCTTGGCCAGGATCCTTGCTTTGGTTTCCCACTCTATCACATAGCAGGGGCAAATACTAATCAGAGTGGCTTTCAGACACCATGAAGTGTGTCTGTGGGAAACTCTGGAGACAACAGCCTGTTCTGACAATGTCATCAATAGGGGTTTTTTTTTCCCTTCCCATGGTGTCTCATGCCAAGGATTCTAAAAGTACATTTGTCCTTAATGTGCCTATAGGCTTCATGCTATCCCACAGCAAAGGTGAGTCCTGCAGAGTCACTGAGACCAGCTTGCTGAGCTGGTTCTGCCAACTGGAGCTACTTACCCTAACCTGACTGCTCTGGCCCCACAGGTCCTCACTGCCCCAGCAGCTCTCCTTCCTGCACCAGGGCCTCCTGAGCAACCTCTATCTGCATGCCTCTGATTACCCGCGACCTCTGCTCCAGTGGCTGTTCCAGGTGAGAAACACAGACCTGCCGCTAGGTGGCGGGAATGATGCAGCCCTATAGCCCAGGCAGGCCCAGGGGTCAGACTGATGATGCTTAGCTGCTTTTTGCTTAGGATAGTTCAGATCCAGGGGATGGAGGAAGGCTGGTGAGGATTAATCCTCACTATAATGCTAAAGATGTCAAGGTCCTGGAGGTGGAGAGGCCCAAATAAGTCCAGAGATGGAGCCTGGAAGTTCTCTGTGCAGCAACCCCAATCTGTGTGCCTCTAGAGTGTTCCTGAGCTACCTACAGGGTGAGGGGTATGTCTTTCCTGAAGTGCTTAGAACCGAGTGATTGGATCCATTCTAGTCAACAAGTGTTAGGTCCATTCTAGTCAACAAGAGTGTCCATCATAACACCACCTTTCCCCCGTTGCCTGCCCCCCACTCCTGCTGTCACAGTCATGAATGGCTCATCCCAGGAGCATAGCTGGAGGGGGCACCCAAGGCCCCTCTGCAGCCCTGGATACCTGAGCTTGTGAGTCCATTGCTATAGACTCTGGAGTTTGAGGGTTCTCTGCTTTGTGAAGCTGTAGGTGGTCTGGAAAAGCCCAAAACAGCGCCTTCTGCCCCACTTTCCTCCCCAAGGAACATTTTGCCTCAAGGCAACGCACATTTTGTGTGCGGATGTAAACCTCTGGTAGGTGGGAGGCTAGAAGACAGTCCAGGACCTAATGCTGCCTTCCAGATGTCCTGCATTTGCCTTGCCTTGGCCCCTCGCCCAGACCTGTCCTTGTCTGGGGATGGGCTGGTCACAAGTTCCAGCTGGTACCAGAGCTGCCAGTTGAGGCCTGGAGCCCACTTGCCAATCAGGGCTGCCATGCAGGGTGGGCTATTCAGGCACTTCTCAAGCTTGGCAGACTGGCTGCCTTCCAGATAAGGCTCACTCTGCACCTTCTGGGGACGCTTGTGGTGCTTCTGTCCTAGAGGGAAAGAACGCTGGAGTCCTGGGACCCTGGGCATAGTTGTCACCCTGGTCCGTCTCCCAGTTCCTGGGATGGAGAGGTTGGGACGGCAGGGCGGGTAGGAGCTGGGAACAGTCAGGCCATTATTCTGCACCCGCAGCACAGTTTCTCTCTGCTCCGTGCACAGCGTATGACAGAATACACAATTGGCCATTGGGAGGCACAAAGAACCCCTCTAAAACATCGCCCACAGAGGGTCCTTGTGTGACCCTGATAGGCGTAAGTCCCTCCCTTTCCATGGCTCAGTCTCCACTAGGTTCTGGAATTCAAGCCATGGACCGCGTGGAGAAACCTCTCCTATCTCTTGTGCCAGCTCCACTGTGCCGTGAGGGGCAAACAGAGGAGAGGAGTTGAGCCCCAGGTGCAAGCTCAGCCTCTGTCGCTTTTCCTTCTGTGTCACCTTGTGCAAGTCCTTGGTGTCAGCATTGTATGATGGAGCCAGCAGTGCAGAGTGGGTTAACCGAGACTGTCCTACAGTCTGTCTGGTCGGTCCTTAAGCCTGTCCACTCTCACAGATCCCCAGCTCTGCTTAGGGCCCGTGCAAGGAACAAGGGCACAGGTGCTGCTTCATACCTCTGTCAGGCTACTGAGGACAGAGAGGTCTGGGGTCTCCCTAAACCCACTGCAGGGGATTCTCACTGAGCAGTCAGAGATGGCTGGGCCTCAGGCAGAAGGAGAAGCAGGGATAGGGAGGGATGGGCACTCAGGGCAGACTTCCTTCTCTTCTCTATGCGCATGGCCGAGTAAGGCCAGGCCCCATTCCCACATCTGAGTGAAAGACTGTAGCTGACCTGGTCCAAGACTGGGCAGGTCACAGATTGTTCAGGACACCTGGGGTCTATTCTAGGCGAGGAGTGACCGTTAGAACTTACCACCTCTGCTCAGTTGGCCACTCCTTTGTTAAAGATAGCCTATTTTTGCTGGGACTTGGTGACCTCTGGGCTTGGTTTGCCTCTTCCTTGCTCCCAGGGCCTCTTGAAGGTACACTGTACACATGAGGTAAACAGCCCAGGCCTTGACACTCTTAACTTACACGCACTCCTCACATGCTCACAGGTTCACCTGTTGGTGGGCCTTGCCAGGGAGAGTGGACAGAAGCAGGCAGCCTGCATCCCCAGTGAATTTGTATTCGTCCTGGTAGACATTAAAGCTGTTTGAGAAGGCTGGGATGCAGGAGAGGAACAGGGCCTTAAATTCTGACACAGAGCCCTTAAGAACTACAGCTGGGAGAAGGAAAACCACGGGCCCTCTAGAGCAGGAGACTGAACAAATGATTCCTTACAGTCAGGTCCAGCAGTCTCCTCATTGGGTATGGGAGGGGTGGAGAGTGGGGTGGAGGATGCATTCTGGAACCAGGTGACCCATGAGAACTGTCCAAGTTGAGGATGTGGGGGTTGAGCTCTTAGATCCCAGCTCTGGGCTAGAGAGAGCCACTTCTTGAGCCAGGCATAGCCTGTAAGATCAACTTCCAGGTAGAGAATCCCACTTTGCTTGCTGTCTCCAGATACGTGGCACTGGGCAGTAGGAAGGGAGGCTTGGCACACAGCAACAACCATGACAGTATCCTTCCACCCTCTTGACTTGGAAGCATGAAATGAGATATATTTAATATACAATATTATATACTTGTATGAAACTGTTTCTGGTGACTTATGCTTAGAATCCCAGCACTTGGGAGGTAGAGACAGGAAAACCTGGAGTTCAAGGTTATCCTTAACTATACAGTGAGTTCCAGGCCAGCCTTGGCTGCATGAGATCCTCCCTTTGAGGTTCTTTAAGAATAAACAAACAAAAAGATAATAAATTTGTATGAAGTCTTGCTACTATTACTCTGTACTAAATGTTTTTTGTTTTCTTCCTAGTTGCTAACATGGCCTCCAGAAACATCTTCAAGAGCTTTTAGTCTCCTCTGGGATCTCAGCATAGACAGACTTTTCCGTCAGCCTGGTAAGTACCAGGGTGCAGGGTAGGTCGGTACTCACATACTGGAGCCTGTCCCTCCACCCCACCCCGACCCAGCGTGCTGAGGACATTGCATCACCTGTAATGGAGACATCAGACAGCACATCTTTGGCTCTGGCTCCAGTGTTAGTGACAAGCAGAGCCAACAGGCTCCTTGGGACCTCCACAGGCTGGGTCCAGTTCTCAGTGACCAAATCTAGGCCGACTTCACAGCCTCCTGGGATCCCTATACCATCCAGAAAGGTGAGTTTTGCCCCAGGCAGGCTCTGGCTCAAAAGACAGCTTGTCATCCAGATTCTTCCAAGGACCTAGGAAGAAAAGCCGCAGTGCATCAAAGAAGCACTTTAGCCTGGCATCACCAGGAAGGAAGCCTCAGAACTGCCCCTCCGCCCCCGCTCCATCCCACCCCCAACAGCACCTTGAGTGACAGCCTCCGGTCTGGCATTTTGGGTATATTTGACTCAGCATTCCAGAGAAGCATTTCGTGTCCTGCTAGTGGCTACACCTTCCTCGGCTGTCATCATTTGGTACCTGAACCTAGACACTTTGGCACCAAAAAATATTATGTAAGCAGTTAGAAGTTGCTCACAGCTGGCAGGGAGAGGGCCTCTCAGAGGACTGTGCTCCGCCTTTGTCCAGCCATTACTCTCTACCCTTGAGCACGCAAACACACAGTTCTGAGGGCCAAGGTTGTAGCCCCTGGAACACCAGAGCTCCGGCCCTGTGAGTGTCTGTATTGTACTCCTCTGCTTCAGGAGTTGCCAAGATGGAGCCATCTGTCAAATCAGAGCATTCCAGACACCCCCATAGGCCCCTCACTAAGGGCTTCTGAGAAGCTACCAGGCCAAGTGTGTTCTTCCTTTTCGTAACCTCTGCCCCTGTGGCCTGTGTTGCCCTCTGCGGCCCCAGGGCCGCCTCTGCAGCATGCCTGCCCTTTCGGAAACAGAGGCCTTTCTTGTCCACCCCTCTCCATGCTGTGGTATGTGTCTCCTCCACTCTGCTCGCCTTCCCTCCAGTCAGAAGGATACTGAGTAGCTCCCGAGTTCCTGGTTCTCAGTTCTGGCTCCCCTGGCTACAGAATGTGTTCTCAGACATCACCTTTGAACCCAGACTGGGGTTCTGTCCCCTGCCAAATAGAATAGACCCTAGGCTAGAACATTCCCTGTCTGAGGTCAGGATCCCCACTGATTTGGAGGAAGTCAGGCCTGATCCGCAAAAGAACTAATTTAAACAGGTATCTGCACACCTGTGTTCACCATAGCATTGTTAACAGACAAAAGGTGGAAGCAGCCTACATGCCTGACAGATGAATAGACAAACAAAATATGGCATAGATGTATGATGAATTGTAATACATATATATATGTGTGCACACACACATATATATATATATATAAAAATATATACACGTGTGTGTGTGTGTGTGTGTGTGTGTGTGTGTGTGTGTGATGACCAGAATAGACATGCAGTGGAAGGAAGACAGTTCTGACATATGCTGCAGTATAAATGAATCCTAGAACCTGTGTGTTAACTGAGATGAACCAGTTGATCCCATTTGCATACAGTCCCTCAAGAAGGGGAAGTCACAGAATTGTAGCCCCCGAGGCTGAGGAGAGAGATGGGAGTTGTTCAGCAGGTTTTGGCTTGAGAAGCTGGGCAGCTGGGCAGCAATGCGAGGACAGTGGCCACTGCCCCTCACAGGCAGAGACGTTGAGGAGGGCTGCAAAGCCTCGTACCTGTTAAGCATGTTTGACTGCTCAGCTGAACCCCAGCACAGGATGCATGCTAAAGGTTTATTTAGATCCAGGATGGCTACAAAAAAAGCCTTGCTCCTCAGGTTCACGTACAACCTGGGGGCCCTGGGGGCCTCTGTTAGCCCTAGGCAAAACTGCAGGACCGCCTGCCTTAACACCTGTCTTTTCCACACGCAAGTTCCTATTCCCTGGGGTGTGTGCTCACTGATGGCTCTTCTCTGACTGACTGTCCTGTGGAAGGTCTGATGGAGTGACTTTTATCTTTTCTTTTATCTTTAGGACCTTTCTCCTAGCCCACTTCCTGAGTCAGGAGAGGGGGTCAGTTTCAGCATGTTCTGTGGGAGTTAGAGACTTGAGCGCTCCAGGGCAGGCTGATGTATAAGGGGCAGGATGTATTGAGAAGCAGCTGGTGGTGAGTTTGGAGGGTGGAATATTCTGGAACATTGCTAGTCTTTACCTCAGGGAATATCCACTATCCATTCACAGATGCCTGGAGGCCTCCTGCATTAGGGCCCAGCTGGATGGCAGAGGGACAGGATAACTCAGGCCAGCCCTTGTCCTCAGAAGACTAATGACCAAGGGGAGGGCATAGAGCATTTGATCACCTCTAGAAACTGCACAGGGTAGGATTGCACTCTCAGTTGCTTGGAGACCAAGTGAGCCCCAAATGGAGTGCCTGTCCTGTCTAAAGGGGCCACCCACACCAGTTGTGTTCCAGGCCAATGCATGACATCACACACAGCCTTCATGTTGTCAAGCCATATTTTCATTAAACTGTACCTTGACTGTTAGTGGCATATAACAGGAAACTCCATACTCTGCTCTGTAGCATGAGCGTTCGGGTTTCTGTGACTCTAAAATCACTGCTGTAGGATTGTCATGCATTCCATGTTCTCATGAGACAGGGTTGAAAGCTGAAAAGAGAGAGATCAGTGATAAAAACGCCTGCCTAAGAGGAAAGCCTGGGTTGGACCCCAGCACTCAAATTTTAAAAAGGCAAAGTTGAGGGGCTGGAGAGATGACTCAGAGGTTAAGGGCATTGCCTGCTCTTCCAAAGGTCCTGAGTTCAATTCCCAGCAACCACATGGTGGCTCACAACCATCTGTAATGAGGTCTGGTGCCCTCTTCTGG
>NC_022028.1:21764359-21773897 GCF_000317375.1 Microtus ochrogaster | reverse complement strand
ACCAACCCGGGATCAAGTGTCCAAATGCCTAAGCCTATAGGGACGTTCCTCGTTCAGACCATCACATACACTCCCTTTCTTGATTTGTGTGTGTGTGTGTGTGTGTGTGTGTGTGTGTGTGTGTGTGTGTGTGCGGCTCACTAGTGGAGGTCAGAAGGCTGGCTACCTGTGGGAACTGGTTCTCCTCTCCCACCTTGTGGGCTCTGGAAATTAAACTTAAGTTTTCAGACTTGGTGACAAATGCCTTTACCCACTGAACCATCTTGCCAACCCACAATTTCCTTTTTTTGCCAGGACTTTTTTTTTTTTCTAACAGGGTTTCTCTGTGTAACCCTGGCTATCCTGGAACTCACTAAGTAGACCAGGCTGGCCTTGAACTCAGAAGCCTGCTTCAGCTTCCCGAGTGCTAGGATTAAGGCACGCACCACGACACCCAGCCTACCAGGGCTTTTTGTTTATTTTATGTTTTTTGAGGTGTGGTCTCTCTACATAGTCTTGATTTTTCCCAGAATGCACCCAGTCTGTCCTTTAAGTCACAGAGATCCACCTGCCTCTGCCTCTGGTTTGCTGGGGTTAAAGGCGTGCACCACCACACCCAGCCTACCAGCACATTCTTTCCACCTTGTTTCACGGTACAGAACTGGGCTTCGAAGGCTGCTTGCCATTTTCTGACTATCAGTATCTTTCAAACATCTTGGCTGTGTGTAAAGTTTTCAGTCTCACAAGTCTGACCCTCTAGAACAAAACCCAAGAAACCCATTTTTCCCGCCTCTTTTGAGATACTCGTTTTTCTCTTCTTTCTTTTTTTAGAACAAGTCCCCAAACAGTCAAGAATAACAAGGCTCCCTGTTTACATAGCCATGCCACTGGGTTAACTACTGTGGGGCTCCAGGGATGGTCGGAAGACCATGAGGGATGTCGTACTAGGTACATGATTTGAAGGCTATGAGATGTGCACTGTGTGAGGCTTCCTTGAACTGCTGTGGTATTTTGTATAAGGGGCCCAAGGAGCCTCGGATTTTTGGAGAGGGTCTTAGAACCAACCCCCAGGATTCCAGGGTGGCTACATTATCTGACATATGTTACAATCGCATGTATCTGCGCCTCTAATATCTGGTCATTTAGTTCCTTACATGGCAAAGTTGGCAGGGAAGTAACTGTTTAGACTATACAAAGAAGTAGAAGTATAGTGAGTGTTGAATCCTGGGAGGCTCAGTCTCCTAGATGTCCTCTGATCTCTTTCCGGAAATGCTTGTGATGACACACGCACCCTGGTTCTGGCTAAATGGGCCTCCTCTCCGAGGCCTCTGGCAGGAAATAGCCAGAACTGCTTCTGCAGACTGTGGCTCAGAGACCTGGCTGCTGCCGAGGCCTCCTCTGGGCTCCTCTGCTAAGATACAGGGCTGCCTACTGCTTACTCCTGGGGCAGACAGACAGCAGCACAAATGGTGCTCCCTTACCAAGGAAGAAGGGATGTGGCTCTCAATTGGAAGCCCAGAACCTGCTGCTGTCAAATCTGGACTTTTTCAAGTGTCCTTTCTGTCGCTGTGATAAAACACTGACCAAAACAAATTGGGGGAGGGGAGTGTTTATTTGGCTTAATCTTCAGGGTCCCAGCCCAACCCACCATTGAGGTTGGTCAGGACAGAGAATCAAAGCAGGAGCCTGGTGCTTGCTGGCCGGCTATAGGCTCGCTCAGGGGTGCATTGCTTAGTGAACTCAGCCATCTCTGCTGCCTACCTACATAATGCTTTGATCATTCCCACAGGAACTTTGTACCCACTGGCAGTCAGGCCCTTCTCCCCAGGTCCTGACCACCCTTAATCTACTGTCTCTCTAAGGCTTTGTCTGCTTGACACAAAATTTAGTTAGTTAGGTTTCTTTGGTTATTTTGTTTCTGGGTTGTTGTTTTTTTGGTTTTTTTTTTGGTTTTTTTTTTTTTTTTTTTTTGGACAGGATCTTATGTATCCCAGACTAACCTATGTATCTGAGACTAGTCTTGAATTCTTTTTCTTTAAACACAGGATCTCACCATGTAGCCCTGGCTGACCTGGAACCCACTATGTAGATCAGACTGGCTGATGCCAAACTCACCCCTGCCTTTGCCTCTGCCTCACAAATGCTGGTAGCATGTCAGTGCCACAGTGGCTGTTGTATGTAATATCACAGTCTCTGGCTTCTTGCAATAGGTTTTCAAGGTTCATGCCTGCTTTATTCTGCCTTACTGCTCTGAGACAATTCTGACTGAATTGGATGCTCATTCATTTGGGCTGGACTCGCTGTCCAGCAAGCTGTCAATGTTGGGGTTACAGGCACACATACTTATGCCCAGTTTTTTTCTGTGGGTACTGGGGTTTCAAGCTCAGGTTCACGGGTTTGCAGAACAAGCAGTCTTGTCCACTGAGCAGCCCCCCAGCCCAGCTCCCCACTTTGCAGCTTTCGTTTGGTAAAGTTCAGTTTACCAATTTGCTTCTCCTTCTGCTTGAATATCAATATCCAGGAAGTGGTAGTGCACACCTTTAATCCCCGCACTCAGGAGGCAGAGAAACAGATCTCCAAGTTTGAGGGCAGCCTAGTTTTTTTTTAAAAAAAAATAAGTATATAAATAAAATGCATATGTGCCTTTTGATCCACTTCAGAGTCTCTCACTTGTATGCAAAGTGTAAGACAGAGGTTCAACTTCATTCTCTTCCCCTCCTTTGGTTTTTTGAGAGTTGGTTTTTCCGTGTAGCCCTGATCCCCTAGAACTCACTCTGTAGACCTCGAATAGATCTCGAACTCAGAGATCCGCCTGCCTCTGCCTCCCCAGTGCTAGGATTAAAGGCGTGCGCCACCACTGCCTGGCTCAGCTCTATTTTTTTTATTGGAGCTGTCTAGTTGTCCTGGCACCATTCCCTTTTTATTGAATTATCTGGTCAGCCTTGTTGGAAGTCAGTTGATCATGAATGTAGGAGTCTCTTTCTGAATTCACAGTTTCCTCCTTGGTGTGTGTGTGTCTGTTCTTAGGCCAGCAATCTGAGTTCCTGACTAACTGTAGATTTCAGAAATGAGTTCTGTTCATCCTCTACCCTTTCTGAAATGGTTGCAGCAGTTCAGAGTCCCTACATTTTCATCTGAGACACCATGGAAATCTTGACAATTTATGTAAAAATAACAGCTGGAGTTTTTATTCTTGGTTGTGTTGAATCTGTAGCTAACTGCACAGTGCTTGCCTTCTGTCTCGGTTTGTTTCATGTTGCCTTAGCAGAGTACCACAGACTGGGTGATCTGGAAACAATAGACATGCACTTGGCTCACTGTTTTGGAGACTGGGAAGTCTAAGCCTGACTGCCACTCTGGTCACAGTGTCACAGTCACTGAGGGCATTGCGAATGTATGGGGCGGCAGCTGGAGGCACCCTTTCAGGGGGAAGCTCCTTCCAAGATAATCAACCCGTTCTTAGGAATTCTTCCCTCGTGACTTCGTCACCACAACACTGTGGCTTTGAGCATTAAGTCTCTAACACAGAGGGACACATGTAAACCCTGGCACTGTGGCAGCAATCTTGTTTTCGTGTCCATGAGCATGGGATGTCTTTTCACGGAGTTCTTTCCACAGTGTTCAGTCATACATGAGCTATGTTTCTTCTCGTTAACTTTATTCCTAAGCACTGGGGCAGGAGAGAAAGCTCAGCAGCTGAGAGGTCTTACTGCCTTCAGGGGACCCAAGCTGCTCCCAGCACCCACACCAGGCAGTCAATTGCCTGTAACATCAGTTCTAGGGACCAGACACCTTTTGGAATTTGTGGGCTCCTAAAGTTCACTCAGGCTTACACACACATACACAGCTAAAAATAGATAAATAAAATCTCTTTTTAAATGTATCCCCCGGCTGGAGAGATGGCTCAGCGGTTAAAAGCACTGGCTATTCTTCCAAAGGTCCTCAGTTCAATTCCCAGCAGCCACGTGGTGACTCACAACCACCTGTAGTGTGATCTGATGTGCTCTTCTGGCATAAAGTCATACATGCAGATAGAGTACTCGTATATAAAATAAATATTAGAAAAAATGTATCTTCTAAGTATTCTATTCTTTTCAATGCTATTATGAGTAGGGTCATTTTCTTTACTTCCCTTCTTAGGCTTTTACTCCTAACATAGCAAAATACAAGAGGCTTTTCTGGCTGGGCGGTGGTGGCACACACCTTTAGTCCCAGCACTCGGGAGGCAGAGGCAGGCGGATCTCTGTGAGTTCGAGACCAGCCTGGTCTACAAGAGCTAGTTCCAGGACAGGCTCCAAAGCCACAGAGAAACCCTGTCTCGAAAAAACAAAAAACAAAAAAAAAAAGAGGCTTTTCTGTGCGCTGACTTGTGTCCCGCAACCTTGCCAAACATGTTTATTAGCAATAATCAATCCTTCTTGTGTTGGTTTTCTTTTTCTTGTGGTAGGGTTGGTTTAGAAAGCCAGCATTCCTGGAAAATTAACTGTTAGGAAGTAATGATTTCATGTTTGTTTAATAATGTGTTTAGGCTGAGTGGTCTTCGTCCTTGCAGAGGTTTGGGACCAACCATTACCTCAGCCCCAGTCCCACTAAATCCTATGGTGTAGAAAGCAGTGTTTCTCCCGAGCTGGAGACCCAAACTCCCCAGAGAAGGAGCAAATGGCACGTAGACCCTTTCCCACCAACTTCAAAAACAATGTGGTTCATTTTTACCTACGCAGTCCATTCTCTCCCAGCATCTGTCATATTTGTGTAGGAGGAGGGGGTTGTCATGAGATAGAACGACCCTGGCCAGGACATTCCTCGGATGCTTTGAAAGTGGGCGAGAAGTTCAACTCTGAGCACAGATTGGTTCATTTTCCTGAGCGGGGGTCTCTGGATACTGCGTTTCCTTCATCTTGTCCCCAGGACTCTGGGGTTATTGTTTCTGGAGCTTAGAGGCTCCCATGTGGCAAGTCACTTTCTGTCAGAGCTTCTTTCATTTTCTCACCTTCCTCCTCCTCTCTGGCCTAGCTCTCTAACTCTGAAACAGTGTTCACAAACTTCTTCTTACAGAAAATTCAAGGTTGAGATGTCACGCTATTGGTAGAATGCTTGCCTAGCCTGTCCAAAGCCCTGGGTTTGATCCCCAGCAGAGATTTAAAAAAAGGGGGGGGGGGGTGGCACACATCTTTCATCTCAATGCTCAGAAGTTCAAGGTCATCGTTGGCCGCATAGCAAAGCTGAGGCCAGCCTGGGATACATGAAACTCTGTCTCAAAAGCTTGTGTCAAGCCCCCCCCCCAAAACTTTCAGTGATAGTGAATCATAAAGCAATTTATTTTAAAATAATTATTTGATATACACATAATTTCACCATTTCCTTGAATTCTTGATGCTCTTGCCCCAGTTTCATCTGTATTGGTATTACAGTCACTTACCCCTGGAGCTGGTTCTCAGCTTCCTAATGCTGGGACCTTAAATACAGCTCATCATGTCACAGTGACCCCCAACCATAAAATTATTTTTGCTGCTATTTCGAAACTATAATTTTTTACTGTTATGAATCATAATGCAAATATCTGTGTTTTCTGATGGCCTTAAGTGACACCCATGAAAGGGTTGTTTGGCCCCCAAAGGGGTTGAGACCCACAGATTGAGAACCACTGCTCTAGAGTAGTATTTTAAAAAACTTACTTATTTTAAGACTGGGTTCTCAAAACTTGGGAGAGATAGACAGGTGGATCTCTGAGTTGAATTTAAGGCCAGCCTAGTCTCCAGAGTGAGTTCCAGCTCACTATGGGTGGTGCCAGTCCTAGTTGTATAAGAAAACATGCTGAGGAAGCCAGTAAGGAGTGTTCCTCCATGGCCTGTTTCAGTTCCTGCCTCCAGGTTCCTGTCCTGCATGAGTTCCTGCCTTGGCCTTCCTCAGTGACAGACTGTGATGGGAAAGTATAAGCTAAAGAAACCTTTTCTTTCACAAGCTGCTTTGGGTTAGTGTCTTATCACAGCAATAGAAACCAAAATAGGTCAGAAATTGCTATCCCAGACATGAGGTATCGCTGTGACAGGTTTGGTGTGTGGTTTTCAGATGGGCTATAGAAGGAGCTGAGAACGTTGGCCTGAAAGCTGTTGAGTGCTTAGAGCTTACTGGGCTTTTCTGTGGGACTGTGAAAAGGTGCTGGCTATTAGGACAAGCTCGAAACATCTGAGAGAAGGGTCCTTAATTGAGAAAATGCCTCCATAAGATTGAACTGTAGGCAAGCCTATGACTAATCTCCCAGATGGTGCTCTTGATATCATGGGAGTGACAGGATTGGAAGGGATCATGGAAGAGAGAATCTGAAACTTGACGACCAGTAGTCATTGGTGAAGGTGCAGGTTCAGTTGCAGTAGAAGCCCCAGGATTAAAGGGGTCATGGAGAAAAGTCGAAACTTGGTACACTATATGTCAGGGTCAGAGTCTCTGATGAGAGCCCAGGAGAGGCCATTGGTGAAGGTGCAGCCTGGTTGTCCTGGCCACAGCATTGTGCAGATGTCAGAACTGTGGGATGACCACCAAAGGGACATCCTGAGCCTATGAGATTGCAATGTGTGCTCTGGATGGTGGGTCCAGGGCGGTGAAGCTGCTCGAGCCCTTCGGAGCCCAGGAAAGCATGAGTGAAAATGGCTGACACAGTCAGACTCGGGGTTTGCTTTGATCTGATTGTGACTGTGCTCTGGTTTGTCCCTCTTGGAATAAGAAAGCATTTAGCTTGCTTTTGATTTTAAAGGAGTCCACAGTTGAGAAACTTTGGTTTATTTTAAAAAGACTGAACTTTTAAAATGTTGGAGTTTTTAAGATTGTGGTATTTTTAAATTTGAAAAGTTTTCTGTTGTGCTATTAATATTAGACATGACATCTTGAGGAGATGAGGAAGGAAACACTGTACTTGAGTGGTTGAATGTGTGTATCAAGTGGACAAGAGATCAGCTGTCATCTCAGAGAAAGGTACCTCTGTTGAGAAAATAGCTTCCTAAGAATGGTCTTGGGCAAGCCTGTGGGGAAGTTTTCTTGATCAGTGATTGATGTGGGAGGGTCTAACCCCATTGTAGGTGGTGTACCTCTGGGAAGGTGGCTCTGGGGTGTGTAAGAAAGCAAACCGAGCAACTCAGGGGAACAAGCCAGAAAGCAGCGCTCCTCCATGATCTCTGCTTCAGTTCCTGCCTCCAGGTTCCTGATTTGAGTTCAGGCCCTGACGTCCTTCAGTGATGGAATATAATCTTCAAGGTGAAATAAACCCTTTCTTCCCCAAATTGTCTTTGGTTGGCATTTTATCACAGCGTTAGATACCTAACTAGGACTGAAGAATGCAGAGAGCCGTGAAGACAGTGGAGGCCACACACACCCACACACCCATGATTATCTTATGATGATATATATGCTATTATGATCTATATATTGAATTAAGAATCTGTTGTTTCTTTGGAGCCTGTCCTGGAACTCGCTCTGTAGACCAGGCTGGTCTTGAACTCAGAGATCCGCCTGCCTCTGCCTCCCGAGTGCTGGGATTAAAGGCGTGCGCCACCATCGCCCAGCAAGAATCTGCTGTTTCTGATCAAGTGAGACTGAAGGATCAGCCTTGATTAACAACAGATCAGCCACACTGATATGAAACCTTTATTAGAGATGATCGATGCCGCCTATCTGGAACTGGGAAAATCAGCTATGATTTGAATAAGAGATCAGCATCATTGAGGTGCAGCTCAGGATGGAAACTGAACTTGGTAGTGTGTAGGAGACTCACACATGCTGATGGTTTGAAGGCACAAAGTGGTCATGATGAGCAGCTGAGACTTGGCACCGCGTGGCAGGCTTACAGTCTCCCTAGAGAGGGCAGGAGGCCATTGGTAAACAGCCTCAGCTGCAGTGAAGGCTGCAAGAGCCGAGTTTGGTGCCGTATGGCAGCGTTGGAGTCCCTAAAGAGGCCAGTGGAGACCTGAGCATATTGGAGATGTCAGGACCATGGGATGACAGCCTGGGACTGAGCTGAGCTATATGAGCTGTGGATCGCAGAGCAGGAGAGCCAAGGCTACCAGGGATGGTCCTGAGTGCGCACCAAATGTCAGACACTGACTTATCACGCTGCTGGAGTTTGCTTTTGTTCTGATCTGATTGTAATTCTGCCCTGGTTCTTCCCTTGAAACAAGAAGGCATGTAATTGAATTTGAATTTTATAGAAACCCACAGTTAAAAGGTTGAATATGAATATTTTAAAGACGCTTTGAACTTTAAATTATTGAGTTTTTTATTTAATTTAATTTTAGGTTTATTTATTTTATATGTAAGAGTATTTTTCATGCATGTATGTATGTTTACTACATTCATGCCTGGTACCCACAGAGGTCAGAAGAGGGTCTTGGATCCCCTGGAACAGGAACTACTGGTGGTTTTGGGAAATTGGAGCAAGAGCTACAAGTGCTTTTAACCCCTGCACTGTCTTTATAGTCCCTTATTGAAAGTTTTAAAGATAGTGGGGCTTTCAAAGGTTGGACTGTGTATTATATTGTGATAATCTTGAACAAAACAAGATAGGAAAAGTTATGGTTTAATGTATTTGTGTGTCAGGCTAACAAGGCATTGGTTTTTGCTGGTTAGTTTTTTGTTTTATTTTGTCAAGCCCTAGCATCATCTAGGAAGATGGAAAGTCAGTTGAGGTATTGCCTATCTCAGCTTGGCCTAAAGGCACAAGTGTGTAGGGCATTTTCTTTATCCCTGATTGATGTGCATGGACTTAGCCCACTGTAGGTGATGCCAGCCCTGAGCAGGTGTTAAGATAGTTGAGCCTTTAAGGAAGCAACTTTCTTCATGGTCTCTACTTCAGTCCCTCCCTCCGGGTTCCTGCCCTGTTTGCATTCCTGAGGTGACTTCTCTCGATGATGATCAGAAGATGTAGGCCACAAACCCTTCCCAAAGCTGGTCTCGGTCAGTGTTTTATCACAGTAACAGAAACTAAGCTAGGACAAGGGGCTTGCTTTTTCAAATTAAATATTGATATATATGTTTATTATTTCTTTGAGAATTTTGTGTTTTGATCATATTTATCCCCTTAACTTCTTCAAGATCTACTCCCATACCCCCACTTTTTTTTTCAGAGAGGGGCTCAAACTCAGTATGTGGACAAGAATAACTTAATTTCTGCTTCTCCTGTCTCTACCTCCCAAGTGCTGGCATTACAAGTGTGTGCCACCAAACCTGACTTATGTGTTGCTTGTGATCAAATTCACGTTTATTTATTTCTGCCAGCTGTGGTGGCAGATACCTTTAACACCAGTACAGTTTGAGGCCAGCCTGGTCTAAACAAGAAGTTCCATCCAGGCTAGCTACATAGTGAAATTCCATCTCAACCACAACTAAAACAATGTACTTTGTGGATGTGTCTTTGTGTGTGTGTGTGTGTGTGTGTGTGTGTGTGTGTGTGTGTGTGTAAGTGTGGACCATGAAGAAAGTTGCTTCCTTAAAGGCTCAACTATCTTAACACCTGCTCAATTTTATTCCAGGGTGGGGTGGGGGTGGACTGTGGGCCGTCTGAGCGGCACTG
>NC_022028.1:21739582-21764259 GCF_000317375.1 Microtus ochrogaster | reverse complement strand
TGTGTGTGTGTGTGTGTGTGTGTGTGTGTGTGTGGAAGTGTGGAAGTGTGCATGTCACAACACACATGTAGAAGTCAGATGGCAACTTATGGGAGTCTCTTCTCTTCTTCCTCACGTGGGTTCTGTGGATTAAACTCTGGTCATCAGACAGAGGGGTGAGCATCTACCTTCCAGACCGTCTCCAAACCCCCAGGGTCTTGTCTTCGTGTTGTTTTCAGTTCTAAGTTGTGGAGTTCCTGGCAGCCATCTGAGCCTAGCACATCACAGGACTTGGGCAGTTATCTGATGAGTGAGTGGAATGAGTAGAACCAGTACATCGCCTGCCTGCCACAGACATCCTTGGATAGCTGCTCTGATCCTTTCGTGTCCTCCAGCTGTGCAGGTAGAGGTGTTGGCCAAGCTCTGGCTGTGCTGTTTTGTCCCCCAAGGTCAGGGTTGTGGGCCCAGCTGGACTGCGGGGACAGTCACTCATACTGTGCTCCAGCTTGGCTGCCATCTAACTCATCTCCCATGCCCTCTGAAGCTCTGCATCCCTTACCTGTCCAGCCATTATCTCCAAGTTCTGTTGTATCATGGGCTGCCAAAAGCTCAGGAGAGTGGAGACCTGGAACTCACTCAACACCATACTGGCATGAGACCTGTCTAAAGTTCCCAGGGGATCATGGTGGTAGCTGGGGCTGAGAAACTCCAGATTCTGAGGGACCAACCTCTTAGAGGGACAGAGTGACCAGACAATGAGTGAGGGTTTCTTTTTAACTTCAGATTCTTCACCCAAATACTTTCTGTGATTTGACGTTGTTAGGGACTTCTGTTTTCCTTTGTTCAGGCGGGGTCTCCTGTATACCAGGCTGGCCGTGAACTCACTGTGTAGCCAAGAATGGCTGCACTGCTGACCTTTCTGCTGTCACCTCCATGTTGACATTATGGGCATGCACTGCCACACCCAGTTTATATGGTGCCAGGGTGAACCCAGGGCTTCATGAAGCACTCTATCAGTTGAGCTGTATCCCCAGGCTGTAGACGCTCTTTGTCGTCGCCATCGCCGTCGTCGTCATCATCATCATCATCATCATCATCATCATCACATTTTTAAATTAGTTTGTAAAGTAGTAGGTTTCCATGTGGCTTTCCATATGTTTTCCTCATCCCTCCGCCCACATCTTCTCTCCTGTCTCCCCCCACCCATCCCAACTTAAACCTTTCTACACCAGTAGTCCCCACGGGCAGCTTCCCACCACCCAGCTGTCTTTACCTGAAATAATTACACGGAAACTGTATTCTTTTAAACACTGCCTGGCCCATTAGTTCCAGCCTCTTATTGGCTAGCTCTTACATATTGACGTAACCTGTTTCTAATAATCTGTGTAGTCCACGAGGTGGCTTACCAGGGAAGACCTTAACCTGTGGCTGTGTCGGGAGTGAAAATCATGGCGACTGCCCTGACTCAGCTTCTTTCTCCCAGCATTCTGTTCTGTCTACTCCGCCTACCTAATTTTCTGTCCTATCAGAGGCCAAGCAGTTTCTTTATTACTTAACCAATGAAACAACAGATAGAAAGATGACCCTCCTCCATCACCCCACTTCTATTTTTATATGTGTTCTATGTCTTCTCCTCCCCTTCATGATCCCTTTCTAGTTTGCTGGCCTCTAGAGACATTCATTTCAGATAAACACAGAAAATTCAAAACCCAAAGCTAAGATCCACATACAAGAGAGAGAACATGTCACATTTGTCTTTCAGAACCTGGGCCATTTAGTTTTTTAAAAATATTTTCTGACTCCATTTCCCTGCAGTTATTATTATTCTTTAGAGCTGAATACAATTCCATGTGTTTATGAACCTCATTTTCATTACCCATTCATCAGCCGACAGACTGTTTCTTATTCCTGGCTATCTGAACAGAGACACACTGAACGTGGATGCTCATGTATCTCTGTGGTATGCTGAGTCCTTTGGTGTATGTCCAGGAGTGGCATAGTTAGTTAATCGTACAGTAGTTCTATTTTTAGCCTTTTGTTAAACCTCCACACTGATTTCCATAGTGGCTACACCAATTTATACTCCCACAAAGTTCTCCTTTCCCCACAACCGTGCCTGTGCTGCTTGTCACTTGTTTTCTTTTGGGGTAGGGGGGTTGTCTATGTGGCTGTCCTGGAACTCGCCCTATAGACCAGGCTGGCCTTGAACTCAGAAATCTGCTTGCTTCTGCCTCCCAAGTGCTGGGAAGTAAGGTCAGCACTACAGGCCCCTGGTAACTTGTTTTCTTGATGATAGACATTCTGACTGGGGTGAGATGGACTCTCGGTGTCCTTTTAGTTTGAGTTTTGCTGATGGCTAAAGATGTTGAACACCCTTTAAGATGTTTATTGACCATTTGTACTTCTTCCTTTGTGAGCTCTCTGTTCAGTTCCATGGCCCCTGTTTCTAATGGGGTTGTCTTGTTTTTTTGCTGGTTTTTTGCATATTCCTTTGTCAGATGTGTATCTGGCACACACAGAATGGGTTTTTACCCATTCTGCAGACTTCCTCTTCTCATGATTGACAGATTTCCTTTGCTGTACAAATGCTATTTAATTTCATGACAAATTTCATTTGTCCATTGTTGGCCATATTTACTGAGCAGCTAGCATTCTCTGAAAGCCTTTATTGAAGTGCATATCTTGAAGTGTTTTCCCTGCTTTTTCTTTAGTAGTTTGAGAGTTTTGGGGTCTTACATTAAAGTCTTCAATCCTTTTGGAGTTGGGTTTTGTTTGGGGGGAGAGATAGCGATCTAGTTTCATTCTTCTATGTGTAAATATTCAGTTTATTTGAGCACAAATGAGTATTTTGTCAAAAAAGCAGGTGGTTGTACCTACACAAGTTTCTATCTGGACTTCTTTTCTGTTCCGTTGATGTACATCCCTATGCAATAAATATGAAGTTTTTCTATTTCTGTGAAGACTGGTATTGGATTTTAATGTGCTTGCATTGAATCTGTAAATTACTTTTGGTAGGACAGCATCTTCTAGCTTCTTCCTACGTCTTCTTCAGGTGTTCTGAAGTTTCCATTGCAGAGGTCTCTCGCTTCCTTGGTCAGATTTATTCCAGGGTGGGGTGGGGGTGGACTGTGGGCCGTCTGAGCGGCACTGACACTGCTGCCCTGCTGTCTTCCCCAGCTTGTTTCCGGCTAGTCTCGAAGTGGGCTACTGATTCCTGGGTGTGCACTTTGCACTCTGCCACTTCGCTGAAAGTGCTGATGATTACAGTTCTAAAAGATTCTCTGTCTCTGAGATAAGAGTCTCACTGTGTAACCCTGGCTGGTCTGAAGCAAGAGATACAGACCATGTTGACTTCAGACTTAGAGTCACCTATCTCTGCTGAAAGTAAGGACATGTGCCACCACTCTGGGGATATGGTCTCTTCTAAAATCATATCTACAAGTGAGAATACTTGGATTTCATCCCTTCCTACTTATATTTCTTCTGTTCGTTTCTCTCCACTTGCTACTCTTGTTTGAGTTCCTGCCCTGACTTCTCTCAGTGCTGGATTGAAACCTGGCCGTGTAAGCCAAATACACCCTTTCCTCTTCTAAATTAGAGTGAGTTCTAGGACAGCCAAGGCTACACAGAGAAAAGCCTGTCTCAAAAAAACAAAACAAAAGAAAACAAAATCAAGCAGCATCCAGGTTTAGTAGCACATAACCTCTGGGTCCAACACTTGGGAGGCAGAAGCAGGTAGGACTTTGAGTTGGAGGCCAGCCTGGTCTACATAGCAAGTTCCAGGTCAGCCAAGGCTATATAGTGAGAATAAAATGACATAATTTTTTAGTTAAATGAGTAGAACTGGAGCTCATCATGTTGAATTAAGCCAGACTCAGAAAGACAAATATGTTCTCTCACAGATCTAGTGTGTGTATGTTTAACACATGATATACATGTATGTGTTAGGTTTTTCTTAAGATGAACCTCTCCGAAGATGCAAATAATTTCAATCAGACCGAATTAAACTGAATTAAAAGATGCCCATGTTTAATGCAATGCTCCCGGGTGACCCAGGGAAAGCATGGAGAGGGGAAGAGAGGAAAGGGCAGTCCACGCGAAACCTAGAGATCACATGTTTATTCTCTGGGGGCAGTTTAAATAGCCTGCGGGAGTGGTCTTGACCTCCCCTGGGGAGAGGGTTACCATTTGGCAAGTTTTCTCGGAGGTAGGGTTTAGACTAAGGCAACTTCCCAGGGGAGGGGGCTTGAAATGGAGTTTCCTGCCCAGTATTCCAAAGATGGATGCCAAGGGGCTGGGATGAGGCTCCCCCAACTAAATATTCCAGACCTTTTGTATAAAGGGGTGTTAGGGAGCTGGAGTGATGCTTCCGACCAAACAGTATGGAAATATTGTAGCTTGCACAATGAATGTATGCTTATTAAGAAAGAAAGAGGAAAATTCCTAGAGCTGAGATGTGATAGCTGGGCTATAGTTGTCTTCTTGGACCCTGAGATGACCTTGATCTTGAGAGCAGAACAAGGAGCAGTGCAGGCCGACCACAGGTACAGTCAGGCCTCGGCTCCAGCTGTCGTCTGCACTGCCCCAGACTCCTTTATCACCATAGAAACATAGACTTGATGGTTCTTTAAGCATAGCTGGTTTTGTTTAGCTTTTGTATGTTTTCTTTCTCGCCAGTATGAGTGCTTCTGTGGTCTGGCACTGTACAGTCTGAATGGTGGGGGCCTTGAATACTCTGGTGTTAGGTGACACCAGGCAGTGGTGTGTGTTACAGAGGACAGAGGACAGGAGAGGTGACCTGGGGACGCCATCATCTATGCTGTACGCAGAGCCATGAATAAACAGGCCAGAGGCCCACAGAGATGCCAGGGAGGCATGCAGGATGGATCACATGGTAGGGAGGTTGGTAGGGATAGCAGAGAGAAGGGCTCTGCTCAGATGAGTGAGAAGAGAGCATAATACACAAATGCAAAATGAACTGGGAACTGAGACAGGATTGCCGCGAGTTCAAGGCCAGCCTAGAGTACGCTGTAACGTCCTATCTCAGAGAGAGAGAGACAGGATTGCCACGAGTTCAAGGCCAGCCTAGAGTACACTGTAACGTCCTATCTCAGAGAGAGAGAGTGGAAGAGAGATTTCAAAGGAACAAGTTCAAGACTAACAAAAGGGGAGAAACGGCAAGAACAGCAGGATTTATGGAGGGCGCTGGGAGAGGCAATGTCAGTACTAGGGAGAATGGCTGCCTGTGCCCCGAGCTGACGCTGTGGTTGGGGTGATGAAATGTACATGGGTTTAAAATATGAACTCAAACCCTGGGAATGTAGCTCAGTGGTAGAGCATGTGCTTAGCATGTGCAAGAGCCTGGGTCCCTCCAGGAGCACAAAAAGAAAAACTAAAGTCCTGATTGGCTAGAGGAGTTTCCTTTATCCCTTTGATGACAGGGTCACCTCCCAAGAGCAGTGACTTCCCTTTGCCTTTTATTTCTGGGCGCTCTTCTGCCTCAATGCCCTTGTCTCCATCCCACAGCCACACACCCATTCCCGTGTTTCTAAAATCCATCATGACTTCAGGTCTCTTTGAGCCTATTCTGTCACTGTAACTCATCCTGGACACTTCCTGCATGCCACTTGGGCCACCTAGTGTCTCACTCCCCATTCAGTTTCCATTAGTTCTTGATGCTCTGGCCTCCAGGATCACTTACAACAGCTCCTACTCCGTGTTCGGTCAACAGTGGCTGAGGGAATGAACATTTTCACTGACTAAAGCAAGTCACACTGAAACTAGTTTAAATGTAAGCACTAAAGTGCGGAGGGAAGTTAAGTGATGGGAGCTGGAATGGGAAGTGAGACAGTTCCCCGGCTTCCCCACACTCCCTGGGAAGTGTTTCTTTTTTTTTTTTTTAAAGAGAGTCTGTTTCTTCCCCTTCCTGGGGCCTCCTTTCCTCCTTAGGTATATGGGACTTCAGAAAATTAGGGCCCAGGCTGAGTTAGATGGTGTTGCTCAGTAGACACCCGACCTGGGGTGAGGTGACAGGCACAAGAGCCAGGGTGCCCGCTTCACTGTTGGCATACCTGTGCTGACCCAAGATGAGTGATGGAGGCCTAGAAAGGGGGTTGGGAGCCAGGCTCGGAATGGCTGGCGCTGGCCAAGTGGCTGCAAGAGTGCTTAGGACACGTGTGGTTTTCTCATTCCGTGTCACCAGTGCCGGGAGCACAGCCTTGAAAAAACAGCTTCTTCCGTGACACAGATGGAAAAGTCACTTTTATTTTAGGCCAGATACCGTTTTTCCTTTTAAAGCGTCTGTTCCATCCCAGGAGAGCCACTCAGAGGGCCGCCTCCAGCCCCAGGCTCTGGCACAGCCCAGCTGCCCACGCTGGCACTGAAAAGCCCCCGTGCCCGAGGACTGCTCTGGAGTCACCTAAAATGACTGTCTTGTGTGTGGAGAAACTTCGATAGGAAGACAGCCTGGAGGCTTCGAGTCTGGATTTTCTTATGTGTCAGCCTCCAGAAATCCCTCATTTGGGACAGAGAGCTGAGGAAAAGCTGAGCGCATGGCCTACTTAGGAAGCCTTAATTATGGGCTCTGGGTGGTATTTTCCTGTCTCCAAGAACCAACTTCCAGGGCTGTTGATGGGGACTGATTTATCCCCACATCTGGGCCCCCTTCCTTTGAAACTGCGCGACACCTCAGGTCTGGTGGCACTGTGTTGGAGAAAGAAGAGGTGTGACACCAACGTCCATGCTCAGCCCTGCTGTCCTCAGAGGGGTTTTCAAGCCCTGAGCACCTGTGTGGGCTGAGGTGGGGCAGGACACGTCCCCTTGGGGCTCTGAGGGCCTGGCAGGATGTTCCAGCCCAGCCGGGCCTCGCCCTAGGTCCATTCTCTTCCCCTCTCTGGAAAGTTCACGCTCCCTCCCACGTGTGCGTGCATGTACGTGCAGAGGCCCCCAGAGGCCCAGGTAAACAGAGCTCTGGCTCAGGGACTCGCATTGTGTTTTGGAGTCTTTATGCTTTTCAGCTCATTTGTGAGGAGGTCGAGGGCTGTCATTACTGCTCTCTGACTTGTTAGGTTGCCGAGAGGGAGGAAAACAACAACAGGAGTCTCATTACTTACTTGGTTAGTCCCGACCCATATACATTTCTAAGGAGAGAGACACCCTACTCCTGCTGAAGCAGTGGCCCTGGCTAGCTTTCAAAGACCCTGTGCCCGGCCAGGTGCTGTCTGTCAGCGAGGCAGATGGTGTGACCTGCTGAGCCTTCACAAGTTTAGGGAACAGCCCTGCACGGTTCTTGTGGAAGGAGGCGCCCCTTTTCTAGGCCTGAAGACGCTGCCATTTCCTTTCCCCTTTGCTGTGACCCATCTTCCTTCTGGTCCCACCATACTCTTTCCTGTTAATCTGCTTTTGTCATGGCTGTACCTCTTGGGGGGGGCTTCCCTCACTTTACCTGTGGCATGCCTCACTTGCCCGCTGCAACCAGCTCCCCCACCCCTAGGCAGGTTCGATTCCACTTCACCTTTGGGTTTTGTTTTATTTTATATTTCATGACATTTTTCTTTATTTGCATGTGTATTCAGTTGATGGGCATGCTTGTCACGGCTCAGGTGTGGAGAGCAGAGGACAGCTTGTGCGCAGTGACTCCTTCCACTAAATGGGTCTCGGGGATCAAACTCGGGCTCAGACTTAGCCGCAGACATCTTTCCCTGTGGAGCCTCCTTGCCTGCTCTCTTGAGTCTGCTTATTTAAGACAGTCTTGTTTGTAGACCAGGCTGGGCTGGAAACTTGAGTGATCTTCCTGCCTCTGCCTCCAAATTCAGTCTACAGGCACCCACCGGCACCCCTGGCCACGCTCTGTACCTTTTCCCTGCCTTGGATTTCTGCAGGGACACCCTGGGCCTTTGCTTATCTACCTGGCTTCTCTCCCTCTTGGACGAGTGCTCCCAGAGGACAGAGGATGAAGCACTCCCCCCCCCCCTTTCCATCTCAGGTGGGACACTCACCCTCCTGGTGCTACTCAAATGTCTTCGCCCAGCCTCCAAGGTCTGGATTCAACATCTGAGAACACCTGTGGCTTTCCACTGCCTCCTCACCTTGTGACTGTTCACAGCTTCCGTTGTGCCTGTGAACTGCTTAGTCATGCTGTGTGGAGTCTCTGTTCATTCATTCATTCATTCATTCATTCATTCATTCAGTTTCTTCCAGTCTGGCTGCTCCTAGGCCCTGGAAATAAATGCAGATATGGCCCTTCCTCTGCAGTAATTCTATTTTTAATTATTTTTATTTTTGAGAGATGGCCTCATTTCTGTAGCCAAGACTGACCTGAGAGTCACAGCAATCCTCCTGCCTCCTCCACTCAAGTGCTAGGTTTACAGAAATGAACTAGCATTCCTGTAATTTGTATACTGTTTGAGGAGAGGCCACTAGAAGCAAGTAAACTAAAGATAAGATAATACAGAGAAATGCTAACAGGTCAGAGACAGAACCTAGGCCTCCCAGTGAGGGTGTGAGGGGCCAAGGGGCGGAAAGGCCTGTGGGCTGGGTGACTGCCCTGTGGCATCGGCCAGTCATCGGTTTTTTATTGTTGTTTTTTGAACAAAGTCCTTAAATGGTCTGACAGGGAAGAAACCCTAAGGATACAGTTTTTCCCCCTTTGTTGATGTGGCCTGAAAGGGAGGCAAGCTTTGCTCCTGGCCTGGCCAGGACAGTGGCCCAGGAAGCCCCCAGAGGTCTCAGCAGCAGTGGGTACGAAATCACATCATTCGTTTGTGGCAGGGAGCAGGGAGACGCAAGCAGCTGTGTCTCACTTGGCTATGAGTAGCTGAGCCCAGCTGCCACCTGGTGTGAACGGACGGTCAGGCATGGCCAGCCTCTGGCCTGTGTGCTTCTGTGCAGCTCATACCTGGAGGAAGACCAGATCAGCTCCTGTAGTACATGAGCACCTGTTACTTCACTTGTGTGGCCAATGTTCCCACGGCCACCAAGATGTGGAGAAACTAGTGGGCCGGAGCTGGGGACTGCGTCAGGGGAAGTGTTACCCACCTCTTCTCCCCAGTCTTAACTCTGCCTCCTTTGTCTCAACAGATGAAGACATGCATTTGTGGTGCCCCTCGCTGCAAGAGGTCAAGCAGGTGTTTCACAGCTTGGGAGCCTTCAACCCTGCCCTGTATCCACAGGGGCCCTACCAGCACCGCACAAGGTGTGTAGCTCTCCTCCCGCACTGCCGCCTTCTCTCTGGTTTTCTAGTGACTTTAGCATACAGGATAGGAACTGCTGCACACAGACTGCCTGTGGGAGCAAGTGTCAGTCAGCAAACAGTGTGGCCTTCTGGGCTTAGAGCTCAGACAACCAGGCTGGAAGAGTTCTGCTCCTTACTCAGACCCTGCCTCCCTCCACTGGTGGATCCCAGACTTCTCAGTCCAAATTACGCCTCCCCCTGGCAGACTCCAGTCTCTCTTCAGATCTGTTTGACTAACGTGTACAGCGGCTCCTGGCCAGCCAATCCCAGCTTTCTATCATTGTTGGGCTGGGAGAGGGTGTGTGTTTGGGTGTTTTGAGGTAGGGTCTCATACCTTTCAGGCAGGCCTCAGACTCTCTGTTTAGTTCAGGAGATTAAACCCAGGCTTCCTGAATGCTAGCCAAGCACTGTGCCAACTGAGCTACACCCCGAACATTGTTTTTAAAGATAGAGTCTTCCTCTTCAGGCCTAACTGGACTAGAATTTTTTATGTGTACAGGGCTGGCCTTGAATTCAAGGCTGCTTTCCTGTCTCTGCCTCCTAGAGTGCTGGGATTACAGGTCCACACCAGTGTGTCTGGCATAAAATGGAAACCCCTTGAATATCCTTTAGTCCCAGACTGCAGAGACAGGCAGATTTTTGTGAGTTCATGGCCAGTCTGATCTACACAAGGAGGTCTAGACCAGACAGAGCTACACAGTATGACTGTCTCAAAAATACCATTCGTATCTAAAATAAACTTCATTGCAGAAAAAAAAAGAAAGAAAAGAAAAAGAAAAAGAAAAAGAAGAAAGGAAAACTCCCTCTGCCAAGGGCCTCCTACCAGCTAGACAAACGACCAGCTGAGCTATATCCCCAGCACCAAGCACTATTTTGCATACAGTTTCCACTAGGTTCTATTTTGCATGATTCCATTTTGTGCCTATACTGGGCTTGGTGCTGGTGGTGGACAGTGAAACTAATTGTGTGAGCACATCCCTGCCCTCTAAGGACAGAGCCACACACACTAATCAATGACTGTTGTTGGGAGGGTGATGACCAGATAGAGGCTATACAAGTGTTGTGTGTTAAATTGTTCTCCAACTCACAGCACATCCCAACTCCCTTGAGAACTCTTTGAGATATCCCCACCCCGCATCCGGCAGCAGTCCCTCCACCCAGGCAGAGCTGGGACCCTTTCTTTAGCTGCCGGATGTTCCTCTGCAAGAAAGCGGGTGATTTCTTAAGAACCTGTTCCACGACTGTGTTTAGTAATTGTCTGCCAAGCCCAGCCACACTTGGCTCTGCTATAAATACCCCACGCATGTGCCAGCCTGCCACGCTTCTGCCCCTTTCCCTTCTGGAGTGCAGCGCTCCATATCGGGTGTAATCCGCCTCTTGCTGCTTTCTATCACACCCCACTGTGTCTTGGATGAGTGGGGGATTCGAATTACACTCGGGAAAAGCAAAGCATGCCTGAGAGCCTGGGGTGGAGGGGATCAAGAAGCCACTTGTGACACACAGAGCCCACCTGGGAGATTGCTCTTCCCAGAAGCCTCCAATCATCTGTGCACGCAAACGTTAGCGCACAGACTCGAGCTTGGCCAGGGACAGTGAAGACCCAAATTGGAAGAGGGGAGTTGATGTGCCACATGGTCTCACTCCTAGGCATGCCTTTCTTCTTCTTCTTTTTTTTATATATGCTTTAAACATTTATTTAGAAAATTTCACTTTCATTAACATTAAAAGCATATAATTTCTACTTGATTCATTGTGTTCTGACTTTGAATAAAGATGGCATGGTTTAGTTTTCTTAAGACTAAAGACATCTTATTAAATATTTTCATAGGAAAGAAAAACAGTTTGCAATCCAGTGTCTAGGATCTGCATACCAATGTTAAGATCAATCTTTACAGGTCATGTGTGCTCTGTCTAGACACACAGCTCTAGGCATGCCTTTCAACCCCCCCTCCTTTAATGGGCCCCGGACATTGACATAACCATTAACCCTCTTGCCCAGGGAGGATTCAGAGTGGGCCTGGAGGACCCATCAATGGCCACCAGAGCATTTTTCTTGCTTGTGGCTTGTAAGAGCAGACCTGAGTCCCTGCCAAGCCCCTGAGACTGGAGATTTTTCTGCATCCATTGATTCTTCTTCCTTCCTCTTCCCTGGAGCAGGTGGGTGCTGAAGATGGATGCTCAGGGCTGTTTCTTGGGTTGCTGTAAAGTGGCTGCTACATTTGAGAGCCCTCCAGATACCATCATGGAGCTGAAAAACAACTCCTGCAAAGTATTTGGGAAGCATCCAGATAGTTCCATCACCCCTTCACCAAGGGCACAACATCTTGAGGAACAGACAAGACAAATACTAGAGCAGGCCACCTCTATCCCATGGTCCTGTCCGTCCTGGTTCTTGGCTACTCTTAGATGCTGGCATTGTGCCGTTTGCTCACTCTGGGTTTTTCTTATCCTTATTCTACCCACGTGACTACCTATGGCTCTTTGTGGGCCACCTCTGGTGGTATCCCCAGAGTCTTCATAACAGCTCAGGCTGAAATAAGGACTGAAAGGCCTCTGCACACAGTGCACGACTGGCTGTCCCTCTAGTTGCTGTGCGAAAGCCATGTTTTGTGCTGTTTGTTCCTAACCTCAGGTTTCTGCCACCATCTCTCTTCTGAAATGTGCATCACGATTTCCTGACAGGGCTGGAGAGCCGGCTCTGTTGGTAAAGCACTTGCTGTGGGAGCATGAGGGCCTGAGTTTGGGTTCCCAGAACAACGGGAAGTGAGGCACGCTCTGGGAGAGAGGGACAAAAGATGGCAGGAGCTTGCTGGTCAGCCAGTCTAGCTGAAACGGTGAGACCCAGGTTCAGTGAGGTGGCTCGGCTGTCACGAGCTTTCCTGACTAGAAAGCAAGGAAGGAATGATGAGAGGAGGCCATGGACTGTCTCCCAATGCATTCACACAAGTGCACGCTCATGCACACACACGCGCACACACGCGCGCACACTCCTCCACCCCTGCAGGCAAGGTACGCAACTCAGACACACACAGACTTCCTCTTAGAAAGGCGCAGCCCTTTGGCAGCTGCACCATGCAAATCACAGGTCCAGAAAGTGGGAGGATTTGGGGAATGGCAGGGCAGAAGAGAGGCCAGGGTGTGAAGATAGATCAGCATCAGGAGTTAGAGCTTTTCAGCATATTTGCGAGGGGCTGGGCCCACACTGCCGCAAAGGCTGGGCTGTCTCCTCTGCCCTGGGAACAGCAGGAAGGCTCTTAGGAAGCTGTGATCCTTAGCGCTGCCTCTTGACCACAAAGCTGTCAGTGTGTTTGACAGAAACCACCTAAGGGAGGAGGGCAGATGTCTGCAAGCTCACCATTTCAGGGGGTTCTGTCTGGGGTGAGCTGTCTTCACTGCTTTCATGGCAAGGTGTAGGGCCTGGTGGAGGACCTGCTCAGCCATGGAGGGGACACCTGTGCCCTTGAAAATCACGCCCCCGTGGGTGCTTCCTGCAGCCACACCTCATCTGTTAACAGTCCACCCCACTAGGAGCTCACTAGTTCATGAACCTTCAACATAGGACCCTTTGGGGCATTTCTTATCCAAACTCTAACAAAAGGCCAGCCAAAGGGATTGCCTGGATATGGGTCTGCCCCTTCAAGAGCATTCTAGTGCTGTTTTCTGGAGTCAGGAGTCTGGCCCACTTGGTTCTCAGATGGGACACCCTCTTCAGACACCAGCAGGTACAATAATGACAACACCCCAGAAGAACATCCTGTCCCGCACTGGGGTAGTGGTAACTACCTTCAGTAGTGTGATTGGATCCAGGAGTAATGCGCATACATACACACACCTCATGGGTTCAGAGAGAACTGCTTCTCATTTAAGGAGATAGCAACTAACTCCAGTTTGTACAAACTGCTTAATGCTACATTGTAATGAGTCTCTGTCCTGCCAGCCAACTCCCAAATAACAATAAGGAGACATTATTAATTATGAAAGCTTGGCCTTAGCTTAGGCTTGTTTTTAACCTGTACTTATAATTTAAATTAACCCATTTCTGCTCATCAGTGTTCTGTCATAAACTGCCCATCCTGCTGCTTCTGTGTCTCCTGGCGTCTCTTGTACCTATATTCATCTACTTCCATTCACTGCCTATACCTCCTGCCTAGCTACTGGCCGTTTAGCTTTTTATTACACCGATCTCAGCAATACACCTTCATACGGTGTACAAATATCCCACAACATTACCCCCACCTTTTTTTTCAAGACAGGGTTTCTCTGCAGCTTTGGAGCCTATCCTAGAACTCACTCTGTAGAGCAGGCTGGCCTTGAACTCACAGAGATCCGCCTGCCTTTGCCTCCTGAGTGCTGGGATTAAAGGCACGTGCCACCACTGCCTGACGCATTTCCCCCTTTTTGTCTAAATAAAAAAGGTTTTAACTCTAGCATAGTAAGACTACATACAATACAAACAATTATCAGGTAAGAATTATACTTACAATATCCAGTCCATATGTATTTGGGAAGGTCAGAGAAAGTACTCTGTTATCTATCCTAACTTAGTGAGTCCAAAGTTTTATACCTAAACCACTTTCTATCATAACTTGTATTACCATTTTAAAAATATCTTTTTAGACCTTCAAACATCTTGCATAAACAACTTAGGCTTTTATGTTTTTCAACCTTATAAATTTTCTATCTCTTATGTAAGTTTTTTTCTGAATTTGGTAACAAGAAAAAACGTAACTATAACAATCTCGTCTTCAACTCCATCAGAGAACTGAGAAGGATATAGTATTACTTAAGTAAACAGAAGTGCAGAGCAAACAAAACTATAGAAATGCCAGAGACAGCTGCTGCCTGAACAGTCGCCCAAGGTTCTTCTGCAGTGTTGGGGCATCCATCTTTGGCCTGTAGACCTAGACTATCTGACAAACTTTTTTGTGAAGATTTTTGGTTTTTCAAGACAGGCTTTCTCTGTGTAACAGCTCTGGCTGCTCTGGAACTCACTCTGTAGGCCAATCTGGCCTCAAACTCACAGAGATCCACCTGCCTCTGCCTCCCAAGTGCTGGGATTAAAAGTGTGTGCCACCACCACCCAGAAGAAGTAGGAACTTTTGAAGACTGCTCTACCTTGTCTTGGAAAAGTGTGGCAGTGGCCTTCTTTTGTGTTCTGTTTGTTCAATTTGGATATCATAATATCAGCAGTCAAAGCAAGGGCAGGTTTTTTTTTTTCCCAGTGACTAATTTAGCCACAGTAAAAACAAACTCCATATGTAGGTTCTTTGATGCCCAGCTTTTTTTTTTTTTTTTTGAGGTAAATTGGTATTAGTCTAAAACAGTGTGGCTGAGACTCAGACTCCAGGCCGTTAAGGGAGGCAATGAGTGCTCATCCGTGATTGGAGAAGAAGCTGTCTGTGGAGCTCACTCCTCAACTGCTGAGTTCAGGCTGCAAGAATGGGAACTGATGGGCCTTAAATTCTTGGTTCCCCCTGGCCTGACTAGGTGAAGGCATGGGAATCAGCCAATGCTACATCTCCAATAGCACTCACAGGATATCATTCCAGGGTAAAGTCCTTGCCTAGCATGCAGGAGGCCCTGGTCATTACACAGCACTGCCAGCTATGTAAATAAATCACACTCACAATAGCAGTTAGAGATGCCAGCAGTGGGGAAGGGCCCTCGTGACTTTGCTGTCCAGAAAGAGAAGGGCTGGGAAGTATCTGGCACTCACAAGAGAAGGTAGCTCTACTCGAGAAGTCTGGCATCCCTTCCCAAGGAGGAGAGGGCTTTGTCACAGCCACACTTCGTTTCCTCAGACAGTTCTAAAAAGATATGTCGCCAGCTCACACGTTCTTTGCTCCTTCTCCCTTGGCAGCGTCACACTGTCTGGAAGCCTGCTTCTCTGTAGCAGCGCATGGCTGCCCGAGTCTTTGTGCACATCTGAAAACATGCCCACCCATGCTTGCATCCAGTGCCTGCTCCCAGGCTGGTACGAACCAAGACACCCACTCACATGTTGGCGTGGGCCCAGTATACACCCAGATGTGCAAACTCCAGCCTCACCCATTCTCTGGTCCTAATAAATGCTAAAGAACCCAAAGAAAGGTTGAGCACAGCTTCAGCTTCCCCACCACTGACTTTGGCTGCTTGGCACCAACTTCCCAGGATGTAGGCCACAGATCCCTTGCCCCTCTAATACACCCAGGGCCAAAAAGTGAAGATAAATGAAACTTGCTGAAGCTGCATAGTGATGCCTGGCAGTGCCCAGGGCCAGAGCAACCATGCTAGAGCCTGAAACTACAACAGCATCAATGTCACCCTCAGCATCTGCAGGTGTTGAGGGCCCACTGCGTGAAGCCCTGGGTTTGAGTTCCAGCTCCACACAACACTCAGGAGGAAGAGGATCAGAAGCTCACTATCATCCTTGGCTACATAGTGAGCTTGAGACACACCTGGAGTAGCTGAGACCCTTGTCTCAAAATACAGTGGGAAAGTGAATGAGATGGCAGAGGGGTTACCTGAAACCTACTTACCTGACCTGAAGTGGCTAATGTACATTTGGCTTGAAATCTGGAAGAGAATAATTGAGTGATCCAGGACGTGTGCAGGGCTCCCCACTCATGCCACCCCATCTTTGCTGGGAGAAGCTCTGCACTGCCTGTGTGTGACTCTGGGCTAACCTCAGCTGGTGCTTGAGTAGATCCGCCCCATCAGTGGAGGGCCTGGCCACACTGGGCTTGTTCACAGATAACTTATTAGATGCAACGTAACTCCAGCCTTTGGTGGGGTTGTGCAGGGATTAGCTTTGTTCTGATTTTTGTCTCACTCACTGAACCTGCTTGTGAGTTACCATGTAGTGGGTAGCATTACTGAACAGGCTAAGATGGGTTTTGTAGGAGATCGTTAGGGGGATCAGAGGTCCCAGAATGCTGAAGCCGGAGACCTCTGAATGCTGCCACCCAGTGACCACCGCTCAGTGGTGTTCTCTCCCCCACGCTCTTGTGTAGTCCCCACCCACACCAAGTCAGGGTGGCCTGTGTGGCTGTTAGAAATCAGCAGGAACAATGGAATGTCATCTTAAGATCAGGTCTGAAAGGCACAGATGTCGTAAGTGTACTTCCCTCCAACTCTGGGGGAGGAATCCAGACACCATGCTGAGAAGCCCCATGGGGCAAGGGACCAGGAACTTCCCAATCCAGGGTTGCAAGGGTAAATTGAGACAGGTTCCCAGCTTGGGCAATCCTGACATGAAGGTAGTTCCACCCAGCATCTTGAACGTGACCCACAGAAGCACCCCCAGCTGCCTGCCCCTGGATCAGAATCTCAGTGGCATAATAAATGTTTTTTTTTTATGTTTGTTTGTGTTTTATGTGTTGCTGTTTTGTTGTTTTCAAGATAGATTTCTCTGTGTAGCCCTAACTGCCTTGGAACTCACTTTGTAGACCAGGCTGGCTTAGAATACATAGAGATTAGCCTGACTCTGCCTCCCTAGTGCTGGGATTAAAGGTGTGCACCACCACTGACCAACCATAATAAATGTTTTTAAGCCTCTCCTTGGGGGAGGGAAAGGTCTCTCCTAGCCATGATGCTGGGACACACAGTGACAGTAGCCTTGGACAGTGGGGCCTCTGTGCGTTCTCTGCTCCACTGGCTCTGCCTCTTTCTCCTGGTTTACCTCCTTGATTACCCCCCATCATGTAGACTGATAACTGTCTCTGCTTTATATCAGAGTGCTTGAGAGTGAGGCCAGCCTGGGCTGGCAGGAGACACAGGACCCTCCCCAGGAAGTAGCCTTGGACATTAAGCTGAGCTACATCTACAAGGTGAGCCAAACTTTCCTTTCCGGCCTCTCCACCAAGTGTTGGGGTGCAACCCAGCCCTACTCAGCAGTTTAGCTGGGCAGCATCATCAGGTGCCTGCAGTGAACCAGCTCAGCACCACTGTAGGCTCCGTGGTGGCCCCAGTACCCATGCTACTGAAAGCCTGCAATCCGCCTGTGACTGCCAGCATGGCCAAAGAAGTGTACAGAGAAGGTTCCCCACTGGTCACCAGGGAACAGGTCCCACAGTCCCTTCTCTCACTCTGAGTCCCTCCTCATTCCTCACTGTTTCCTGTTGGCCATTCCCTCATTCCATGTACCCCTGCCCCATCCTGGTTCTCTCTCCTTTCAGTTCCTGATCCTGTGTTTCCTAGTCCAGCCGAGGTCCTACACGGACACCAACATTTTGAGCCTGATGGAGCTGCTGTGTCGCGCAGGCCTGGATGTGGGCTTGCGCCTGCTGCCCAAGACTGACCTCCAGCAACTCCTGCTCCTACTGCTGGAAAACATCCAAGAGTGGCCGGGAAAGGTACCACAGCCTGGTCCCTGAACTGTCCTGCCCCTAGCGTACCCTACATGGGGAGGGCACCACTTGCAGCTTTTTCAGGGGTCTGTGGCCTCGTGAGTCCCTTTGCTCCCCTGAGTTCACTGGGCAGCAGGGCAGAGGTGAAGGCAGCCTTCCCCCCCACCCCCGAGCCCACAGGGTGCCTCTGTCCCCACAGCTCCAGGCACTGTGCTGCTCCCTCAGCTGGGTCTCCGACCACCACCACAACCTCCTGGCGCTTGTGCAGTTCTTTCTGGACGTGACTCCCCGTGGCAGGTGGGTGCTTCTCAACAGCACTGTCTCCTCCCCTGATGCTCATCCCCAAAAGGTTCTTCGAGGACCTAGAATCTTCCCCAGCAGCCCCAACAAACAAATATTTGCAAACTCTCAGAGGAAGAACTAAAAATAGAATTCACTAGTGAGTTCTTTACAAATGAAAAAGCCTAATTTTCTTAACATGATCTTATTAGCACAACACTGTCTTATGCAATTACCCTCTGCCTGCAGTGCCCGCCTACTTTCTTTGGGGCTCCCTCCCTGCCTTTTCTTGCTGGGTGACATCAGCTGCTCGCCCCTCTCTCCTCTTCTCGCCGCCCACTCCACTCTTAATTCATCGCCATTTTATTCTCTCCCTGCAGTTCTCTGCCAGAGATTATCTTACTGTTTATTTCCCTTCCTGGACTCCCTCTTCCCTCCAAATCACCTCCAGAGCAGGTGCCTTGTCAGGATCCCTGCCATATCGCCCCAAATCTCAGCCTGTGCCTGGCAGCCTGTCCGTGTTTTGTAAAATTCTTTTGGAATGATGAATGAGTGGAGCAGACAGACTCAGCCCAGGAGATCAGACCTGTTGGCTGGACTCGGCCTTGTCTCCTCTCATCTCTGCATTCCTTCTGCTCCCTGCTCACAGCCACACGGAGTGCCCTGCCTGTGTCCCTATCGGCACTTGACAATCGTCCTCTGTGGGTGTCCCTGTGACCTCCCAAGAGTCAGTCCTTTGGGACTTGAGGCCACCTCACAGCCCAGGCCCATCCGGCCGACGTCCTTGACTGACTTGGCGGGTCAGCCACAGCCGCAGCCTCACTGGTTCAGCTTCAGGCTCTTCACTGACTCTGCCCAGACTTGACAGGGAGACTCTCTCCATACCCCAGGATGCCCCTGTCCACTCAGCCCAGACCTCTGGGATTTCTGCCATCCCCCATAGCACATCTGCTCCGGAGAGCAGGGAAAGGATACTCCTAGAGGCTGCTCCCTTTCTCGCCTTTCATACTTAAACCTGGATTTGCGGCCTTCAGAATTCTAAATCCTTTCTTTTGGTTGCGTCTCAGTGTCAGCTTCATGACAGCCATTGCTCTGTCTGGGTCATTTTAAAGCAATCACCTCCCCACCCCCGCCAACAAACCTCATCACACCCCATGATACCTGGAAGGTAGCAGAGGCAGCCTTAGCTGTTCCTCTCAGCCTGACAGACACCAGCAAAAAAACAGATGGAGCGGTCGCTAATACCGCTAAGCAGTTATGAAAATGAATGCCCTCCACATACTCATTAACGCTGCATATTCTCAGTTTCAACTTTAAGTTGCAGTCAATCTGATGAGCAGAAAATGTCAACCCATGTTTTTAATTTTCACTCCCTGATCGCCAGTGGAATTGAGCCACTCCTCCCCTCTGTTGGCTGCTTGTGGTCCCTTACTGTGCATTTCCTTCTGGGCTTCCTTACCCATCTATCAGGCAACTTATCTTCTTAACTACATTGATTTACAAGTTACTTTTCCTATATGTTACAATGTGTTTTCTCCTAAGGTTGTAAATTGTCCTTTTTGGAAAGTTGTTTTGTAATTTATTAAAATTTAGTTTTGTTTGGTGGTGGTGATACACACCTTTAATTCCAGCACTTAGGAAGTAGAGGCAAGCAGATCTCTATGAGTTTAAAGTCAGCCTGGTCAACAAAGTGAATTCTAGGACAGCCAAGACAGAGGGACCCTGTCTTGAAAAGCAAAAGAAAACCAAACAAATTTAGTTTTATTTTATGTGTGTTTTTGCCTGCATGTGTGTCTCTGCACCACATTTGTGCCTGGTGCCCAAGGAAGCCAGAAGAGGGTGTTTGATCCCATGGAACTGGAGTTACAAAGAGTTGTGAGCTGTCATTTGAGTACTGGGAATCAAAGCCAAGTCCTCTGCAAGAACAGCAAGTGTTCTTTACCTCTGAGCCATCTCTCCAGCCCTGTTTTTAGTTTTTGTTACATTTACTTATTTTGTGTACCTGTGTACACACGTGTGCTGCAGCACGTGTGTCAGACAGAGGAGAGTTTATGAGAGGCAGCTCTCTCCCTTTCCCATATGGGACCGGGGGTCAAATTCAGGTCATCAGGCTTGGCAGCAGGCACCTTTACCCAGCGATCATCTTTCTAGGCCGTTTTTAGAAATTGGTTGTTGTTGTCATTTTGTTCTTTGAGACAGGATCTTGCAGTGTAGCCCAGGCTGGCGTAGAACTTGCCTTAGCCTCCTGAGTGCTGGCTGATATGGCAAGTATGGACTACCATGCCCAGCCCATAAATAACTTAGAGCTGCAGGAAATAGGTGTGGACAGTACAGAACCCTGCCTGGGTTACTGTATGACGTAATCTTTGCATCTTGACTAGGTAGGCCTTGCCTAAAACCACACACACACACACACACACACACACACACACACACACACACACACACACACACACACAGAGAGAAGAGCTATTCTCAGCCAGGCGGTGGTGACGCACACCATTAATCCCAGCACTCAGGAGGCAGAGGCGGGCAGATCTCTATGAGTTTGACGCCAATCTGGTCTATAAAGCAAGTTCCAGGACAGCCAGAGCTGTTGCACAGAGAAACTCTGTCTCAAAAAACCAAAAGGAGGAGGAGGAGCTATTTTCTTTTTTTTCAGTACTGACTTTAGTAAATTCCTTTTCTGTACTTTGTTCCTAGTATCTCTTAATTCCACCCAGAATCTGCTTTTCCTATGGAATTCCCCTACCCCTGAAAAAGAGTGTGGATGCAATGCCAATTTGTTATATTAATAATCCATCATTTCTCAATAGACTTGAAGGTATTGTCATATCCCAAATCCATGCCTGTGCTCATTCTTCCCACACTGATGTGGGGAGCCGGCATCTTTGCAGCTTCCCCGTGTGTTCCTAGGCCCCTGACAAGTGCTCTCGAATGGCTGGGAGTGCAGTGGAGCATCCTTCACCTTATTTCAGACGGACGTGTCTAGGCCATAAGTTTTGCCGGCAAGAGGGCTCCTCATTTGGATGAGTGTTGTTTGTTTAGATTAGCTGGCCGCGGTGGCAGACCTGTAATCCCAGCTCTCAAGAAGCTAAGGCAAGAAGATCTTGAGTTCAAGGTAAACCCAGCCTACTTAGTGCAATCTTGCCCCTCCCCCACCCGCAGACACACCCTAAATAAGGCAGGCACAGTGGCCTATAACCTGAGTGCTGGAGAGCCTGAGGCAGATAACTGTTGAATTGGAAAGGTAGCTTGGACTACAGGATGAATTCCAGGCCAATCTAAACTTTAGTGTGAGGCTGTGTCATGAGGAGAGGAGATGGAAGGAAGAGAGGACAGGAAGGGACAGAAGTGAGGAAAGGAGAGGGACGGTTCAACAGGTGAAGTCCTGTTATATAGTCATGAGACCCTAACCTGAGTTTGGATGCCACACCCATGTAAAAATCAGACATGGCCACACATAATAGCTGTAGTCTCAACACTGGGAGGCTGAAACAAAGGCAGGAAGGTCTCAGGCCTTTGCCCAGTCAACCTAGCTAGCCCAACTGTCAAGCTCCGGATTTAGAGACTGTCCTGGTTAGGTTTTTGTCCACTTGACACAGGCTAGAGTCACCTTGGAAGAGGAACCTCAAATGAGAAAATGCCCGCATCAGATTGACCTGGGGAGCACTTTCTTCATTTATGGCTTATGCGGGTGCACCCAGTGCACTGTGGGTAGTGCCACCCCAGCACAGGTGGCCTTGGATGGAGAGAAAGCAGGCCCGTAAGCCATCTCCTCCTTGGGCTCTGCTTTATTCTTGCCTCCAAGTTTCCACCTGAGGTCAAGTCACGATGGCCCTTCATGATGTACTAGGATTTGGAAGCTGAAACAAACCTTTTCCTCCCCTAGCTGCTTTTGGTCATGGTCTTTATCACAACAATAGAAACCTAACTAGAGCCAGGTGGTCCTAGCACTTGGGAAGCAGAGGTAGGCGGATCTCAGTGAGTTTGAAGCCAGCCTGGTCTACAAAGAGATTTCCAGGTCAGCCAAGACTGTTACATAGAGAAAAACCAAAAAATAAAAAAAATTAAAAATAAAATAAACCTAGCTAGAACAGAGAGCTTTTCTCAAAATATAAGGCAAAGAGGCAAAGAATGATTGAGGAAGATATCCAGAGTTGATCTCTGGACACCAATTGCATACATACACAATTATAGTAATAATTTTTAAAAGAAATTTTATTTTTTTTTTCTAAATAAAGCATTCAGATAGTACCAAGTTTAGGTCGTGCCAAGGAGTGAGTAGGAATGGCATGTCCCAGACACATGCCACCCGCCTGCCATCTCCAGTCTCCGTGCCTGTGTGTGCACAGGCTCCCTGCAGGTTCTTTTCTCCTCGAGGTATGTTTTGGCAAGCCTTCCAAACTGGCTCATAAAGAGCTTCTAATTCTCCTTCCCATCTTGCCGTGGGTCTTTAGTTAGAGCTGCAGCAATGGTGGTGACACAGGAGCTTGCTGGCGGCCTGGCTCTGCCCTTGCTGGGGGCAGCCCCGCTGGGCTCAGTGCCCAGACTGACCCCAGGAGGAAGCTGTCACACTCTGAGTCTACTTGATTGGTTAAGTACAAAGCAAGAACTCCCGCTGGCTTCCACTCCCACGGATTTGCGCTTTCAGCACTCCAGCCGTGATCCACACCACAGTGTGAGGAAGCTGCTGCCTTACCCATGAAAACAGATGGCAAAGAAGCCACCTGCAGTGGGACCAATGGAAGGGGTGGGGGTTCTTGAAGGGACATCAGCACGGGGAAGGTGACCCCACTTGGATGGCACTGGATCCTGCCTTCAGCGAAGGTCTCTAGCGTATGCTCATGTGCAGAGCCAAACCTCGCTGCCACTGGAAGGAGCCCCGTCAGAATGATGAAGGCAGCCAAGGGCTGCACGTCTCTGCTGAACACTAATGTCACCTGGCTCCAGAGCCCGCCTCCTTTGCTGTCTGTGACTGTTTATTAAACATCCCAGGCATGCTGCTGCACTGTGGCCTTTGGAGGAAAGAGAGAGATGATGAGACCCACTTAGACTGCCTGCTCCAGTGGAGGTGTGGGTGAAGGCTTACTAAACATGTCACAAAACCCAGACCAGCCCACAGCTGAAAGAGCCCTCTTGCCTGTGTTGACAAGATTTGAAGAGACAGGCTCAGCTCTCGGGTTCCCAGTGTGCATGTTTGCTTCATGCCTCCTCAGGAAGGCTGTGTGGCAGGATGGAGTTGACTTAAAATGTACACGCTGGGGCTGGAGCAATGGCTCAGGAGTTAAGAGTTCAGATATTCTTGCTGAGGACCTGACTTCAGTTCCCAGAGCCCACATCACGAGCACCTGGAAGTCCAGCTCCAGGAGCGTTTGTCGCTGTGCGCTACCCCAGACACAGACACACACACATACACACAAACATGCAGACTTGGCTAGCCAGTGGAGGCTCGTGATCATAATCCCAGCACTGGGGAAGCAGTGACAGGCAGTTTGAGGCCAAACTGGTCTACAGAGTGAGTACCAGGCCAGCCAGGACTATATAGTGAGATCCTGCCTCAAAAAAAAAAAAAAACAGCAACAACAACAAAAAAAAAAACAAGAATGAGTAGACCTGGAGGCCTGGAAGATGGCCAAGTTGGTAGAATACTTGCCCTGTAAACATGATGGTTTGTGGGGGGAGGTATTAGAAGAAAGGGTCGTGAAACAATCAGTGCTAACTGGGGAAGAACAGGCTATAATGATATACAACTTTAGGTAAACTGAGGGTGAGAGAACTAGTCTATATAATCCCAGCATGTGGGAAGCTGAGGCAGAAGTTCAAGGCCACCAGGACTACATGAGACCCTGTCTCACAAAGCCAAGCAAAAAAAGACTGTGTGTGGTGTCAAAGCCTTGTAATTCTAGTTTTTGCAAAGTACAGTTGGAGGATAGAGTTCTGGGCTAGCCTTTGCTACCTAGTGAGTTTGAAGCAAGACCTTGTCTCAAGCAAGCAAACTACTGAAACAGAAATCTACATCTACGTAAAATGCTGTGGCAGCGTTGCCAAAGGGGACAAATCTCAAGGTATTGAGATAAGCATGAGCAGCTTTGTCTTTTGGGTTCGTCTCTTCCAAATGTGATGGCCTTCCTGTTTTTGCTTTTGCTTCCAAAGCCTGGTTTACAGAATCAGTTTCTTATCTCTTCATTTTATTTACACTTATTTATAGTGTGTGTGTGTGTGTGTGTGTACACGCATGTGCACAAGAACAACTTGAGTCCCTTCATCTGTGGGCTCTGGGGATCAACTCAAACCCATGTCTTTAATCCCAACACTGGGGAGGCAGAGGCAGGTGGGTCTCTGTGAGCATCCTCTTTGACTACCTGGAGATGCCCACTCTCAATCATAGTAGGCTCCGCCTACCTGTCCCCACGTTAGAGACCCTCCTCTACTCAAGCTGTCCAGATGAGCCCCTCCTGGGGCACTCTGGGACCTTACTTGGCTTTTTGTTTTGTTTTTTTCTCTGCAGCTGAAATGTGGTGGTACCTTTGTTAACTGTCCCCTCTTCCTATGAGTGGCGGCAACCTGCCGGGAGAGCTGTCTTGTCTCCTCAGCCCTTAAAGGGATCAGAATGTGAAAAATCTTCTGTAAATACTGGAAATAAGTGAATGCCATTTGTTTTTCTTATCTTTGCTCTGGTGCTATGTCTTTTTGTATGGTTGGTTATTCATTTATTGTTAAGGAGTCCTCAAATTTGGCGATTCTTCCTGTGTTGGTGAAATCCCTTCACTGTGTGTCCCTCGACTGGAGGGAATATGCCTTTGTCCCAACTCCCAAGAGTTAGATCCAAAGGGCTGTGGTGGTGCACACCTTTAATC
>NC_022028.1:21732803-21739392 GCF_000317375.1 Microtus ochrogaster | reverse complement strand
TCCTTCCATCCCTACCTGTTACAGGGTCGTCCTGACTGGCATATCCCATCCCCTACCCTGAACTCTCCATCCCCAGGGTCTGGGCTTCCCTTCCCTATATACCCCAACCATTTTGGTTTACCTGGCTTTTTTCCTTCTACTCTGGGCCTCCTGGCTGCTGCACCTGGTTCTCCTTTTACCTCCCCCCCACACACACACAGAACTCAGTCTGGTCCTGCCTCTGGCTATATACTCTCCCATGTATCTACAGAAACCTTCTCCTCCACCATACCTAGGAGCAGTCATGTTTCCTTTCCTTTTTATTTTTTTTTATTCATTTACCTGCCCTAAAACCACGCGACCCCTATACGCACCCACCTTGTAAGTTGCTGTCCAGCCTTCCCTAGGCCCTCAGCAGAGTCCACAGCTGTCACAGGACCAGGACCACTGTTGAGTTTCCCCACTCCTGGCCCTACAATTCCACCTCTTTCCTTCCCACCAGACCCCTAATTCGAGATCCTGACAGTTTTGTCTTTCCTGGAGAAGGCTGTGCTCCAGCACCTGCAGCTCCTCCTGGCAGTCCCACTGTCTCTCAGATAACCCATCGGCCACTCTGCAGGAACGTGAGCTTCCTTCCCATAAACTGTCAGTTCCCGCCTTGGCTGAAGACCCTTTCAGAGTGGGCATGGGCACCCTGGATAGATGGCCGAGAATTAAAACCCCTTGCTGCTCTTGCAGAAGGACCTAGGTCTGGTGTCCCCGCACCCACATGGCAGCTCTGTGACTCCCGTATCAGAATCGGAGGTCTCCCGACCTCTAAGAACCAGGCACACACAGAAATGTGGGCCTAACACTCATATACATAAACTAAAAAAAATCCTCCCCTTGGTCCACCAACCAAGCAACCCAGCCTAGTGTTCCAGGGTCTTTGTGCTTACTCTTCCATACTGCCTCCCTCATAGTCTTTTGGGTTTTTTTGGATTTTGGATTTTCGAGACAGGGTTTCTCTGTAGCTTTTTGGTTCCTGTCCTGGAACTAGCTCTTGTAGACCAAGCTGGCCTCGAACTCACAGAGATCCGCCTGCCTCTTTAATCCCGAGTGCTGGGATTAAAGGCATGCGCCACCACCGCCCGGCCTCCCCCATAGTCTTATCTGTGCCCCTTCAGATCCCCCCCATGCACTCCCACATAGCTGCCGTATCCTAAAATTTTGCAGACATCTGAACTCATGCTGAGCATCTGCTTCAAAGTTTCCGGTAGAGGCTCCCTTCCCCCTTCTCTTCAGCTGACTGGCTAGGGCTGACATTCCTCACACCCAGGGGTTATTGGTTAGCTGACTTTTTTTTTTTTAGATTTATTTATTTATTATATATACTGTATTCTGCACCAGATCTTATTACAGATGGTGTGAGCCACCATGTGGTTGCTGGGAATTGAACTCAGGACCTTCGGAAGAACAGGCAGCCCTCCTAACCTCTGAGCCATCTCTCCAGCCCTGTTAGCTGACTTTTTTGAGCCTTGTGCTAGGCGAATGAGAAAGACCCCCGGTGGTGGCGGTGCTCACAGAAGCAATGGGGTGTTGTGCCCCAAGTTCTAACGGCAAGGTGGCTGTGGCAGCTGGGAGACCCTGTACTGAGCTTGTGCAGATAAGGCAGGAAGAGCACAGGGGAGGTGTCTAGCCAGCACAGGCCCCTGGACCTCTGGAGTTCAGCGCTGCTCCCCCATGACCTTAGGTTCGAAAGATGTGGAACTGGAAAGCTGAGCACAAAGCAAAGCAGGTAGCTTGGGTCAGAGGCGGGACTGCCAAGGGCCGCCAGACGGAGTGTTCCTGCACCTGCGCAGTTGGCTTTGAAGTGAGGAGTGCTATTTTGAGACTGACAGTGAAGCTTCAACACTGCAGCCTTCCTCATTTCTGTCTTCTTTGTGGAAAGAAGAGTGGTTTTATATATGGAATCAGAAGTGGTTGGAGGGCACTGAAGCCTCAGTGTGGAAGTGACATATGACAGCTGTGACAGTGTGGAGGGAGGATCAGTTCCTCTGCCCTCCCCGGGCAGGAGCACGCGCACACGTGTACGCACACACACACACACACGCACACACACACACACACCACCTGCAGTACAGGTCCTTCATTGGGAGGGTCTGGGAAGCAGGCTCCCTTAACATCATTCCTAGGGGCGATGGGTGAGTATATACTTCAGAAAGGACACCCTGGTGTCTAGGTGTCCTTAGAATACAGCATACTGCACGAGCTTCTGGAGGGGACCGTGGAATGCTTGTCTGGAGATTCCTAGGGCATTTGATAAAGCTGTCATCACATCCTGGGGACAACATAGGAGCACAGGCTGATGAGTTCACCTGCAGGGCAGCCTCCTGTGGCCACCTAGTTCACAAACTTTACTAGTAGGGCTTCTGGATGGAGCAAAGCCAAGGTCCTGAATGAGGCGTTTAGCAGAACAATGGCTAGATTCATAGACAACATGACTATAACTGACAGCAAATTGAAGTTTCCAGAAGCTCTCCGCCGACGGTAATGAAGGGCTAAGCTGGAAAAAGAGGCCCTGCTGTACGATTAAGAACAGGGTCTGAGAAATGAATGGGGTTTGACAAGAAGACATGTGAAAGAAAGAAAAGCCAAAGGACGTGGGTTCAGTCTGCTGACTGCCAAGAAAATGAGCACCAGCCTCCCGTCCTCCGAGCAGAGCGGCCCACTTGACAAGGAACACAGATAACCAGGGCCATCCACGGACACAAAGGAGAATGAATGGTCAAAAAGATGGAAAAGTGAAGTAGTCAGGCCTGCAGGAGGCAGAGCCATCTGAGTACAGCCAGTGATTTCAAGGATGGGGACAGCCCTACCCGCCAGACGGCTCCCAGAGCAGACTCCAGAAGCCTGGTCAGCGTCCCAGAAGGGCAGATTTTTGGCAAAATGTAGGAAGAACTTCCTTTGTCTATCCAGTGAGTGGACTGGACCAGCTCGGCAGCAGATGTTGGCTTCTGGGATGGAAACTGAACCCTTGAGGGGAAGGGCCACAGCTTTGAATGATGCCTGAGTCCAGGGCTCTGGCTTAAGTGTCCATTGCCTATAGGTGCCTCTTCATTTACTTGTAATTCTGCATGAAGAAAAGGACACATACCATAGGTGGATGCTCAGGGACTTGCCATCTGTGCACTACGACCCAGTGTCTGCACAGAATGTCACCTGGTCATTCCTTCTGCAGAGGAAACCACTTCCCTGGTGTTCTTCCAACTTACTGGTTCTTCGCCTGTTTCTGAACGATGCTGGAGATGGGCCCATGCAGTGCATTCCTGCGAGACTGGCATGCTGTGCTCACAGGCATCTTGGGGACCAGCTCCCTGGCGATGTGAGTGGTTATAGCTTCATCTGGCTGTGTGGCCATCCTTTTCCTCGGTCAGTGGTTACCGTATCCCTCTCCTCCAGTCTGCATCGTGCATGCCTCCTCCTCCACCCCCATGGGACTGTACAAACACTAATGGAAAACCAGCCTGCGTGATGGCTGCGGGCTTGTAAATTCAGGCAGGGTGGGAGTAGGGCATTGGGAAAGATTGCGCAACCCGCTGCACTCAAACCCTGGTTCTTCCTGCTTTGGAAGCACACTCACATGCAAGATAGCTCCCACCTAGTTATCTTGATTAAAGGTGCCACATGCCTTTAGTCCCAGCACTCAGGAGGCAGAGGCAGGCAGATCTCTGAGTTCAAGACCTGCCTAGTCTACAGAGTGAGTTCCAGGACAACCAGGGCTACGCAGAGAAACCCTGTCTTGAAAAAAACAAAAACAAAATCAGAAAAAGATGATTCCCATCATGGACCAAAGAGCCAGTGGTCTGACAGGTGTGTGTGGCCCTGGAGAAGTAGGCCATGCCAGGCAGCACACAGCCAGGTGTGAGGCAGCATTCCCTTAGAGGAGCAGGCCAAGACTGCTGCAGCCTGGGCTGCCCTGGATGCACTGGAAAAGGCAGCTCACGCCTTTGGCCAGATGCCTGGTAGCCTTTTAGGGCAGTTCAGCCTCAGCAGGGCCTGGTTCCCTTCCGAGGGAGTGAAGACAGAGCACTAGGGGGTGGAGGGGGTGCTGTGCTGGCTCATGTCCCTTGTCCTAACATCACAGTGGCATACACTCTACCTTCCTGGGTGCTCCTGCAGGGCACCCAGTCCATTGTGAGAGCTGCCCAGACAGCGGCAGACTGGAAGCAAAGTACCCAAATCCTCTGGGCTAGGTTTAGAAAACCTTGTTCCCGATTTTCTAGTGCCCTGGGTGCCTCTGTGTGCTGATCCAGTGTCCTGGTCTTACAGGCCTCTGGGAGGTGGGCGGGCCAGAGGCCAGCACTGGCCTGGCCTGGTCTGAGAGCTGTGCTGGAGCCCATCGCCTTATATGACATCCGCTGGGAGGACTCCAATGGCTTCTGCATCTTTCTTTGCTTGCCTGGTTTGAGTTCTGGAAAAGCTTTGCCAGGTGGGGTTAGGCAATTTCTGTGGAGAAAAAGAGCCCAACAGTCTGGGCAGGGTTCTCTGCTTGTCCCCTGCACAGCTGGGGTGACATTTTGGGTGGGTCCTCTCTGCCTTTTCCCTTTCAAACTCACAGTCTGTCAAATTAAAAGTGGCCCCTGTCCCTGTTTCTCTGTGGGACTGGGAATTCAGGAAGGACTGTCAGGAAGGCTGTGGGCAACAGACAGGCAGGGCCAGCATGGGGGGCTCAGCTCTTAAATGTGGGTTCCTTACATCCACTCACCCCTCAATGTTGCCGGCTCTTTGTTTTTGGTTTTTTGTTTTGTTGTTGTTGGGGCTTTTTGTTTTTGTTTCTTCTAGATTACAGCCCTGGTGTGACCCCCCACCACACCCCACACACTCACCCACCCCTTCCCTCTGGATCCTCCTCCCCAGTCCTGCTGTGAGGCCTGTCAGCTCTGGCCCTCTCTCTGGCCGGCTCCTCCCCACCCTTTGTGGGCCTTGGTGTGTGTGTGGGGGGGATTAATGAAGCCCAGATGCAGCACTCCTGACTCTGGCAGTAGGTTTTGTAGCACAGCAGCGGCAGCTTGGAGGAGCCATTTACCTCCCACTGTGTCTGGGCCCAGCTGCTGCCGGATCCTAGAGCCCAGGAGCAGCTGGAAAACAGGTCCTAGCTACAGGCAAGCCACAGAGGGTCGAGGCCTTGATGAGGAGGAAGCTGGGCTTCAGACGGAGCGTAGAGCGGGGGCCATGGAGGAACAGGGATAGGGGCTTCTGACTCACCATCCTGTGTCCACTCAGATGGCAGCTGCCTCTCTGTGCTCACTCTAGCTCTCGGAGTCCTGGGGAGCCCCGGGGACCTCAGCATAGCCCTGCAGAAAGAGGTCAAGGCTAAAACCAGGTGGAATTCTGTCTTCCCAGTCAAAAATGGCAGAATGGTTTCCCCTTCATTTGCCAGATGCAATACGAATACAACACATAACACAGCGTTCTTTTAAAACAGAAAGAAAAACAGATTCTTCATCTGAAATTTGTGCTTAACAGGGCAGCCTAGACTTTAACTTGCCAAATCTGACAAACCAAGTCCCCTTCCAGCCGAATCTCCTTTTAGTATAATAGCTTTGTTGAACTACAGCGTACAAATAGACCACCGAGCCTATGTCTCAGTGGCGTTTTCCCAAGTCAGACACGTGAAACTACCACCCAGATTGGGAGAGAAAGGACAGCTTGAGCAAACCCCGAGGCCACCAGGACCCCGACCTCCAGCACTCCGTTTCAGACTTGAAGCAAATGAATTTTCACACTGACTTCCTTCTGTAGTTGCCATCTTCCCCCACAGCTGAGTGAAGAGAACATGTGGAGCTGGTTAGGTAGCTTCCGGTCCTTCTCTTTTGTCGGGGTGCTTCTGCTCTGAGTACCTTTCTCATACCTGTCTACACGGGAGCAGGTGTAGGTCTGTCCTCAGTTAATCTTTAGTTTTCCAAAGGGGTCATGACCCTTCCTGTGAGCTCTGTGAGCCCCTCCTGGTCTCCCACCTCCAAGTGAGTGACCGGAGTGAGTGGCTGGAGTGAGTGGCTGTTTGTGCTTTCCACCGGAGCCCTTCAGAAGGTGTCGGCACCACCTGCTGCACTTCTTTTAAACCAAGAACCTCGTGCTTTGTTGATTCTTCCGATTTTTTTGACTGTTACTTAAGAAAAATCAACAAAGCACGCAGAGCTCAGGCCCCCAGGCTGATCACAATCTTCTCCCTGGGTGGAGGCTGCCTCCGCACTCCTGGCACTCCCTTTGCTAAGGCAAGTGTGGCCCTGGGAACAGTGCTCTGGAATCATCACAACCCACTGAAGTGACCAGGCTTCGTCCTGCCTCCAGAAGTCCTCCTTAAGGAGACATTTCCTAGCGTCTGCTGTGGCCTGCATCTGGTCTTTCTGGTCCTCATGTCTTTCCAGAGATGTGAATGAGGGCACCGACAGGGGTCGCTTGACCTGTGACCCTTCTCCTCTAAGAGTCCAACCCCAGATACATGTTCCCGTCATGCTTCACTTTTAGGCCTTTCTCTGCTTCCCTTCTCTTCATTTTACTCCCTGGCATGATTCAAGGCGGTAACACTTGCAGGCCAGCTGGGTTCCATTCTGAGTGGGTTTACTTC
>NC_022028.1:21713648-21732490 GCF_000317375.1 Microtus ochrogaster | reverse complement strand
GGATTTCTGTGAGTTAAGCTTCAGTCTGGTCGACAGAGCTAGTTCCAAAATAACCAGGGCTCCACAGAGAAACCCTGTCTTCAAACAAACCAAGACAAAATAAAACACAACAAACAAAAGAGAATGAAACTCTGTGGCACGGCACCTGGCGTAAGGCTCTGGGTTCCGTCCTCGTCAGAATAAACAAATAAATCCTTTCAAGGGGCTGCCTGCTGCCTGCAGACCAGTGTGTGCAGAGACCTGGAACCACATGTTGCAGTCTCCCCAGCCAGGCTCAGGTGATTAATTACAGAGCCGTGGCTTGAGAGTTTGTCCTGAGGAGAAGTTTGTCCTGTCACCTAGTCTCAAAGGTCCCAGGACAACTCTCAGCCCCACCCTCCGGTTTCTTCCTCTCTTCTTTAGTCTCTGAAGTGCTTGAGGACCCAAGCATTAACATCTGAAGCCCACCGGGGCCTTCATTCCTGACTAGAAGATGTCTCAGTCCTGAGTCAGCACTGACTAAGCATTTGCCTTACGGCTGGTCTCAGACGACCGGCTCAGCTGACTGAAGCAGGAGACCCGTGCAGGCTCATGAGCAGCTCAGGGAGCAAACGGGCTAGAAACCGGGGGGTAGCTGGCTCTGGGCATTCCCGGGGCGCTTTGTCCCTTGTTCTCTTTGCTGGCCTCTTGGCTGTCCAGCTGGGAGACAGGAGGACAGTCAGCACTATAAGGTGATGCCTGTCACATTAGCTGCCCCACAAGAAGTTATACTCTCTTAACTGTCCAGCCAAGACCCAGAGGCTGCTCCAGTGACCAAGTGGCACTCAGGTGCATCCCAGGAGCCTGGCTCCTCAGGATGGTAGGAGGGGAATCCCAAAGAAAAGTTTTCTGAAAAGTGGGTGAAAAAAAAAAAAGACAATAAAGCCTGGTCTCAAGGGGCCAATCATCCACCCTGCTTGAAGTCCTTTGAAATTTGAGAGGCAGTGCACTGGGCAGGACAAAGCGAACAGAGAAGGGAATGTGTTTTTCTTCCTGTTGCCTTTTCCCCTCTATCTGCGTATTTTCCTCCTTAGTTGTTTTATGCCTTCCGTCATTGCATTTTTCTTCTTCAGTTATTGCTTTGTTTATGGTCCAGTCCCCAGGGTCTCCTGCACACTATGCGCTGTCACCGAGACACACCTGGTGTTGTCTCAGTCTGTATGCGTTTATTACGCAAAGGAAGGAATGTTGGTGTGCTTTGGAGAAGACCTTTCACCCATTCAGATCTACAGATACGTACAGATCTGAGGGGGTTACAACTCCGAAGAAAAATGTATTATCCTTGCTTGTTGGATATCTTGTCTTTCCAGAATGTTCAGAATCCCCCTGACCTCCAGCCTACCCCACTCAGATTCTTGCTCTTCTCTCCCAGACTACTTCGAAGCCAACTGAGCCTCACGGTTATTGCCCGGATGCTGGGTCAGCAAGAGGCACTTCCTCTCTGGGGAGAGAAAACCCAGGTGAGTCTGCCTCAGCAGGACCAGGAAGGCCTCTGGTGGGCCACAACCCCTCTTCCCCATAACCTGCTTACACCGGAGCTGTCATCAGAGAGACCCTCCCCACACCTAACCTGGATTTGAATGTTTCCCTCAGCTTCCTGGGGCTAGAGGGATAGTGTGTGGTAGAGCCTTGCCTAGCTTGTGTGAGGCCCGGGGCTCTGTTACCAGCGTGGCAAGAAAACAGCTGGTGAGGCTGTGTTTCCAGCTACAGGGGAGGCTGAGACAGGAAGATTCCTTGAGCCTGGGACTTAGAGACTAGCCTGGGTGCGGCTGGTGTGGCGGCTCACTCCTTTAATCACAACACTGTAGCTCCGCCACTCTGAAAAGCAATAGTTTGCCTAACTGCCTTGTCCTAGGCTCTAGGAATTGACCAGATCTGTGAACACGGAGCCTGCATTACAGTTTATGAATTTTGGTAAAATATACATATCATAAAATTTATTTTTTCTGCTTCTTTTGTAACATTTTGTTTTGTTAGTCTACCAGATCCTCCTGCCTCAGCTTCAGAGTGCTGGAATTACAAACGTGCTACCATCCCAGCTTTGGTCTGAAATGTTTTTTTGTTTGTTTGTTTGGTTGGTTGGTTGGTTTTAATATATATATATTTTTTTTCGAGACAGGGTTTCTCTGTAGCTTTGGCGCCTGTCCTGGAACTAGCTCTTGTAGACAAGGCTGGCCTCAAACTCCCAGAGATCCGCCTGCCTCTGCCTCCCGAGTGCTGGGATTAAAGGCGTGAGCCACCACCGCCCAGCCTGGTTTTAATATATTTTTATTCTTTGAGAATTCCATACATACATGCAACATATCCCCTCCTATTTGCCCTAAAGCTTCCTAGACCACTCTTACCCTCCTAACTTCATTTATAGCCCGTATACACATTGATGTTGGACCATCTGCTGGGGCGTGGTCTCCCTTCCAGGGGCCACGTCCTTGAAGAACACTGGACAGGGCTAGAACGATGACTCAGCAGTTAGAGCCTGCGCTGCCTGACAGAGGAACAGAGCTTACTTCCCAGCACCTAGGAACCTCCCACTCTTCACTTCCCAAACCCTGGTTCCATGACAGAAGAACAATAAAGATGGAAAGAAACGCTATTAAGTTTTTAAGCTCCTACCAGAGTCCCCCACTCCAGGGCTAGGCATCCCTGGGGCAGCAGGGGCAAGTTCAGGCTTCTTCCTGGACTCTTCTCTTTGTGGAGCTCTGACCCTGCCTCTCAGCTCAGAGGCCATGGCCTTCTTGAGGCTCCAAGAACAGGATGTTCGAGAAGTTGAAAGCCTCTTGCTTCCACTAGGGATCTCCCTGGATTCATTCTTGCAGTTTCAGGGTCGTGTCGTCATCACCCCCCCCCCCAAATGCCTGGTTCAACAACACTTAAGAGGCCAGGTACACAGGCAAAGGCACGCCCAGGCCCAGCACATCCCCAAGCCAGCTAGAGTCAAATTCAAGCTTTTGTGAGGGAGCTAAGAAAAGTGTTAGTTGGTTTGGTTGGAAGGAGGGGGCTGGCTCCTGATTCTGGCTTCAGCTCCCCACTTCCCCTAAGCCTGGAATACGTACACCCTAGCATGGCGGAAGCTTGCCATTCCTACTCTGGCTGAGGTGCCATCTCAAGGAGGCCTCCTGGTCCTGTCTGTCACCCTCCCTTACTTGTTTGGTGTCTGCTGCATTGTCTTCCCCACACCCCGTTCCCAGGTGGAATCTGGGGCCCCTGAGTTGGGAACCAGTGGTGTCTGCTTGCTCTCCCTTGCCCCTCAGCCCAGGGCCTGGCCCACACCAGGAAGGCAATGTAATTTATGGGATAAAGAGACAGCCAGGGTCCCCAAAAGACAGGGTGCTCTGCAAGCCACCACCAGGGAGGTCACTGAAGAAGGGAAGACAGGTTAGGAAGTCAGGGGCAGGGCCAGCTGAAATTCAACCAGACAGGTTGCCCAGGGGCTGCCATGGAAGCCTGCTGTGAAGGCATTGGCTTTGGCTAGATGAGCTCACTAAGCCCCCATAGAGAACTGACAGAGAAGAAGGAAAGAAAATCAGGACTCCAGGGAGGGTAGGTTCCTGGGACCTCTCGCCCAGAAGCTGGGTTAGCAGGGACCCAAAGGTAAGAGCATTTCAAAGCTTAGTGGTTTGTCTGCAGGGAGTGTGAGGGGAAGCCCAGCAGGGCTGCTGGGGCCTGGAGAGGAGCCCCAAAGAGGGAGGCAAACTGTGTGTGCTGCTTGGTCAGTTAGGGAGCCAGCTCAGGAGGTCTCTGCAACAACCAAGAATCCGGGGTCACAAGGCCGGTCAGGCAAGTGGAGCCAGACTCTGCTTCTCTGCTCGAGGCCCCTACACCTACCTGCTTGTGACCACCGGGGACCCAATTCTGGACCTGTCGGTTCCTTATACACTGACTAGGCAACTCAGATCCCAGGCTCAGGCTCAGACACCAGGTGTGACACTTCCAGATGACTCCTGAAGCGGGGTGAGCCAGCTCACTGTGACCTAGGTGACTAACACTGCCTGAGGATAGACTTCTGAGAAGGTACCTGAGCCAGGTCTCAGGGGATGAGTCCCTGCATGCTGAGTGTACCGCCGGGAGGAGGGAGAGAGTCAGCGGTGCCTCTGCAGGGAGGAAGACCCAGCAGCTGTGTTTAGACTCTGCTGTTAGTCTCTTCCTGATGTCTGATCACCAGGCGTGCTCCTTCCCTGGCTGGCCTATCAGAGCCATCTTCCTTAGACTTGCCTTCGAAGGACCACTTTGACCCCCCAGCCACCCACATCCCCTCCGCACAGCCATCCTGCCCATACCTCCCTTGCAGTGAATGCACACAGTTCTGGTTGTCCACTGGTCGCCCCTTCGCCTGTAATAGTTGCGGCTTCCATGCAGGCAGCACTCACTGTGTTCTGAGAACTGTTCACAGTGCTTCCCTCCCTCAAAACCTAGGGCTGGAAGAGCTGCTACTCTATCCATGTTTTATAGATGGAGAAACTGAGTCAGGGAAGCTACACAGCAGGGAAGTGGCGGGGGGAGCCAGGATTAGAATTGTGCCATTGACCACTACAGCATGTTGCATCACCTCAACTCCTCCAGCCTCTTCCCGGGCTCTCCACAGCCTATACCACTGTGAAGGGACTTCCGGGGTTGACTCTTAGAGAAGCAGAGTCCTGGGGTCTGAAGTGGCTGGGAGGGGTTCTCAGTACCCAACCTGCCATCCCCCCCCCCCCACCTCTGTCCCGGTCTCAAGGCACAGCCTGAGCCTCAGGAGCAGGAGCTGGAGAGGAGAGCTAGGCTGGAGAGACAATAGGTCGGTAGAATGCCACAGCCCAGCACTTGCGTTTTCCCGGAGAGTCCCGGGGTTGGACCAGTCATTCCTGTTGTTTCATAGAATACTGGGAATACTTCAGAAACAGTCGCTGTTTAGCCTCAGGCCCCAGTGTGCTCTAGAGTCTGGTCTGGGCAGGAAAAGAGCTGAACTGAATGAAGTCCCTCTGCGCTAGTCCTAGCCTGAGCAGGCCAACAGAGGCACGGAGAAAGAAGTAACATTTGGGGCAAACTTGCAGAGAATGCAAGTGCTATGGGGAAAAAAGTTTAAAATTTTTCCCAGAAGAGGAAAAACAGCATTGGGTGGGTGCGGTTTTGTAAAGGCGAGGAGAGGAAAGGACATTTGCACGTGGAACTGTAGGAAAACCTACCTTTGGTGGGGGAGGGGGTCACTTCCGGCTGAGGAAGTAGGAAGCACAGAGGCCCAGGGGCTCTAGAGAGGACGTTGGGGTTGGAGGGAAAGCGCAGAGACTGGTGTGGCTGGAGCAGAGGGCTTCCAGGCCGAGAGGAGAGACAGAAACTGAACTGTAAACATGTTAAAGCCAGCTAGCCCTTGAGACCCAAGTGCTGGAGGATGAAGCGAGGGGCGAGGAGGGTGCAGGGCAGTTGGCCTGAGAGTAGCAGAGACGGAGCGTTGGAGCGTGGCTGCTGCTAGGTGACTTCCCAAGGACAGCGGCAGGGCTCCAGAGAGCGGGTGGGAGCCCTCCAGGAACCAGACTTGGAGGGAAGGAGACACCCTCTCAGCAGCCAGGCAAGACACAGGTGGAACAGGTTTGGGAGGAAACTCGGAGTTTGTTTCTTATACCAGCCTCTTGCAACACAGAAACAAGGCAAACCTTTTTGTAAATACGTATTTACTATTGTGTGTGTGCACACACCGCAGTACCCACATAGAGGCCAGAGGACAGCTGCAGGAGGCCATTCTCCTGTCCTCTCCTTCCACGGTGTCGGACCCAGGGAGCAAAGGCTTGACAACAAGCACCTGACCCTCTGAGCCATCTTATCAACCATTGTTTGGAGATTTGCTCCTGCCTCTGCTTCCCAAGTCCAAAGTTTACAGGAATGTGCCATTGTGTCTGGCAACTTTTTTGTTTTGTTTTGTTTTGTTTTGTTTTTTGAGACAGGACCTCTCTGTGTAGTCCTGCCTGTCCTGGAACTCACTTAAACCAGGCTGGCCTTGAACTCAGAGATCCACCTGCCTCTGCCTCCCAAGTGCTGGAATTAAAGACAAGCACCACCACCTTCAGCCTCAAATCATGTCTTGAAATTTGGAAAGCAAGGGTTTTGAGTGCCCAAAATTAAGGGGGATACAAAAGTTTGAATCTCCTAGGAAATGGTTAACTGATGCTATTTAGCCATTCGCTTGCCTAATGACTGCTTAATAAGCATCAGCCATGTGCCAGGCATGGTGCTTAGCCCTGTGCACTGCAGGAGACAGTGCTGACCTCACAGCCAGGGAGGGGGCTGACAATAAGTCAGGACACTAAGCAAGCAAGTTCTGTGCCTGCAAGAGGGTAGATGATGCCATAGGGAAAAGGTGTGCCGGGTTGGGGACTGGCAAGGGTAGTAAACAACAATACTGTAGGCTGTGGGTTACATGTGACAGTGGACTCCACAAGGAGGGACCAGTTCTGCAGTGCCTCTGTTCAGACACCTCAGGAAGGACCAGGCTCCAGAGAGCAGCAGCAGCAGGCCATTTGGGACCTCCTCGCGCCTTACAGCCACCTCTCCTGTGCAAACTGGAGGCACTGCCAGATTCTGAGAGCAGGAGACACATGCTGTGTAGACAGTTGCTTTGCCAGGATCTCCTCCTGCCAGGAGACTGGCAAGGCCAGTGGAGGCCTGTCCTTCTGGGTGATCATCCCTTCTTGCCCTGAGGTGTCTGCCCTAATGGCCTGAATGTTTGCTGAGTTGGCACTCTGCAGTGGAAGTAGGGGGTGGGGGTGGCAAGGGTGCTGGTGTGGTCCTAACCCTCCCTCCTCTCCAGGGACTTTTGCGGACCAGAGAAGCCTTCATCCAGGAGAGAGGGTGGTATGTGGGGGTGGGGCGATGCGGGAAACAAAAGAAAATCTGAGACCAGAATGCTAGATTGCACTGAGGCACCGCCAGCCTGCTTTCCTGGAGCGAGAAGAAAAATAAGAGTGAGCAAGTGAGCCTGGTCTGTGCTTTCCCTACCAGCCCTGCCCCCTGCTCTTAGAGCACAGCCAGTCCTGGCTCTGCTGGGGCGGGCCTTTAGTCACTCTGGGGGCGTGGTCTTTGAGGCAATGCGGGGCAGCCCAGTGCTTGCACAGCTGTGAGCAGCGAGCCTCCAGCGTGCGAAAGGGCAGGGCTGTTGTTTTGAAAATTATCCCGAAGGCTGGCACAAGGCAGTACTGCTCTCGATGCAGCCCCAGATGGAAACTATCCCTGCCCAGATCCTTCCTCCCTGCTTTTGCTGCCGTCTTTCCACACTGCAGAGAAGGCCTGGCCTCCTTCCAGGAGCCAAAGCCAACCTGACTACCAACCAGCTCTTCATCCTCCTCTCCCTGCCCAGCTGCTCTCCAGGGCTTCTGAGATTGAGGGCAGCTGAAGTGCTGAGCAGGTGCTGGGGGGTGAGTCACAGGAGGAAGCCAGGTGTGGCGTGCCACCCGGCTGGGCTCAAGCTGGGAGCTGGGCTTGGGGCTCAACCCTCTTGTCTGTGGCCACACTGCACCTGCTAGATCTAAGGAGCCGGTCCTCTTGAACTACCCTGTCGCTGCCCATTCTTCCACATCCTCCCCCATCCCTAGGGTTGCACATGGATGGCTTGGAGGGACGAGGACTGGAGCCTACCTGCCTTGACCCAGCCATACTACATCCATCTGGGCAGTCCTTGCAGGGACCCTATGTTTGAGGTGACCAGGGGGAGGGGCTAGCTTCAAAGCCTGTTTTGTTCAGAGGGGTTGGGCAATTCTTCAAAGCTAAACAGGGGGTGGGTGGGGTGCCTGGTAGATTAACAGATCAGCCAGATCCCTCTGTAGACCTTGCAGGGAAATCCCCATCTAAAGGACCCACTGAAAGGAAGTTTCTGACGGAGAAAACTGAAGATAGATACTGGGTGAGAGTGAATTATTGGCTATTTTGTTGGACAAGAAAATAGTATGACTTTTTAGGTGTAGCGCATCACGCCCGTCTGCGCTCCATGTGCTACCATACAGTACGTGAACTGGGCAAGGGGCTGGAGACGGAAACACACAAAGACTCACAAATACAGACAGAGACACACAGGTCATCCTTGATCCTAAGAATGCCCCCTTTATTGTGTCCAGGGGCCACATATATAGAGATCCTTAACTGATAGCCACGCCCCAGCCAAACCCACCAGAAACCACTCCCCTGCCATCAGGAACTCCTGAGGGTGCTCGGAGCAAAGGAAAACAAGTTGTTTACAAGAATTTCAGGATCTGGGGGTTCACTGCTCCCAACATTTAGGAAAAGAAAAAAGAGGACTGGGCAAGACACACATCCCAGTACTCAGGAGGCAAAGTTAGGGATTGGCTGCGAGTTTGAGGCCAGCCTAGTCTGCAGAGGAAGGACCCCATCTAGGAAGAAAACAGAATGTGCTAGGGAAATGGCCCATGCTCTAGAGGCACTTGCCACCAAGCTCGATGGCCCCCAAATTCAGTCCCCAGAGAGAACCCACCCCTGCAAACTATCCTCTACCATCAGAGTGTTTGCTGTGGCTTGTTTGCACGCATGCGTGTGCGCACACAGATAACATGTAATAAAAAAAATTAAAAGAATTGCCAGGCTCGGCGGTCCATGCTTGTAATACCAGTACTTAGGCAGAGCTGAGAGGGTCACAAGGTTTAGGCCAACTTGGGACACAAGGGGCGACCTTGTTTCAGACAAACAGAGCTGTTGGTATTCCTGATAGTGTTATATCGTGGGGGACCCTCGTGTGTGTGTGTGTGTGTGTGTGTGTGTGTGTGTGTGTGTGTGTGTGTGCATCTTCTTTATGGCTTAGAAGACTCAGTATTTGGCATTCCTGGGAGGGAAGAGTGTGGTACAGATGCAGAGGAGTTAGGGACAGGCAGGCAGGGAGGTTGTGGTTGTGGCTCACAGAATGGACAGGCAAAGCTATGGATTGAAGAGGTTCAGTCCTTTTCCCGTGAATTGAATACGTTGCAGCAACAAGCTAAGTGACAAAAAAGGGATACAGGAGAGAGTATGCTATTGGCCGAGGGGCTGCTCAGGTGGCCAGGGACCAGCTCAGTGGCTGAGGCTTCACTCAGGTCACCGAGGTCCTGCTCAATGTCAGAGGGAATCTCTTTCTTACTCTTGATTTTACAGGGAATTAGGGTAAACCTTAAAGTCTCGGGAGAGCTTCCTACTTCATCAAGTTAAGGGAGGGCTCACCCTGTGCTAGGTACACCCTGTGTGTGTGCATGTGTGTGTATGTGTGCATGCTTGTGTATGTATGTGTATATGTATGTATGTGTGTATGTATGTATACATGTGCCCATGTGCATACGCACATGCTCATATACACATCCCTCCTCCTAGGAAGAAGGAGTGTGGACCACTTTAGGGAGGTCACACACACAGCTCATAAGTGAGAGTCAGATTCAGGTCCTGGAAGCTTGACTATGACCCTCTGCCACAGTTGAGGGCATCTCCCAGAGCTGTACACACACTCAGTCACAGTCTCCTCTCTCCTCCCCAGCTAGCGGTACTCGGCCATCTCCTCAGCCTCATGAGACCATCATCCCTCAGGCAGTATCTGGGTGCGGAGACCTTGCCACCCTCTCAGGGGAAACAGCGAAGGGCCAGCGCTGAGCTCGACTACAAGGTAAGGACCTCAACCCCCTGTCTGCCTTTACCAAGAAGGACCCTGCTACTTCATTTAACGGGGAAGGCGGGGCTGTCCCCATTGCACAGCCTGTGGGGCCTGTGGTCACTAGTCCTTCCAGAACCAGAAGCCACTCCAGGACAGAGGCCAGCGAGGAGGAGGCGCTCAGTATCTCTTCCAAGCCTTTAGTTAGTCCCCTTGCCCACCTGTGCCTGTAGGTGCAGGTGATGCTGTGGGCCCAGAGCTATGCCTAGTTTCCCTGTTTATTCTCACTAATTTTGACCAAGGCTTAGCCCTTGACCTTTCTCCAGTTCTTCCAAAGAAGTTCTTCTAAGTCTTGACCAGCTCTCCCAAAAGGCAGTGAAGTGTCCTGGGTTGGGAGGTTGTGGGTTAGGAATTAGCAGAGGCCCGTGCATCCCCAGGGTTAGTGTCAGAGCAGGGACCAAGGTGACTGTGGGGGCTTCCAAGTGCATCTTCCTGGGCTCTTCTATCCCTGGAGACTCAGGATAAAGATGTAGATAGGGATCTTCTAATTCAGGAAGGCAGGGATTCAAAACTCTGGTTCCTGAGGTTGGATATTAACAATCCAGAAGTCCAACCTTTGGGCATCACTCTGAGAATCAGATAAGTGAATTAATTACTTAATGAACACAAATGAACCATTAAGAAGATAGGATAATCCCCCACGTGCACAGGTACACACTCCCCTTCAGAACGTGCAGGGAAGGTTGCCTTCGCCTGCCTTGGGATTTGTCTTAGTGTTTTTACAAGGCTACAGTCTCCTAGGAAGGTGGGGCCATACACACATCCCTTGTCCTGTGCCAGGTATTTCCCAGGAAACAGGAGTGGATGACACAGACAGCTTAGGAGACCCTGGGTAGGTAGGTTGTCATAGCTGGATACTAGAGACCTCGGGGTGAGAAAAGGGGGGAGGGTATGAGAAAGAAGCGGCTGCTGTCTGGCCTTCTGCACAGAGACTATATGGCCTCCAGGAACCTTCAGGCCAGGCTGCAGCCTCACCCAGCAGGGGTGTGGCTTCTACCGAGCCCCAGGCTCCCACTGGGCTCACCACATTGCTGACCTGCTGGTAGTAGGGGCAGAAGGTGTCTGTGTAGCAGTCGGGATGGGAGGATGAACAGGCTGAGGAATCCTTTATTTTGAAGGCTCCAAGCACAGCTACTCCTCCCTCGTTGTCTGCCTGTTAGAAATCAATCGTCCATTTTGCCTTAAAGCTTGAGGAGAGCAGAGCGGCGCGCATCCAGGGGTGCTTACTGCCCCAAAGCAAAGGACACACTGGCTGGGGACAACAGTAGGGGCAGGTGGGGCTGCCGTGACCTTTAGAGCCCCTGTGCTGCAGCCAAGAGCACTGCAGAGCCTCGGGGCGGGGCTCCCCTTCACCTTGACCTCTGCTGGTGAAGTGGCTAAGGGCAGAGGCAGTCAGGACCAGGGGACAGGACACAGGGGGACTAGTGGAGTGCCATAAGAGAACCGTGAAATGGTTCCAGCTCTGTGCCCTGGGCTGGGTGTTGTGGTGGCTGGGAGGGGCCAGGCCGGGCAGGTGACTAGGTCCCACTCCACCTCAGCCAACTGACTCCTCATTAGGTCTGAGCGTGTTTCATCTTCAAAGATGAGATGGGGCTACTCACCAGCCAAAATGAGCAGAGGCGTCATCCGCCCAATTTTACAGGGAGTGGTGGTCTGGGATGGGGCAGCCTTTCATCCACAGAGCTCAAAGTCTTTGCCTTTTTGCTTCTCAAGTGCAATGGGGAAACTGAGGCCAGAGTTCAGGTCAGCTGGAGGTGATCAAGCATGAAGGAGACAGCTTCTTCCCAGCACTTTGAGGCTGCAGTGCTGAGCTTCTGCCTGTCCCACACTAAATACACTCCTGTCTGGGAGATTTCCTGCCCTAAACTGCAGGGGTCACAGCACTCCTCCAGCCCTGCAAATCAACACTTCTGCAGACTCTTCTCCTGGTCTTCCCATCTCCTCCCTCCCCCAGGGGAGAGACAAGGGCACAGCATGGCTCCACTGTTGTCCCCTTGCATGGCTGGCTGTCTAGCTGGATTGTGGGCACAGTTGTGTGTCTCAGCATGGCATGTTTTTTGCCACTAAGTGAAAAACCGAACAAATGAATTGTATTTCATCTCTCTTCCTCTCTCCTCTGTTGTGGCCATCTGCTCCCCTGCCCCCATTTTTGAAACTGCCCTCCCCCCTGCACTGCCTTTGACCAGTGATAGCCCCCTGATCTCTTAATATCCTTGTATCATTAAGACCACAAGCATTTATGGAACCCCAGACTTCAGAAGTATTACCTTGGGTAATGAGAGAACCAATCACAGGGCATTGTTGGTAATTATAAGTTAGTGAGGCTCCTGCCTGGGAAAGCTAACCACCAAGTACTTTAACAAAAGAAGCAACTGCTCAGGCTTCCACTCTGTGGGGGGAGGAGGAGAGAGCCAGGCTGGAGGCAGGGGCAGGTTCCCAAGAAGGCCGTTTGTCCTACCAGGGTCAAAGTCACTTACCATGCTATTAGCACATACAAAAATATGCTTGGAAAAAAGACGTTTTGTGGAGGGCTGGAGTCTAACTCAGTGGTAGCATGGTTAAGGAACATTATAAGATTGGAGTATAAGATTTAACACTTTAAAGTGCCTGGCTCAGTGCCTAGGGCTGTAGTCTAGGCTGCTCGAGAAATTCAGTGGTGGTGCACATCTTTAGTCCCAGCACTCTGGAGGCAACGGCAGGTGGATCTCAGTGAGTTCAAGGCCAGCAGGGTTTCACAAAGAAACCCTGTCTCAACTCCCCCCCCCCAAAAAAAAAAATTGAGGCAGGGAGATTCATTCTCCCAGCCCAGGAGTTCAACTCTAGCATAGTGTCTCATCTCAAAATATTCATATATAGTGCCAATCTCCTTGATGACTATCTGTGCCCGGTTTGAACTAGCCTTTCCCAGAGTGGAATAAACATCTAGGTGAGAAGATGCTTGGGCCTTGGTACCTTCTAGCAAGAGGCAGGGAGATGACAATGTTTACACAGAGGCGAGTATAAGAACACTAAGGCTGGCCTCCCAATGCTTCCTTTTGGCCCAAGGATGTGATTCTGCCAGAGATGTGTGTCCTGCGTCGTCGTCATCCCCCCGCCCCAGACTGGCCTTCTGGCTGCAGGCAGAAAAACATTGCATAACTTGACTCAATTTTCTCCTCCAGTCTACCAGCTCAGCCCTCCAAACCCAGCACTGGGGGTTCCGGGGGCATTTGGTTTCAGCTATGGTGTTGTCTGAATGTGGCCAGATTTGGCCTAGTTGTATTATATCTACTCCTGGAGTTGAGTTGTGACCCATTCAGTTTTGTGGAAGTGGCTGATGTTTTGGTCTTGTTAAACCTGCCGTTATGGTTCTTGTTTCTGTTTAACCACAGTTATCAAATCATTTTTGCTTTTTCTCCCATGTCTATTGCTGTGGGCAAATGCATTTACTATGCATAAATGTATAAATATAATGTGTGTATGTATATATGTATGTGTGTGTACACATGTGTAAATATATATACTTGCACTTTTTTCTGATACTGCTTACTATCATGATACCCTGTCACGTGTTAAGAATGTGCTTCCTACTGAGCTGCAGCCCAGCCCAGATGCTGTATTAGTGAGGTTTTTCCCGCTTAGAGATTTGGAAGGTATAGGAAACCAGAATCTGATGGTAGGATGGGAGTGTCTCTCTAGTTGGTTAAATTTGAGGAAGTTAAATGTCTCCCACTGTGGAATGAAAACTGAGGATAAAAAGACCAACTTGGCACTGGGAGCCTACTTCCTTTTTCCCTTTTCCCGTATGCCTCCTCCCAGCCTGATAGTGGATGCCTTCCAAAGATGACAGCTTGAGGCTCACTGGGGACTGTACATCGGTCGGTCACCTCCTGCAGGTGCATCCATTCCTTGTGACTTTCTGTGGAGGTCCCAGGCTGCAGAGACTTGGGAAAAGCTTGTTTACGGAGGATCCGTGTTTGTGAAGAAGTAATTTTATGGAGGTAGGGTGTGCTTTTGACTGTGGGTAATGCCGGGGATGGGCTCCAGCCAGCTGCAACTCTGTGGAGGTGTGTGTCTGCCCAGCTTGGGCAGAGGGCGTGGCCTGCCATGTGTTTGTGTGCAAGTGCCCTGTGTGCATCTCCTGTAAACCCTGTGGTGTGCCAGGTGTGTTGGGAGACCTGGTGAACAAGTTTTGCTGCTTTTGCTGCTGCGACTATAGACTGCAGCTGTCTGTCCCTGGGCTGGCTGACCTTGCCAAGAACTGCCTTAATGGGCAGTTGCTGCAGGGACAGGAAGGGTTAGCTGCCCTCTGGCATCTCTGTGCTCGACTCTGGCCTCTCTTGCTGGTACTTCCAACTCCAACAAGGGGATGTATGTTCCCTGGGCTTGACTTGAACCCCTGTGTCGTTTTCAAAGACAAGCAGATCCTGGAGCCTCTCCCCTTGCCCTTTCTCACCTGAAAGTACAGCACCCACACACACACACACCCTCCACACACACACCCCACACACACCCCACAGTGCTGTAAACTTGGGTCAGGACAAGGTTAGGAGAGCCAGGAGAAAACTGGATTTGAGGAATGGAAAACAGACATGCAGACTCCTGAGCTCTTCCTGTCCAGCTTGTGGTTCTGTTCCATCGTCCTTCCTCCAAAATGAGCAGTAGCTGCATTTTGTCATGAACCTGGTGGCCTCTGAGAAGCTGACCCTGTAGAGGAGCTGAAGCACACACAAGTCTGGGAACCTGTAGACTCAGGCCCAGGCCAGCTTTGCTTGGTTCCCAGAAATCTGAGTTCTTTGCAAGAACAGGAGCAAGACTTGCAGCGACAGGGTTAAGCCCAGGAGGCAGGGTGGGGTCCCAGGGAGCTTTTGTTCAAGCCCAACCAGCTGGAGGGTTGGCCTGCTCTCTCCTTCACCCCAATCAGCCCTGTGCTCTGGAGGACCTCTCAGGGTCCCTGTCCATGGGCAGGTGACTCATCAGCTTCTGTCCTGGCACTCTTATCTAGGTTTCTTCCTCCCTCTGGACACTCTGTAGAGTGTCTTCCTCCCATTCAGACCTGTTGTATCTATCGTACTCTGATTTTCCATCCAGTCTCTGCCCCCATCACGTACAGCCCTGAAGACCAAACCGCAGCACTCTGCATGCTGATGGCCTTGGCCTTGCATCTTCCTGTCTTCCACTTCCTGTCTGCTGAACTCGGGAGGTCCATAACAGTCCACTTAACCCCTGGCATGTGCCCTGCCTCCATGAATGTAAACAGAGATGTGTGTGGGGCTGGGTCCCCAGTCAACCTCAGCAGCAGGCCTCCAGTGAAATCCCCAACTGAGCAGAAATAAGTCCTCCTGCCGTTTCTCTTATGGCCAGGGTTGGGTGTAGGAGCACTCTCCAAGTGCTCCATCTCTCAGCTCTGCCTTGACTGGCTAGGGAGGAGTGGGGGCTGCTCGCTCCGACAGGGTTCACAGCTTTCTCAGCTGCTTCTGCTCCCCACTTTTCCCCTGTTCTGTCTCTTCTCTTTTGTCTTCCCTGGGCCTCTCTCAATGGGGATGTAGTTCCTGGTTGTCCTGGGATGACTCCCCAGGCTTCGCTGAGCCCACAACTACAGGCACTGTGTCACAGAACCCCAGGGTGGCTTTCCCCAGTGCTTGACTCTACCCTGCATTCCCAGACAGGTTCTCTCTCTCTCTCTCTCTCTCTCTCTCTCTCTCTCTCTCTCTCTCTCTCGTGTGTGTGTGTGTGTGTGTGTGTGTGTGTGTGTGTGTGTGTGTGTGTGAAACCCTAGGTTGACCTCCTTTCTTTGGCCACCCTGGCCAGGGTAAAGAAAGAGCTTCTGTCCCAGAGTCAAGACTCACTGGCTTGGCATGGACGGTGATTGGCTGGCCCAGGTCACATGTATTCTGCTGGAGTCAACTCTGCAGACATCACCATAGAACATTTTGGCCTAAATGTAGGGGACAGGAAGCTGGGCCACTCTTACAAAGGAAGGGGTGCATCCTAGGTACCTAGAAACTTGGGGCCGCACAGCACACCCTGTTCTTCTGTCACGGCCTTTGAGAGAAAACAGCTCTCTTTGCAGATGGCCAGTCCTAGCTACTCCTTGCAGAACTACACATCATGCTCCCCCTGCCCTCAGGCCCACATGCTAATGTGCATGCATGTGTATAAGCCTGGGCTCACACACACACACACACACACACACACACACACACACACACACACACACACACACACAGCTTCCTATAGCCAGAGATTCTAGGCCCCCTGGCAGAACTAGGTTTTCCGTCCAGACTCCCATGGGATCAGGGTCTCTGGTTCCAGCTGAAGAAGCAGGAAGAGCTACTGCCTCTGCTTGTCGTCTTGCTTGCCCCCACCCCCACCCCTGAAGGAAGCCAACGTGGGAGGATGAGCAGGGTGGGATCACCCTCTCAAGGATTTGCCCACAACCCTGTGGTTCCTCCCTCTGGAGACAGTCTGAGATGGCTTCACTTTAGCACATGCCCTCAGCCCTCCTGCTTATGTATGCCCTTCCCCTACCTCCTGTGCTAAGGCTTCCCAGCTCCCACCCAGTCCTCAGAGCAGAACAGGAAGGAGCCCCTTGGGGTCCCTGCTCAGAGTTTAGGTAGAGCTTACAGGAGGATCCCACTGTGATAGGCCTAGGGTCTCAGAACTCATTTCTGGGAGCTTAGAACAGGCTCCAGCTCATGCTCTGGGGGCGTGGTGGGTGTGAGGGTACATCCTGGGACCCTCAGATTCTCCAGCACCCTGGGAAGAGTCCTCCTGCCTCCTGATCCAGCTGGGGTCCAGAGAGCAACTTTTCCTTTAGTGGTTGTTCCCAGCAGCTGATCCAGAAGTCCTGTTCCTGTCTAGATGCTGCCAGCCTGTCTTTTGTCACCCGAAAGTGGCCCTATCCCTGTCCAATTTTTAGGGATCCACCCTCCAACATGACTGCATCACTTTCAGTTATAGAATAGGGTGGCCTGCCTAGCCAAACCTGTGGCGAATCTTGCAGGCTGTGTCTGTGACGTCTGTTGCCTGACCTCTTGCCCCCGTATCTTCAGGGACTCTGGTCTAAGAAGAGGTTTTATGTCACACGTCTCATTTCCTAGCAGTAGTCATGTGTCCTCATCATTTCCTACTTGCTACAACAGTGACCAGTCCCCCATCCTGGGCAGTCACTTTGGAGGTCAGCTTTTCTTTTGGCATGGAACCTTGGTTGCAGCCCTCTGCTCTGTTGCCTGCCAAGGCCAAAGTCAGGAAGTACAACCTTGGAACTGGAGCAGCGTGGAGTAGCTTATGCAGTTTCCCCTGAGAAACAGGGAAGAAATGGCATCGCACGATGGCAGGTGCCATGCTCCCGTGTTCAGATGAAGTGTAGTTAGAAACATGCATGTACTGTGCTTTGGTGGACACACAAGATAGAGCCCTGCTTCCCTCCCTGAGCTGAAGGTCTTGGCCTGGGGCCTGTTTGTGGCCCTACCTCCAGATTACCCAGGGTTAATAATAATGTTGTTGTTTGCCCAACCCCTGAAGGAGCACCTGCCCCACGCCCTTGGGCACAGGCTAGTGTCTCCGTCCACCCCAGGAATAGCCTGGCCTCTATGTCCTGCCTCTAGAGCATCCAGGGACCTCTGCTCTTTCTACAGTGTCAGCCCCGTTTAAAGAGGTGATACAAGTCTAGAGCCTTTCCTGATGAAGGGGGAGGTCCCAGACATCCACTTCTTGCCATTCCTCCCCCAACTGGACGTGCTGGGGATCTGACCAGACTTGAGCTCCCACATATTCCAAGACGCAGGGTCACCAGGCCTTCTCTGTGTGTCTTATTGGATTGGGATGCTGTGATACTAGATTTAAATTTAGTTTTAAAAAGGCGAGTGGCTCGTGGCCCACCTCGCACGGCAGGCAATCTAGTGATCTGTGCAGCCTGGGTCTGTAACTAGATTGGTTCTAGAGCTCGTCGTCAGCACGTGTGCTCCACATGTAACAGGAGCGGCACTGGCGAAGGAGTCTCCTGGGGTCAGTTGTCAAGCTAGGCTGGGCCTCCAGACCTTAGAGACTGAGCTGAATGCACAATCCCCAGGGTAGCCACCAGCCAGGGCCCGTGATGTCAAGGGCAGAAACAGAGGAGGTAGTCCTGGCATCCTGGTGCTGCTGAGCAGGTATGCAGACCCTGCATGATGAGCCCTGGGCCTCAGCAATGTGACTTAGAGGGCCACTGCCCGTGCATCCTCGTCGTCCTCCTTCCTCGGTGTCCCTGGGCCAGCCTCAGTTCTCCCCAGTCCCTAGCAGCTGCCCAGAGCCTGGCTGGACCTGCTTCCACAGAGTCCTCCTGCCCTTGAAAGTCTACTGTCCCCTTCTGCCTGGCAGGCTCTGAGGAAAGGGTTCCATCTAAAGACTCCAGTGTAAGGCTACATCCTTGATCATGACCTGAGGTAGGGAGAAACTGCTGCTGGGTTAGAGAAAGCGGCTTCCTGGGAACTCCCTTCTCTCTTCCACCCTTTGGCGTAAGTAACCCAGCTTACCCCCTTGGCATTAACTAACAGGGGATTTCCTGAAGGATGAAGTTCCCAGGAAATGTCCACCCATGTTCCCTTTTGTCTCTTTTGACAAAAACTTGCAAATGAGTTCCACTTGACCCAGGAGACCTGAGATCAAAACTAACTGGAGCAGAACCAGAGGTGCCACCTGCCTGTTGTCCGCTGGGTGATGAGCCTCATGACCCTTTCATCCCTGGGTCCTGATTTGGGGGAGGGCAGGAATGAGATATGCCACAATGAGTTTCTGGGAAGAGGCCCGTCACCAGACTCTGGGGAGAGACCCAGGAAGTGGAAGCAAAGGCCTTGCTGGCAGTGGGACTGGGGGACAGTACCGCCTTGGCTTGTCAGTATTAGGTCCAGGCACGTCCTGTTCTTCACCCTCTGCCGCTCTCTTCTGAGTCCTTGGCTGAGGTTTCCTGGATCTCTTTCCCACTGTGGTTTCCCAGCCTGGATTCGTGTTTGTGCACGAGGGGCTGGGCTCCTCAACTGGCTGGGGTCCTGCCGCTCTAAACAAGGTATGAGGCCTGGACATTGCAGCCCCACCACCATGGAAGACTGACTCCAAAGCCATACTGGCCCCAACTGCAGCTACACACACACATACATGGACACACACACAGCCACACACCACACACACACACACACACAAATACTACATGCACACATGT
>NC_022028.1:21688373-21713548 GCF_000317375.1 Microtus ochrogaster | reverse complement strand
ACACACATACCACACGCACCCACACAAGCCGAGTCCTGGAAGGGGCCGCCCTTGGACTGGGGGAAAGGCCACCTTGTGGTTTTAAAGGTAGAGGAAAAGGGCAGAGGGGTAATCTGGTGGGGGAGGGGGCTGCATAGCCCACGTCCTCTGGCCACCACTTCCTGCTTAATCTCTGTGGTGCCAGCCAAGACAGGAGCAGGCTTGCTAAATTCAGAAAGTGGTCACTGTCATAGAGAGGGAAATGTGGTTCTTCACTTTACATGCATCCTGCTCCTACAGAGATGACCCCTGGCCTGCACAGCAGGTCTCCTCTGCACCCCTAGCCCACCTCCAAGCCGTGGAATTGTAGAGGAAGGGTCTCAGGTTCTGCCTGCTCCAGGCCCAGAACCCCTGGTTCCCTGACACAGAGGAACCAACAACCGCTCTTTGCCTCCACTGAGGAGACCCTTACCTGCATGACTGATGTCCACACTGAAACTTGATGTTGTTTGTTGTTTGGGGTTGGTTTTTTGAGACCTTTTGCTTCAGTTTGGTTTTGTGCTGGGACTAAAGGCATGCACCACCGTGCCCTTGTTTTTTGTTTGTTTGTTTTGAGGGACTAAGGATCAAACTTAAAACCTTACCTTTGCTAGACGAGGATTCTACAGCTGAGAAGCATCCCAAGCCAACCCCCCCCACACACACACACAAAAAAACACTGGCAGGGACTCCGCACTGCCTGCCCTGAGCAAGGGTGCAGCCCTACGACGACCTCAAGCTGAGTCAGAATCTAACTTAAAGGGCCCTCTCCAGCAAGTGGGGAGAAACACACCGACCCCCAAACCGTGTGCTTTTGGATTTGTCCTTCGGAGAAATGGTTGGAAAATGTGGTGAACACCCTATCCCTCCTCCTCACACCCAGACCAAAAAAAGAAGCTCAGAATATTTATCTGGGGTTTTCCTTGAAGCTTGAGTTATGGGAATCAGTGAGAGCTGTATTGTGAAACTGGAGCTGTGCATGCTGCATTTTTTTCCTTACTGATCCACTGCACAGGGTAAATGCAGTCCGGCAGTCTTCCCCCAGGGAGATCCTCTAGGATGGTAAATCCCTCAGTCCAGGTGAAGCAAAGACCTCCACAATTGAGCTTGGGGCAGGCTGATCTTCAGGAGAGGTGGGGTGTACTAGAGAAAGGCATTTGCAAGAGAAAGGGCTTAGGGGTGAGGAGTCACGAGGTCCCTTAGCCCTCTGCTCAAGCGGAGCCACCACCCCTTTACACCTCGGAAGGGCGGTCCCCAGGCTTCCCCAGGCCGCCCCTCCCCCGCTCCACTACCCTTGGATATTTTCTTTGGCATCCTCTGCCACCTCTCACTATCAGTTTGTTCCATGCCAAGAGCTTTGCCCTGTCAGAAAGGGGCCTCAGCTTTTTTCCAAGGTCATGTTCCTCTCTTGTCCCAAACCCAGTTAGACTCAATTAAAGTAGGGCAGTGTCCTGTTTAAAATATCTTCAACAAATTTAGGTATATTCTGATTCTGTCAATAATACATATTAGACAGATTTATTTATTTGTTTGTTTGTTTGTTTGTTTTGTACAGGCTATCCTTGAATTTACTGTGTAGCTAAGGATGACTTTGAACCTCCTGCCTCTAAGGAATGCTGGGATTACAGGCGTGTGATACCAGGCCCGGTTTTATGGTTCTAGGAATTGAACCTGAGGCCTACTGTATGCTAGGCAAGCACTGTGATCTATGAACTACAGCCCCAGTCCCCAGAAATAGTACTTTTCTTTTTCAAAAGAGATTCTTATTTATTTAAAATAGCATTTATTTCCTAAGTTAAACTATAATGATGTCACTTTCTTCCCTTCCCCTTTTTTTCTCTCACCCCTTCCTTCCCTTTATTATCCACCACCTTGCTTCCTCTCAACCTCGTGGTCTCTTTTTCTCTGTTTTTACACACATGTATCTATTTATTGAGATAGGGTCACATCGTGTAGCCCTGAATAGCCTAAAACTCACTATCTAGGCCAGGCTGGCCTCAAACTCACCGAAATCCACCTGCCTCTGCCTTTATGAATGCTATTATTAAATGCATATCCCACCACATCCTCAGATTTGTATTATTTTTATTGTATGTGTATGTGTGTATGGGGTATGTGCACATGCATACAGTATGTGTACTCAAGCAGGCCAGAGGCATTGGAATCCCCTGGAGCTGGCATTACGGGTGGTTGTGAGCCTTCCAACTGCAGTATTGGCAGCTGCCATCTCTCCAGCGCCACCCCCCCCCCATATTCATAAGTAGGCGAAGAAAAGAGGATGTGGGCTGAGGATGCAGCTCAGGGAAGAGTATGTGCTTCGCTTACTCCTGAGTTTGGTCTCTAGCACAGAGGCACGCACATACACATTCCAACCACATGCTATAATGAAAGACACATCTTGCAATCTTTTGTCCCAGAAAGACGGTGCACACTGGTGTGTTCAACCCACAGCAGATACTGCTACCTTTTCTCACTAGCGTCCTTCAGGAGGCTCTGAGCACCCCCAGTCAACAGCAGCCCAATGAGCCTCAGTGTCTGCAGCCAGCCCTGTCCCCAAACCATGCCCTCCCTTACCCCATGCAAACTCAGCTAGTTACCTGGCTGACCAACCCCGCCTCCACCCTTTGCCCCACCTAGGCTGATGTAAGACACAGGATCTGTCTGGTGTTATAATCTACTGTCTCTGCCCCCATAGGGCCATTTTTGCCTTACTCCTTCTCATTTTCTTCTTTTTGTCTTTTTTTTTTGTGTTCATTGTTATTGTATATTTTTGCTTGCTTTTGAGATAGGGTCTTCCTATGTAGTCTTGGCTGGCCTTGAACTTGTCTTACTTAAGCTTCCAATTTGGGAATTACAGGTATGCTCTATCATACCTGGCCTTTGTTTTTTTTTTTTTTATCTCTTGCATATCCAGTGGCAAGAGTGAGGGTGGACTTGTTGGACGGTATGAAGATATTCACCGCTTGCTTTTTCTTTGGCCAGATTCCTGTCTGACATCAGGACTGAGTCAAACAGTGCTGTGCCTGGGTTTGTGCAGGTGCTTATCCTCCTTGGGGCTCCGTTTCCAAGGTGGGAGCTCAGAGGTTGTGCAGGGGATAGTTTCACATCCCTTACCTAGCACAGGTAGGTGTAGGTGGCTCAACAGGCAGGCTGTGCAGAGGTCTGAGGACACAGACCCTGGGGACTTTCAGTTCTAGAGTCCCCAGATGAGGCTGGGGTGGTATGGCTTTCTGGGTAGCAGGTATGTTATAGGAAAGTTGGTCCAGCCAACTGGGCTAGTTACAGTTCTGAGATAATGAGGCCAAGTTCTGTTCATGCAGGCCTTCCTTAAAGATGCTTTCCTGGAAGCTGCTGTGTGTGCTGCGCGCAAGGAACCTTCACAGGCTCAGATGAGTTAAGAAAGCATCCTTGTGCTCTCTCTCTAGGTCTGCTATCTGTGCCACAGCCTCCTGACACTGGCTGGGGTGGTGGTCAGCAGCCAGGATATTACTCCAGATCAATGGGTGAGTCTCCCGAGAGGCTGTAGCAGGGAAGAGTTGGGTGCCCGGTAGTAGCTACTGTATCAAGCACTGTGGGACCACAACGACCAGCGAGGAACCAGTCTTCTTTCAGGAACTGCAGAATGAGAGGCCAAGAAGAAAGTGGCAAGGGCTGCCAGGGCCTCTTTCTCCCACCATGTCCCAAAAGCCTTTCCTAAGGGATGCTGATCTGTCCCCTAGAAGCTGCCCTTCCCCTCTCCTCCCTTTCCTACCCAGCTTGGCAGCAGTCACTCAGAGAATCACTCCCTTTCTGACTTAGTTCTCCTTCTTGCCCCGGCCTCCAGAATATGCCTGGCTCATGTCCCGCCTCCTCCTCCTCTTCAGGGTGAGCTGCAGCTGCTGTGCATGCAGTTGGACCGCCACATCAGCACCCATATCCGGGAGAGCCCCCAGGCCATGCACCGAACCAAACTCAAGGACCTCGCCACCCAGACCTACATCCGCTGGCAGGACCTGCTGGCTCACTGTCAGCCCCAGGTGGTGTCCCATAATCCCCTAGACCTGGGAGGAAAGGGAAGTGGTCAGTCGGTGGGGCTTGGCAGATCCAGCAGGCCATCCACCCCCGCTGCAGCTGCTGGACTCCAAAGGGAGACGGTGGAGTGGGCAGTGTGGTGGAGGGTGGGGATGTCTCAGGGGACCTTCGTTCTTAATCCAGGGCCCGGGGAGGGGATGCAGAAGGGAACACAGGGAGCTGTCTGTGAACAAATGTGAAGCGAAGCTCGGCCCTGGAGAGCTGAGCAATCCCAGTTTGATATGACCAGCCAGGAAGGGACACCGCAGGCAACAGCTGTCCACCTCCTGTCCACTCGTCCTGTGGACCTCAGCTGGCTTCTTGCTTTGTTAAGAACATTTCCCAGGCTGCTCTGTTTTGTTTTGTTTGCGGTGGGGGGCGGGAGGGGAGAGTGATTAGTACTTGAACCCAGGGCCTCCTGCATGCTAAGCAAGTGCCCTATTACCCCCACATCCACAGCAGCAGCACCCACTCCACAGGAATGAGTTTTGTTCTTGGAATTGTCTCAACTAGTCCAGGTAGTAACATTTTAGCTAAAGTTTACAGAGTGAAGATCTTTTTCTACCTGAACCTGAAGACCTCAGGAAGCAAGGATTGTTAGTCACCAGTTTTACAGATGAGCTGTATCTAGAGACTCCAGAGGGTCAATAGTTTGCCCCACCGTGCAGGCAGCTTGAGTGAATGTGAAAGTCAGGGTTCATGGCCAGTATCACTCCTTGGCACAAAGCAGTCCCCATCTTCAAACTCCCTTCCACCCCTAGGCACCCCCCCATCTCTCCACTAAGTATAAGCCCTTAATGGAGACAGCTGAACGTCCTGTTCCCAGCTTGCCTCTCCTTGACCCCTCCCTTACAATTCCCTCTCACTCCTTACTTGAGGCTGACACACTGGCCACAGGCTGTGGCTTAGTGCTCAAATTTCGCAAGTCCCTGAGAAAAAGAAAGCTGGAACTCAGACCTTCTCCTGATCCACTGGCCGCTGGTGGGAAGCATCGTTTGTCATAAAGAAGAAGCAGAGTGATTGGGGGCTGGCTGAGTGTGCACAGATCCCATCTTCCTCCCATATTCCTTGGGCCCACAGTAGTAGGAGATGGGACCTTGGCTGAGCCTCCTAGGCCTGCTGACCCACTGTATCCGGTCTCAGAACCCTAAGACACCTGCCATGGAGTCCTCTCTGGAAGATGCTGAACGGACACCACCAATGCAGGGGCCTTTGCATAGAGGACAGTACTGGGGCCAGGCCATTACAAGCCGCTTTCTTTTTCTTCACAGGGCCAGTACTTCAACCCTTGGAAAGATATTTAAAGGGATAATGGCAAAGTGACTCTAGGCTCCGGATCCAGCAGGAGGAGAACTGTAGGAGGTAAAGAACAGAGGCTGGGGAGGCCCAGCCTGGTGAAGCCAGCCTACTGCCACTGGAGGTCGTCTCCCTGACCATCCCCACCCTTAAACACGCTTGCTTGCTCATCTGTCTCTTCTAGCCTAGGTCTTGTCTCTATGGCACTGGCTTCCTGGGCCTCCTGGGCCCTCCTTGTTGGCCACTCTTCCCACACTGTATCTTGTTCTCTCTGTCCATCCTTAATATGGGGTTCCTTTGTGCACATTAAAGTCTTATTTCCAGCTCAGTGGTTTCCCTTCCTTAAATCCCTATCCCGAGGGCTCAAGCCCAGCGCCTAACCTGATGCCTTGCCTCTGTGTGAGCCAGCCACTGCTCTCACCTCTAGCAGTCATGTGACTGGGACCTAGGAACCACCTCCGCCACTTGACTCTATATCTCGGAGCCGGCACACTGTGACCAGGGTTGCTGGAGCCTGGCACTTTTGGATGAAAGACCATTGTCTGGATCCTGTTTGGGACTACCCCGCCCCTGCTAGGGACGCTATACAGAAAGTATGGTGGATCAGGGCTGTAATTATGCTTAATTCAATTTATTGTTGAGCTGTGAAATCAACTCTTTAGACTTAGAAGTGGGGGTGGGTCCCAAAGACACTTCTGGATCCTTCTTTTGCTCTCCATGGCCTTGCCTCCAGGTCAGTTTCATTGTGTCCTAACCTCTAACTGTATAACTGGATGTCTTTGACCTGGAGAAGTGAGTGGGCCCGTTTGTATCTCCAGGAGCAGCCCCCTAGCTAGCCCCTATTTATTTTTTTATCTAGCCACTCCTCTGACAAAATCCATGCTCATCTTTGGACCCTTCTGACACTTTCATAGTTGGAGTGAGCTTTGCAACAGGTAGAAGAGGGGGCCAGGAGGCAGCAAAGGATGATTCCCACCAACCTGACTGCGTTCATGTCTCAGTTGATGGCCCTTGGAGCTTCCCCATGACTGCTGCATACAATTTTCCCTGTTTATATATATCTTCCAGGATTAGGGGCTGACCAGGTGATAGACACACACACACACACACAGAGAGAGAGACAGAGAGAGAGAGAGAGAGACAGAGAGAGACAGAGAGAGACAGAGAGAGACAGAGACAGAGAGAGAGACAGAGAGAGAGAGAGAGACAGAGAGAGAGAGACAGAGAGAGACAGAGAGAGACAGAGAGAGACAGAGAGAGAGAAAGAGAGAAGAGAGAGAGAACATAGCTAAAGTGAAGCCCAGACCTTTCTAGGCCTGTTTCAGACACAGGTACCTCCCTCTTTGGGTCCTCTGAAGGCCAGGAGCTAGAGACATCTATTATTTAGAGACAGGGCACAGGCTTTGCACAGTACTGGGTACCACAGAGGACATCTTTTCTGTCTCAAAGCTTTTGCCAAATGAGAAGTGGAAGAAGCCCTTTCAGAGCCAGGTGACTTGGATGCCCAGTGATTTGACTGATAGTTCTGACTTCTCTTCCTGGCTGCATCACGTGACCCTGTGGCAAACCCTCACACCCCAGCAGCAGAGTAAGCAGGTCATCCTCAGCTCTCTGACAGGTAGGCAGGGACTTTGGAGAGCTAGCCCGTTTCACCTTGCCTCTGGGCGCTGCTGTTTGACACTGTACATCCTGGCAGTTAATCCTCAGTAACTGGGTTTGCTCTGGAAACCTGGAAATCACCTTGAAATCTCCCTCTTTTGTTCTCATTGCCAAGGGCAGAGAGGGGGTAGGAAGACCTGAGAGGCTGAACTGGGGAGTTTCCAGTTCTTGAAGCTGCCCTTACCTGGCTTTAAGAAAAGGGATCAAAGTGTCCGTCAGTGTAGACATCTGGAGTCCTCCCTGGCTCCTTACTTCACAAACATACCCATCCCTGAGAGAGACATAGATAGAGCAGAGAGGAGGAGGCAGTGTTGGGGACTTCTCAGTCCCTCCCAGAAGGCTGCTGTAACCTGAGCAGAGGTATGCGATGTAAGGTCACTCAAGGGTGGACACTGTCCCCTGGGTCATGTAATTGTCCTGCTCTGGGACTGACTGGGCGCTGACCAACCCTGGGTTGGGATCAGTTGGAAATGGAGCCTCTTCCAGGCCAAGAATTCTGGAATGAAGCTGTTTCACCATTTGCCCTCCAGGTTTTTGACCCTAAGCCCCTGGGAAAAGGCAGGGGATATCCTGGTAGAAGCCGCTGGAAAAGCAGTATCCTGGGCTGTGATGACGGATGTTTTCCTGCTTCCTTTTGGTGATGCTGGAAGGGAGGGGCTGGGAAGGGAAAGGCTCCCCAGGTGGACAGCTTTGATAACTCTCCCTTTGGAGGAAGTAGACCAAGGAAGTCCTTTTCCTATGTCCCAGTTCCCTGGGTCACAGAGAGCTCCTCGAAAGATGGCCCACCCTAGTCTTCTCATTCTCCCACCTGTGGGGAGACTTCCGGCTACCTTGGAAATGGTCCAGGTTCAAGGAGGCCTTGACTAGAGACCCCCAGTGTACACTCTGGGCCTTCCTCTTGCTACTTAGCTTGGGAAGGGTGGTTGGTAAGAAGCGGAGTACTGTGTTTCATGACCAATATTGGGTTCTACAAGGGTCAGCTTGAACTCAGTGGGTCCGGGAGGGTGGGCATTTAACTTGTCTTGTTTCCTTTAGTTGACCACAAGCATTTAAGCTATAGCAAAAGGGGCGTGGGGCACAGAGCGGGGTCTGCTCTGTCAGGCTGGAATAAGGATCAGGGTGTGATGCCTTCCATAGGCTATGCTGGGCAGGCCTAGGGAGATTACACAGCTATGTAGCCTTATCTTTTTTTTTCTTTTTCTTTCTTCTTTTATTTTTTTTTTTTAGTGTTACTATTTTTCTTTCTTGATGTAAGATCCAGAATCCTTATTTTTCTGCCAGCTGTCCTTTTATTAAAAAGCATGAATCACGAGCAAGAGTCATGCAGGAAACTTCATCTTCTGCCCACCCACCTGTGGAGAAGACCCAAGGCGGTAAACCGAGCGTGGCAGGGAATGCGCAGAGGTGGGGGTGGAGCCCTATCTGTGAGGAGCCTGGCAGGGAGGGGCTTTCTGGCTGTTACTGGAGCAGTCTTTTTTCCACCTCCATCCCTGGCTTAGAAGACCCTGACGCCTGCCATGAAGGTGCAGAACGCTGTCCCTGCCAGTGAAACCCAAACCTTTTGAAACTTTCCACTGGGGCCACCGTGGAGGTAGAGCCAGGGAGCTCAGGTCACTGCCCAGCCGCGCTCCTTCCTGGTGGGCAAGATTTAGAGGAGAGAGAGAAAAGAACAGGAAGTGGAGCATTAGCGGTGTGCATGGTGACTGCTAGAGAGAGAAATGGGAATCACGGAACTCAACTTCCTTTTTTTTTGAGACAGTCTCACTAGGGAGCCCAGAGTGGACATGGACATGAACTCATGGGCTCACAACTTTCCTACCTCCACCTTCCCAGGCAGCTGGGACCACAGGCTCCCGTCATCACTCCAAGGCCCCATTCACAAATTTTTACCTTGCTGTTTATGGGAATTTGAGTCAGTTTTAGATCTTGCTTAATCTTTCTGATAAGATGAAACAGTCACTGGCATGGAAGTCCTGCGTCAGCCTCCTAGGGCTGAGGATACCCAGTCTGTAAAGGTCCTGAGCATGGCCTGAGGAAATTTGACAGCAGGTTCTAAAGCCAGGGGCACAGAACAACAGCACAGAAGCCTGGAAGTCTGTGTAGCAGCTTACCCTTATTTAGATGGAAACTGAGGCTGACCAAGAGGAGGGGCCTGAATGGCTCATCTCTGGCCAGCTCCAACAGGGCACATTCCCTGCCCACCCTTGATAGTAGCTGGCCTGCCTCCTATCTCCAGCATCTCCAAGGCCCCAGCTTTGTTTCCTACTGGAAAGAAGTTGGGAAATGTGGCTCTGGCCAGTGAGGGAGAAGGGGCCATTCTGTGTCCTAGCAAAGACTCAATTGTTACTGAAACCCAACAGGGCTGCCTTTCTCCATTATCCCCACTGTCCTTCTGGTCTCCACTTTCAGATGCCAAGTTTTAACCCAGAATAAAGGCTGCTGTTGAACTGATTTACACTCCAGATCTGCTGATGGGGTCTAAAGTGTTGCTTCTCTCTAGGACTGCCCCAGGGGCTTAAAGTTACCACAGAAGTCTCCTGGCCTCGACTTTCCTTCATTCCCGATTGTCCTTTAACTCTGGCTAGGGGTGGTCTCCTGGTACCGGTGAAGCAGCTTCCCCAAGGTTCTGTCCAGCTGCCTAGTGCGAGGGCCAGCTGGCTGGAAAGAGGACTTGCCCATCCAGCAGGGCCCAGGAGGCCAAAGCTACAAGTTATCTAGGAGCGGCTGTGGGCGGAGGCTGGCAGTTCTGAAGGTGGTAGTGGTTCCCAGCGCGGCTCCCTTCAGCCCCTTTCATCTGAACAGAAGGGCTCATGCCACTTGTTAATCAATCTTTCAAGTGGTACCAGGGATCATTTCCTGGTGGTAGGCTCTGCTGGAGCCTGGAAATAAGGAGCAGCCTGGAGACTTGGGGGTCTTTTCTGCCTGTGAGCCGCTCCTACCAGCCTAAGGGTTAGGGCCAGAAAGAAGAACGATTTCGGAGTCAAAAGACTGACCGCTGTGGTTAGCCCCTTGGAGAACCTTCAGTTTCTTCCGTTGCTCCCCTCCCTTCGGATACGCATCCCAAAATGGCTTGCCAGCTTTCTTTCCTGTAACTGGAGCGTGGGGGGAACCCCTCAGTCCTTCCTGAGCCCAGCCCGCCGCAAGGCTTGAAGGCACACTTCGGGAAGACCAGGTAAGTGTGGTTCCCGGTGGCGATGCCTGGAGTCCCTCCCCGCACCCCTCCCTCCGGGCGCCATGGCGTAGACCTTGACTCCGGGGAGGCCAGAGTCGCAAGGGTCCCCAAGCCTCAGCGCTGGGCAAGCAAGGGCCGCGGGTCGCAGCCCCCTCCTGGGCGGGCCTTCGCGTCCCGCCCCCGGCCACCACTCGACACCCTCCTTGCCTGACGTCAGGGGGTTGGGGGCGGAGAGCAGCGGCAGCAGCGGAGAAAGAACCGGCGCCCGGCGCGGTGGAGCACGGACCCCGAGCTCAGGGGCGCCGAGAGCGGTGCTGGGACCGAGGGGCGGTGGCGCGGGACAGCCTAAGTGTGCTGGCGGGCGCACGCGGGCTGGAACGGCGCGGGGGTAGGGGAGGACCGTGGCCGGAGCCGAACGCGAGGGCGGCGCCCAGGGATTGGAGCTGCACGGAAGAGGTGAGTGAGGCCAGAGCTCTGGGGCTCCAGAGCTGCTGCTTTGTCCCCACGGCTCGGGTAGAGACCGGCGCGCACGCGAGGGGACAGCGTCTGGGGTGCAGGGTGGGGCGGCAGCGCAGACAGCTGTCCGATCCGGGTCCCTACCGAGTCCTCCGCGGGCTGCCCAGCGGACGATCAGCAGTAAGGCAAGCTGTGTCTGCAGCTCCAGTGGCCGGATCGGCGGGCGCCTTAGGGTGCGGAGCTAGGGGCAGTGGGAGACCCTCGGGCTGTCCGGCGCGCGGTCCGGATTTTTGCCAGATTCGCGAGCTGCTCCGGTTCCCCCACCTCGACGGAAAGTTTGGGGCGGGCTTGGACCGTGGCCGATGTTGTGGGATCGGATTTCCCTAGCGCGGCCCCCCGCCCTCCTGTTCTGCTAGGGAGGCGGGCTGGCATTGAGAACCAGCCCCCTCATCCGAGCTTAGCCGCACTGTCCCGCTTTGGAGCGCTGCGATCCACGATCTGCTGCTCCGTGTGTGCAAGTGTGGCGCAAATCCTGGTTCTGCACCCCTCCATCCCCCTGGCTGTCCGCGTCCCTTGCCTTGGAAAGAGCTGGGGGTTGGGTCATGGTACGCGGGCGGATTCTCGGAGCACGCCACCGGGTTCTGACCCCAGTGTAGGGTAATTGGTAGAGGGGAAGCTGAGGGTGTGTCAGGGGGACTGCCCGGGGGAAAGGCAGCCCCAGCCCCCCACCCCCACCCCGCCTTCCCGCGCAGGGGTTCTGGGCCGACAGGGGGCGTGCTCAAGCCTGGTTTTGCCACGCTCCCAGCGCCACTGCTTTGTTTGCATTCAAATCCCCGGAGCTGGGGGAGGGGAGAGCCCACAGTAGGGAGACCTGGACAGGGTCTTGGCTTGGAACCTTTGTTTTGGAGTGAAATTCCCAGATTCTGCATCTCTGTTTCCAGCCCGGAGCGTCTGGATTAGTGAAAATCAGTCACATTGGCCTAGTGCCTAGGCCATGGTCCCCGGGGTGCAATCCCCGAGTTAAGAACGTTCGTCAGAGCCGAGGAGCGGGGAGTGGCGATGGGGGGGACACACAGCCTTCGAAGGCCATTCGTGGGCATCCCCAGTGCTCTAGGAGAAACCCCCTTTGGCCTCCCAAACCCATTTCACTTCCTTCCACGATTCCGCTCCCGCTCCCGTCGCGGTGAGGAGATCCCCATAAGCCCTGAGCCGACTCGTTGCCCCGCCGCCTCTCTGATGGAGGGTCACTGTCTCGTAGAAGGCTGTTGGAAGAACAGGACTGGCCCTGGTCATTTCCACGCCCATCCCACCCACTTCCTGCCTCCCTCTTGGGCAACAAAGGGGCCTCGGGAAGCTGGGCCCTTTTGGTTCCCGGCCCCACTCCTACTCTAGCCCTGCTGATGTGGAACCGGGTTTGGGCTCTGCCCGGCTATTGTCTGCGCTGGGGGAGGGGACAGGCTGGGACCGGGAACTCTGCACGCTGGCGGCTGCACCAAGTCCCCCACTGGGGGTCTTTGCCCAACCGCCCTGCTTGCCTCTGCCGAATAAGGGGTATACCTCCCCGAATTAGGTCTTGGGCCTGGCCAGAGTCCAGGTAGCAGGTCCTGTTTCTTAAGATTGTTCTAAAACCTTTTTATTTTATCTGCACAACTCCCTGTTGAGAGGGAGTAGGGATGGCCTGGAGGCAATAGAAGGCTTTTTGATGACTGCCCACGCCTAGTGCCTGCTGACTCAGCTCCTCCCTGCTCCTCTGGAAGAGACCCCCAGGGCCCCTGGGGGCAGAGGCCAGTTGCTGAAACTAGGTCTGCTCCAAAAGAGGGAGCAGGGGGAGCTCCAGGAGCTCCAGGGGAGTTGTGTTCAAATGTGCGCCCTGTGCGGCGTGTCTCTTGGTGCGGGCCCCCTTCCGGTCTGTGATGCTGACCAGTTTCTTTTCCTTCAGCAGGGCTGCTGGACTGAAGTTTAGAGCCCGGGTGTTTGCCATGGCCCCGCACTGGGCTGTCTGGCTGCTGGCAGCAGGGCTGTGGGGCCTAGGCATTGGGGCTGAGGTGTGGTGGAACCTTGTGCCCCGGAAGACAGTATCTTCTGGGGGTGAGTGCTTGAAGCATGGGAGGCAGGGCCAGAGGGAGGCAGGAATGGACTGCTGGGGGAAGAAGGGGATGCTTGCTTGAAGGAAGGAGCAGCTGCTGAGAAAATTATCCCCCCAAGCATGCATACTTTATACTGATAGGTGTGATTGTGGCTTTCTAAGAAATGCGAGTGGCCCCAGGGACCCAGAACTGGTAGTGCAGGTCAGAACCTGGGATTTGCCCCCATCTGACGCTGGGATAACTCTTTGGGATCTCTTACCACCATCTCCACCCCCAACCCCAACCCAGACTTGGCTGTCCCGGTGTGCAAGAGAGGTAGTTTCGGGGTCACCCTCCCTGTTCCTCACTTGAATTGTCACTAGTGCTTGGAAGCCTAGAGAGAGAAACCTGAACCCCAAGTTCTAGGGCAAGTGTAAGCCTAACCCCATTTCCAGTCCTCCTAGCTGACTGTCCCCAGAAGCCCCTTAATTCATCTAATGGTCCTCCCCTGCGGGGCCCCAACACTGGAGCCGCCTGGTGGTTCTAGGTGGGTGTATATAAGTGCTTGTGCTTGCTGGGGGAGGAGGCAGAGCCGAGAAGACAGCACTCCTTTGCACACACACCTGTATGGAGAGGTGATGTCAGGTGTTTGTATCATCCATGGGCTCTTGGGACATGGGATGAGCTCACTTCCCACAGGCTGCACTCAGCTGCCAATGAAGCCCCTCCCGTGCCGACCCAGCTCTGGCTGGTCATTGCCTCCAAAGACTGAGGCTGGCTTAAGTGCCAGGCCCTGTGGGCAGGGGGGCAGAGCTATGGTCCTCTGACAGATGTGTGATCATGCGCTACATGTGCCAGATGGCAGCACAGCTTCTCATGCTTCAACACCAACTCAGATCTCTGAGTCTCTGGTCCCCTTGCCTTCCCAGTCCTAACTTCTTTCCCCTTCCCCACATGCCACCTTGCCAGCCCCAAACCCATCTGTGTTTGCGTCTCCGGAAGCCTGGACAGGCGCCTTAGACAAGGAATGCTCACAACTGTTCTGTGCCTTCTGCCCCCCTGGCTCTGCGGCCAGGGTCTGCTGGACCCTGATGTGGTCAGCAAGTAGCAGAGCAAAGGAGGAAATGGGAGCTGAGGAGGCCAGGGTGGGGGAAGCGCCCGACTCTGTGCCTGAGGTACCGCTGACCCTGAGTGAGAGCCCTCACATCAGTCAGATGGCTTCCTCTGGCCGGAAGCTTTGGCTGAGATATCCTTCCTTCCCCTATACCAGCCCAGATTGCCTCTTCCCAGACGGTGAAGAGGGGCTTCGGAAGCCCGGGGAGGGTGGAGCTATCGAGTCCAAGTCTATTCAGAAAAAGTTCTTTATGGCCAGTAGGGGTTTGGCTGTCGTCCGTGTGTGTGGTGCTAGCTTTTGCGGAGAGCAGTGATGATGAGGCCCAGGGGACCTTTGGACAAAGGAAGATTGATGTAGGGGACTCCTGGAACCCCGGGGAGGCTGCCACTCACCCCTTGTTCATTCCTACCTTGTTCTTGTCCCTGTTTCTACAGAGTTGGCCACAGTAGTGAGGCGGTTCTCCCAGACGGGCATCCAGGACTTCCTGACCTTGACCCTGAGGGAGCACTCTGGGCTTTTATATGTGGGGGCTCGAGAGGCGCTGTTTGCCTTCAGCGTAGAGGCTCTGGAGCTGCAAGGCGTGGTGAGAGGTGGGGCAGCGGGAGGTACACAGGACTGGGGGGTGTGTGGCCTGGGCAGGCTGTCCCACAGCCCGGAGGTCTCTCTTGGTATCAGGATTAGCACTTGCTCTCCCCTTCTGGGTGGGATAGGTTTGGGGCTTGTGTCAGAATGGGGACCAGATGGCCCCACGGCGTAGCTCAAGCTGTGTTTGTGGCACACACACTTCACATGTGCCTGTGACATCTCTGATGTGTCCTTTCTGGTCCTCAGATCTCCTGGGAGGCCCCGGCTGAGAAGAAGATTGAGTGTACCCAGAAAGGGAAGAGCAACCAGGTGGGCTCTCAGGGCACTTCCCCTGCCAGGCCTTTGTGGAATGCTCTCCTTTCCGGACCCTAGTGATCCTGTATCCCCGCCTCTTCATTCTCACTAACTTGTATACCTTTCTCTCTGAAGACCGAGTGCTTCAACTTCATCCGCTTCCTTCAGCCATACAATGCCTCTCACCTATACGTCTGTGGTACCTATGCCTTCCAGCCCAAGTGCACCTACATCGTGAGTGTTAGCCCCCCTCTTTGGGTGTGCCCCTTACCCACCTGTCCCTGACCTCTGTGACTTCCTTGCTTGTACTCCAGACCGTGATTTTTCGGGCCGTGCAGGCCCCTGTATTAATGCCTGTCTTCTGTATCTTCCTGCTCCTAGGACATGCTCACTTTCACCTTGGAGCGTGGAGAATTTGAAGACGGGAAGGGGAAATGTCCCTATGACCCAGCTAAGGGCCACACTGGACTCCTTGTGGGTGAGTAGCTGCCTCCAGTAGGGACAGGGCGAATCTTCGGGGACTTGGTCGGCTTGTCTGTCTGAACCTTACTTTTCTAGCTTGGTTGACCCGCCATTTGTCTCCTATTCGTAGATGGTGAGCTGTTCTCAGCCACGCTCAACAACTTCCTGGGTACCGAGCCTGTTATCCTGCGGAACATGGGGCCCCACCACTCCATCAAGACCGAGTACCTGGCGTTTTGGCTAAATGGTGTGTTATGGAGTAGGACCAGGGAAGCCAAGAGGGGAAGGGCCTTGAAAGGCCCTGGCACCCTGCCACTGACCCTCCTTGCTTTGCCCCAGAACCCCACTTCGTAGGCTCTGCCTATGTCCCTGAGAGTGTGGGGAGCTTCACGGGGGACGATGACAAGGTCTACTTCTTCTTCAGCGAGCGGGCAGTGGAGTACGATTGCTACGCTGAGCAGGTGGTGGCTCGCGTGGCTCGCGTCTGTAAGGTACCAAGTTCTGCAGCAGTGGGCGGCGGGAGCCCCGAGGGCTGGGCAGGGGCTAAGCAGCCGTGTCTCCTTGCCATCCACCAGGGCGACATGGGGGGCGCCCGGACCCTGCAGAAGAAGTGGACAACGTTCCTGAAAGCACAGCTGGTGTGCTCGGCCCCGGAGTGGAAGGTGTACTTCAACCAGCTCCGGGCAGTGCACACCCTGCTGGGTACCTCTTGGCACAACACCACCTTCTTTGGGGTGTTTCAAGCGCGGTGGTAAGTGGCTCTGGGGTGGCTGGGGCTCTGAGGAGCAGGTGGCGGTCAGGTCGGGGGTGGTATGTGGGCGTGAGGCTTGCACAGACCTCTGGAGGAGGTCCAGCGGGTCGGTCCTGGTAGCCAAGATCATTCTGGCCTGCTCTTTTTAAAGCTCTGTGGGGGGGCGGGGAGCAGAAAACCGCCTCAGGTGAACCTCAGAGCCACCTTATGGCCATGACTACTCTATACTGAGCCCTGCCTTTATAGTGCTTCCTCTGATGCCAGGGTACGGTGTGGGCAAGGAAGTACCAGACCTGACTTTTGAGGTCCTTCCTTTGCTGTAACAGGGGCGATATGGACCTGTCAGCAGTCTGTGAGTACCAGCTGGAACAGATCCAACAGGTGTTCGAGGGCCCCTACAAAGAGTACAGCGAGCAGGCCCAGAAGTGGGCCCGCTATACTGACCCAGTACCCAGCCCTCGGCCCGGCTCGGTGAGTCTTTGGCATGGGGCTGTGCACCCAGTATCCTCTGCAGGACCCATTCCTTCACCCAGCTGACAGCTCTCCCTCCCGCTCTCCCCCCGCACAGTGCATCAACAATTGGCACCGCCACAATGGCTACACCAGTTCTCTGGAGCTGCCAGACAACATCCTCAACTTCATCAAGAAGCACCCGCTAATGGAGGAGCAGGTGAGGCCTCGGTTGGGCCGCCCCCTGCTTGTGAAGAAGAACACAAACTTCACACACGTGGTGGCCGACAGGGTCACAGGACTCGATGGCGCCACCTATACAGTGCTGTTCATTGGTACAGGTAGGCACTTTTCCAGGTGTACCCAAGCCTGGGAGCCTGGGGACGCCCCGAGGTCCTCCTCATTTACACACCCTCCTCATCCCCTCTCCAGGAGATGGCTGGCTGCTGAAGGCTGTGAGCCTGGGGTCCTGGGTCCACATGATAGAAGAGCTGCAGGTGTTTGACCAGGAGCCGGTAGAGAGTCTGGTGCTGTCCCGGAGCAAGGTAGGATGGGCCACACGGGCTGCACTGCTCAGTGCCGCACCATCTAGCCCACACCCAGGCTTTTTGCCTTCCCTAGTTGGGCGCATGTAATTGGCCAGCTCAGAGCCCCTCACTTAGCTTTTGCGAGTTTCAAGATGTAAGAGTGGAGCCGGGCGATGGTGGCGCACGCCTTTAATCCCAGCACTCGGGAGGCAGAGGCAGGCGGATCTCTGTGAGTTCGAGACCAGCCTGGTCTACAGAGCAAGTTCCAGGACAGGCTCCAAAACCACAGAGAAACCCTGTCTCGAAAAACCAAAAAAAAAAGATGTAAGAGCATTAACGGACTGTACTGGAACCTCCCCTCCAAGGGTTCTTACATAGAGCCAGTTCCCATGGGACCTCCATTCCCAGAATCTAGCCTTGGCTAGTGCCCTAATATTCTCATGTGTTGTTAAGGCCCTTCCATACTGTGGTTGACCAGATCTCCCAGGCTCTAAAGTGTGTTTGGTACCCATGTAACAGGGACATCAGTTTTCTTCCAGTCCCCAGGGTGTCTCTGAGCCAGGTCCTCAATCTTCTGGATCATTTCCTTGAAGCATTTGCTTTTTTTTTTCAAACCTTTATGCAAAACTGGCATATTCCCAGCACCCTCTGGACTTTGATTTGTTTGCCTCTTACCAGCTATTGTGACTCAAAGTTGCTCCCCGATCACTGAATAATGAAATGGCAGCAAGGAAAGTGTGGGGCTGAGTAAATATACAGATTGGCAGTCACCATTCAGGCAGAGGGAAACGCCTTAGATGGGCCCGTTATTGTGCCAGCTCCTAGGGCTGGAGGAGAGCGTTTCCTGAGCTGTGTGTGTGCAGATGTGTGTGTGAGCAAGTGTGCATGTGTGTGAGCAAGCGTGTGTGTGTGAGCAAGTGTCCGTGCACATGAGTGGGTGTGCGTGTTTGTGAGCAAGTGTGTGTGTGAGCAAGCGGGTGTGCATGTATGAGCAGGTGTGCGTGTGTGTGTGAGCAAGCGTGTGTGTGAGCAAATGTGAGTGTGTGTGAGCGGGTGTGCATGTGTGAGCGGGTGTGCATGCGTGTGAGCGGGTGTGCATGCGTGTGAGCGGGTGTGCATATACCTTGGCCTCCCAGGTCTGCTGTTCTTGTCTAATAAGGTCATGTCTATACCGTGATTAGGATTGTGCTGGCTCAGCTCTCATCAAGCTTGTTCCTCTGGCCTGGATTTTTCTTCTGCCTTCTTCCTTTGGTCCCTAGCGCGTTCCTGCTCCCTGCACAGATCCAAGCTCTCTTTCTGTGCCTCTCAAAGGCTCACCCTTTGTCTGATTTTTTTGCAGAGGGTGCTTTTCGCTGGCTCCCGCTCTCAGCTGGTCCAGTTGCCCCTGAATGACTGCACAAAGTACCGTTTCTGTGCAGACTGTGTCCTTGCCCGGGATCCCTACTGTGCCTGGAATGTCAACACCAGCCGATGCGTGGCCACCACCGTTGGTCACCCAGGGTGAGTCGGGCAATCCATGAGGAGTGCCAGGGCCAGGAAGGGAGGCCAAGGTGGTTAGCAGGACTGCCAATGTTCTCTCCCTTCCCTACCAGGTCCCTTCTGATCCAACACGTGACAAACTTGGACACCTCAAAGATGTGTAACCAGTATGGCATTAAGAAAGGTGAGCCGTTTTTCTCTGTTCCTTCATTTTGGGGATCCCCTCCCCAACCTCAACCAGAGTTGGCGTATCTCCTCCTGCTGTTGGCTCTGGGTTTCCTGTGTTAACACCCAGTTCTCTCTCATTTTTACCTCTGCAGTCCGATCTGCGTCCAAGAATATCACTGTAGTGGCGGGGACAGACCTGGTTCTGCCCTGCCACCTCTCGTCAAATTTGGCCCATGCCCGCTGGACCTTCAGAGGCCGGGACCTGCCTGCCGAACAACCTGGCTCCTTCCTTTATGACACAGGACTCCAGGCGCTGGTAGTGATGGCTGCCCAGCCCCGCCATGCTGGGCCCTATCACTGCTATTCGGAGGAGCAGGGGACAAGACTGCCTGCAGAAAGCTACCTTGTTGCTGTCGTGGCTGGCCCATCAGTGACCCTGGAGGCCCGGGCTCCCCTGGAAAACCTGGGGCTTGTATGGCTAGCTGTGGTGGCTCTGGGGGCCGTGTGCCTGGTGTTGCTGCTGTTGGTTTTATCACTTCGTCGGCGACTTCGAGAAGAGCTAGAAAAAGGTGCCAAGGCATCTGAGAGGACATTAGTGTACCCGCTAGAACTGCCCAAGGAACCAACCAGTCCCCCCTTCCGCCCTGGCCCTGAAACAGATGAGAAACTTTGGGATCCCGTTGGCTACTACTATTCAGACGGCTCTCTCAAGATTGTACCTGGTCACGCCCGGTGCCAGCCCGGGGGTGGGCCCCCTTCTCCACCTCCTGGCATACCTGGCCAGCCCCTGCCTTCTCCGACTCGGCTTCACCTAGGGGGAGGTCGGAACTCAAACGCCAATGGCTATGTGCGCTTACAACTGGGAGGGGAGGACCGAGGAGGACTTGGGCATCCACTGCCTGAGCTCGCTGATGAGCTGCGGCGGAAACTCCAGCAGCGCCAGCCACTGCCTGACTCCAACCCAGAGGAGTCCTCAGTATGAGGGGAGCCCCCCCTCCCACCTCATTGGCGGGGGTCTCGTGGGAGGTGCACCCTTACTTTTGCACAGGCACCAGCTACCTCAGGGACATGGCAGGGGCACTTGCTCTGCCTGGGACAGACACTGCCCAGCATTTGCCCAGCCATGAGGACCTGCTCAGCATGGGCACTGCCACTTGGTGTGTGGCTCACCAGGGCATCAGCCTCACAGGAGGCCACGCCCTCCTCTGTGAATTTCAGACATTGTGGGACCCCAGCAGCCAAAACTTTGCAAGGCAGAAGTTTCAAGATATGGGTGTTTGTGCATATATGTGTTGGTGCGTGTATGTATGGAGGGGTGTGTGGTGTGTGTGTGTGTGTGTGTGTGTGTGTGTGTGTGTGTGTGTGTCTAGGTGTGTCTCTGTTAAGTCTTCCCTTGGCCTGGGGCCCTCCTGGTGAGTCTTTGGAGCTATGAAGGGGAAGGGGGTCATACCACTTTGCCTCTCCTACCCCCACCTGTCCCGAGCTTGGGACAGTGATGTACAGATGGGGATGGGTGGACAGGGTGCTCTACCCCTCTGGGGGGAGTGCAGGACTCAGGGGTGGGCCTAGTCCTGCTCCTAGGGCTGTGAATGTTTTCAGGGCGGGTGGGGGAGGGAGATGGAGCCTCCTGTTTCAGGGGGAAGGGTGGGCAGGGCCTCCCACTTGGCCTCTGGGTTCAGTGGTATTTTATACTTGCGCTCTTCCGACAGGGCTGGGAAAGATTGGGGGGAGGGAAGGGAGAGTGGGCATGCTGTGGATACTGGCGGATCCTCTCCCAGCTCCAGGAAAAGGGCTCCTAACAGTGTAACTTATTGTGTCCCCACATATTTATTTGTTGTAAATATTTGAGTATTTTTATATTGACAAATAAAATGGAGAAAATGAAACTTAACTCTGGTGCTCAGATATTTTGACTAAAACCTATCTATTGAGCCAAAAGGGAACCATCCTTTGGGCTGGACCCATCATAGTCTGTCTGTGCCCCCTCTCTGGAGGGGCCAGCTGAGACTCAAGTGTTTTCCCACACTGGTGCCTATGGGACTGGGAACCAGACCAGGACTACATCCTCTTGGGAGCCAGACTTGGCCTGGTGCCACAGGGAAAAGTCAGCACTGGGGGAAGAGTAGGAGAAGGGGTTTGTCTTCCCAGAACTCCAGGGAGGGTGAGCAGGGGTGAGGGGTCTGAGGGAGGGGACCTCCTAAAAAACGTCTCAAGGTTGTGGAGGCAGCGTTTTTATGAAGATGGAGCCCAGGACAAGCTCAGTGGAAGGAGGAACTACTTGTAGCTTTCTGTTGTCCCATCTATGTAGGGAAAGGGAAAGATAGTCTACTGCCACCCAGAAAGTTCCAAGCCCTGATTCTAATGAGGTAGTATAGGCCCAGATGTTACTGGGAAAAATAACAGGCCCAGCCTGGATTCATTTTTGAGTGCCCTTGATGGGAGTTGCCCGGCAATCGAGTTTCAAAAAGGAAAATAGAAAAAAAGAAAAGAAGAAAAGAAATGACGTCTTAAGATCTTTTGTGCAGAATTCGATGCTATTGTTAACTGCAATTTGGACACGACTGGTTTAGATAAATCTAACCCGTGCACAGGGACAGAGACCACAGTACTGAGCACCACCCCCTCCAGTGTCCCCCACCCTCTTTACACTTGACTGCAGCTTGAGCAGACTGCTGTCCTGGTTTCCCTGAGTGTGGGTCAGAAAGCTGGGTCATACTTGAGTGTGTCTCCCTTAGCCCAGCGAATGTTGGCAGTCAGTGACCATGGAGGGGGCGGAGGGTTAAGCTCAAAGGTCCTTGTCCTCAGACCACCTGCTTCCCACAGGATTGTTAAGGAACGAGGTCAGGGTGTTAGTGACTTTCTGGCAGTCGCTGCATTGCCCATGGACCGCCCGTTGGTCAGTTGATGCCGGGAAGACGGGATGAGGACTGTGGGCGGCGTCTAGAGTCCTTGTGCCCTGGGGAGCCCGCGAGGCCTCGGTTCTGGCGAATGCGACGTAAACACTGCCTGGCGGGCTAAGCTGCTTGGTCCCCACACCCTACAAGGCGCGGTTGCAAGAACCGTCCCGCCTCCTCCGGGGCGCGCAGCAGCAGAACCCTGCACCTCTGAGCCTCCTTGTGCTTAGTTAGCCTCGGGCGCCCTCTCGTGGTGGCAGAGCAGCAAGACCCAACCCATCCAGCCCTCCTCGCTACTGTCATTAGTTGCTAAGCTAAGGTTTAAGCGTCGGATTGGTCGGTCCGGGTGAGAGGGCGGAACTCGGAGGTCAATTACGGACTCCAAGTGGTCATTTTGGGACGGAGGGTGGGCACTTTGCAAACCTGGCAGCCGAGATGGCGGCGCCGCAACCGTGCGCGGACGGCTCCTGTTGTTCCCACCCCGGTGCGGTGCCCGGGGTACAGCAGACGCTGGAAGAGATGGACTTTGAGAGGGGTGAGAAGGGTGAGGCTGCCGCGTGGCTGGAGGCAGGCAGTTCCCAGTCCCAGCCCCCGGAACGTGAACCAAAGGAGGCCGCGAACCGAGTTTAGAGCTTCCGGGCCTGGTGCAGGAAGGCTGGCCGCAGAGCTTGACAGGAAGCCCTTCGGCCGCATCGATTCGAGTGCGGACTGGTAAACTGAGGCACTGGTTTCCGAACTGGGTCTGGAGACCAGCCTAGCTAGGAGACAGTCTGCTCAGGGGACAGAAGAGCCAGGGACAGAATCTGCAGCTGGTTGTGTCCGCCTGGGAGGTCAGGGGGGTTGCTCTCCATGTTGTAGCTATTACAGTGATTTCAAAACAGGTGACTGCATTTTTACGTGAGAAGCACATGGATGTAACTGTTTTGTCCCAGATTATACAGAGATTTTGCTGGCAGCAATGGTCCCTGTTCTCCGTGCCAGCCACCACTGTGTTATGAACTGTTATCCCCGGGCACAGGTAGCTTGTGCAGCTATAGCAAGGTAGGGTAGATGCTATTGACCCATGTGCAGTCACACCCGACCGTTGCCGTACTTCTTAACCTGCGCCTTTTATCTCAGCTACTGCCATCTTTGGGCTGGGGATATATATAATAGGGCTTCTCCCTTCCTCTCATGCCCTCGTCCTGTGTGTTCTCCACCCCATTAGAAAAATAGCAAATGAGATTATTACATTTACTTTTTTTTTTAATTTAAAGATCACTTATGTGCGTTTGTCAGAATTATGTCTGTGTACAACTTGTGCCGGATGCCCATGGAGGCCAGAAGAGGGCATCGGATTCCCTGGAGATGCACTTACAGATGGTTGTGAGCTGGGTGCTGGGAACCGCCCCAGGTGCTCTGCAGAGCTGCCTGCTGCTCTCTCTCCAGCCCCACCCCCACTGCTTTTAGTTCCTCAAACCGAGTTCTCTCTTGTGACCTACAAAGCTGTTTCTGTACCCTTTGCAGTGGTGGCCCTTTGGGTGTTTAACCTTTGACTGATTAACATCATTCATTTTGCCTGCTAGCCAGCCTTCCTGAAAATTTCAGACTGAGAGCTCTCAGTTCTATGACACCTCTTCAGAGAAACCTTCCTTATGCCTTATCAAGTCCTTACCTAGGGATAGTTATGCCCCGTAAAGATCTAGAGACATTTTTGTGAGCCACAGCTATTCTGACGTGCACAGGCCAGCTCCCCACAAGAGACGGTGACCTGGCTCAACACGTCAGCCCTGTCTCTGTTGAGAAAGAAATCTTGTCCTGTTCAAAGCAGGGCCCTTCCCTTCCAGGCTATTCTGTTACAGTAGCACTTTGCTCTTCTTATAGCAGTTTGGACTGACTCAGAGGCTGAGGCAGGAGGGCTACAAGTTCAGAGCCAGACAGAACAGGGATACATAGTGAGACACTTGATTCCAAAAACTAAACGTGAAAAAAGAAATAGTTTGTGTATCACCTGCTGTTACTTTGTTTGCTTATTCTTTTCTTAATTTCCCACATGTGATGCAGGTGCTCACCTATTGTGTGAATGTTTTCTGTAAATCATGTTATTTTAGTTTTTAATTCATTTGTTTTTTTAGTTTTTAGTTCAGTTATTGGGTGTGTGTGTGTATTCTGTTTTGTTGGTCTGTCCATCTCCCCATTCCCACCTCTCTCATCCCTACCCCCCAGACAGGGTCTCACTATGTGGCGCTGACTGGCCTGAAACTCACTATGTAGACCAGGCTTGGCTTGAACTCAGATATTCACCTGCCTCTGCTTCCTTAGTCTTGGGATTAAAGGTGTGTGCCACCACTATCCAGCCCTAGGAACTACTCTTAACTGCCAAGCCATCTCTCTGATCACTGGTTTTAGTATATATATTTATTTAATGTGTGTGAATGTTTTGCCCATGTGTATGTATGCATCATGTATGGGCCTCATCAGAAGAGGGGATTGGATCCCCTGAAATGGGAGTTACAGATGGTTGTGAGCTAATCTTATGGGTGCTAGGAATCAAACCCAGACCTCTAGAAGAGCAACAAGTGCTGAGCACACACACACACATAAGGGTGAGACAGAAAATGTCCACCATTTCTCCCTCTGGCTGTTCATGGCCTGAAGTCTGTTCCTCTGCAGAGATTGATTGCTCTACTGATGTTAGCTAAACGTGCCTCCTTGTTCAGCTGTGCAGAATAACCCCGCCTCCTCGTTCAGCTGTGTAGAATAACCCTGCCTTTTTGTTGAACACAGTAACCTGGTTAACTGTTCAACTGTATATAATAAACACGATGAGCTTCTGGGTTGTGCAGTTCTCCACCAGCCCCCGTCCTAGCTTCTGTGCTTCTGTGTATGCAGTGTCTGGGCTCCCTTGCCAGTAAGGTCAAATTCCTGGAACCCTGCAAGGACATGACGCCGGTGACATCCAGCATATCTGTCCGTGATTGCTTTAGAAGTATGCTGGTACACGGTCTTTTCCAAGTTCCTTTACCTCTTCTTTCCCCCATCATTTTATACTGCATTGTGACTGAATTCCAAGCCACTGATGAATTCTCTCATCGCCTGGGTGTGTAGTATTGGTCAACCTATTCGTGGTTATCTTATTTCAATAATTTTACTTATTTTTAAATTTAGGGTGTGTGGGGCATGTGGGTATGAGTACGGAGGTCAGAGGACACTGGCGCAAGTCAGTTCTCTCCTTCCACCACGTAGTCAGGCTTGATGAAGGTACTTGACCTGCTGAGCAGTCTCACTGTTCTTTGCTCAGCTTCTTGTTTGTTTGTTTGTTTGTTTGTTTAACACAGGATTTCTCTGTGTAGCCCTAGCTGTCCTGGAACCAGCTCTGTAGACCAGGCTGGCCTTGAACTCACAGAGACCCACCTGCCTCTGCCTCCCCTAGTACTTAAACAAAGAAAATTGCCATCCTGCGACCCTGCTGAGTGCTTTGATTGGCTTTCTGCAGGAATTTGGTCGGCAGCCCTGAATGGAGACCTGGGCCGAGTGAAATATTTCATCCAGAAGGCCACAGACCCCAGCCAGCCTGACTCTGCCGGCTACACCGCGCTGGTGAGCTATGGGACAGGCTCTGATTCTGGGCTGCCTCTTCTCTTCCCCTTTACTCCCAGCAAAGCCCTGCAGTGTTTGTTCTGTTGGTTCTTGTTACTGGTGTGCATATGTGTGAATGTGCAAGCCCACAGTGTGTGTGTGTGTGTGTGTGTGTG
>NC_022028.1:21686853-21688007 GCF_000317375.1 Microtus ochrogaster | reverse complement strand
GCGCAAGCCTGCACTGCGTGTGAATGTGCAAGCCCGCAGTGTGTGTGTATGTGTGTGTGGTGTGTGTGTGTGTGTGGTGTGTGTGTGTGTTGTGGGCGCGCGTGTGTGTGTGTGCAAGCCTGCACTGCGTGTGAATGTGCGAGCCCGCAGTGTGTGTGTGTGTGTGTGTGTGTGGTGTGTGCGCGCATGTGCAAGCCTGCGAGCGGGCACGAGCTTGTCACAGGGCATGTGTGACAAGCATGTCAGAGGAGAACTTTGGAGAGTTGTTCCATTCCTTGCACTGAGTTCTGGGGATAGAACTCAGGTCACCAGACTTGGTAGTAAATACTTTTAGACAATGAGTCATCTCACCGGCTCTTAGGTTTTTAGCTTTTGTAAGGGTTCACTCTGGCCCAGGCTGTCCTTGAAGTCATTCCTGCCCACCCCCCCCACCCCCCAGTACTGAGGTTACAGGCATGCTAGCTCACCTTGCTTTAAAGTTTGTTGTTTTGTCTTTTGAAGTAGGCTCACATAACCCAGATTAGCCTCAGACTTGCTGTGTGTGGGATGACCCTGATCCTCCTGCTTCTTCCTGCTGGGATTACAGACCCTGGTTTGTGCTGCCATGATGCTAAGCACTCTCCCTCCTACGCTGTATCCTTAGCCACCCTCCCCTTTTTATTTTGGCAGCATCATGAGCAGCTGGGTATTTTAATTAGTGGAAGAGCACAGTGTCCCTGAGCTGGTTCCAGGTCTGCCCCTTGCTGGACAGCCAGTGCCTTTACCATCCCAGTGCCCCTGTCACCCGCCAGGACTTTGCCGTCTGACTTCAGTTTCTGCCCCCTGCAGCACTATGCTAGTCGCAATGGGCACTATGCTGTTTGCCAATTTCTGCTGGAAAGTGGAGCAAAGTGTGACGCCCAGACCCACGGGGGTGCCACAGCCTTGCACCGGGCCAGCTACTGTGGGCACACGGAAATTGCACGACTGCTGCTTTCCTATGGGTCCAACCCTCGGCTGGTTGATGATGATGGCATGACCAGCCTACATAAGGTATGTCCCTGTCTCTTTCGTACCTTCTTTTCCTTAATCTTATTCATGTATTAGTTACTTTTCTCATTGCTTTCTTGTGACAAAATTCTTTCTTTTTTTTTTTTTTTTTTTTAGAGGCAGGG
>NC_022028.1:21683756-21684682 GCF_000317375.1 Microtus ochrogaster | reverse complement strand
AAAGCAGGCCAGGGGCTGGAGAGATAACTCAGTAGCTAAGAACACTGGATGCTCTTACAGAGGACCCAGGTTCAATTCCAGTACCCACAGGGTGGCCCAGACCATCTGTGACTCCAGTTCCAGTGACTCTGACTCTCTAGCTGCAAGCAAAACACACACACATAAAATAAAAAGTAAAGACATTTTAAAAAGCCATGCATGGAGGTGCATGCATTTAAATCAAGCACTTGGGAGGCAGAAGCAGGTGGGTCTCTGAGTTTGAGGCCAGCCTGGTCTATAGAGTGAGTTCCAGGATAGTCAGGGTTACACAAAGAAACCTTGCTTCAAAGAAGGAGGAGAAGGAGGGGGAGAAGGAGAGGAAGAAGGAGAAGAAGCAAGCAGGCTGAGCAAGCCATGAGGAGCAAGTCAGTAGGCAGCATCCCTCCATAGCTTCTGCTTCAGTTTCTGCCTCCAGGTCCCTGCCCCAACTTCCCTTCATGATGAGCAACAACCAGCACCAGAATAAAGCCTTTCCTCCCAAGTCACATTTGGACACTCACAGACACGTGTACACAAAGAAATCATGTTTTAAATTCTGTGCATGTGGAGGGGCTATGTGTAGATGTGTGCAGATGCCTGCCAAAGTCAAAAGAGGACAGCAGATTTCCTGGCTGCAGTTACAGGGTGTTGTGAGCTGGGGACTGAACTTAAATCCTCAGCAAGAACAGTATACACTCTTGGGCTGGAGAGGCTCAGAGGTTAAGCCCACTGGCTGCTCTTTGAGATCTGGCTCACCAGAGGCAGCAGCTGGGGCTGGCTTCTGTGGAGTGTGCAGCCTTTGGACACACCACAGGCGTGGAGTGAACAGCTGCATGTTGGGTTTTGTTAAATCCTTGACAGGTGTAGAAGCTCGAGTCTTTTTGTTCGTTTGTTTGTTTTTGTTTTTT
>NC_022028.1:21661727-21681310 GCF_000317375.1 Microtus ochrogaster | reverse complement strand
CAGGCCGCAGAGAAGGGTCACGAGGACATCTGCTCCCTCCTGTTACAACACAGCCCAGCCCTGAAGGCTGTCCGGGATCGCAAAGCACGCCTAGCATGTGACCTGCTGCCCTGCAACAGTGGCCTGAGGGACCTGCTGGCCAGCTGAGGCTCCGCCTCCCGTCTCTGGCTGCCCTTGAAGGATACAAAGACAGCTCTCCACACCCTGCCTTGCTCAGCATCATGCTGCCTGATGGGACCAGGGCCAGACTGCCCGGAAGAGCCCCTGTCTAGCTGGCGTGGGAGCCAGTAGGAAGGCTTGTGAGGGCTGACGGCTGTGAGCCTGGACAGGTGATCATATAAGTTAGTCCTTGTAGAAACAGCTATCCATTTGGATGGAAATAAAGCTTATATCTTGACATCATTCCACAGACAAAGATAAATTTCCAGATAGAGTCCTAAATATAAAAATGCAAAACTTTGAAGTATTAGAAGAAAATACAGTGTCTAACAGCAACTGCTTTCTAGCCAAATGGTGCAGTTTTCTCTTTTTACCTGCCTGTTCCTCAGCCTCCCTGTCTGTGAGATGACAGTGACTAGAATAGGCCTACCTCAGGGTTCCTGGAGGTCTGAGGAGGTCTGTGCTCTCCAGTGAGTATGCGGGGCACTACAAGCAGCACGGGGGAGTGCTCGCTGCTGGGCCTGGCCTGGCAGTGTGGGCCAGCCTGGGCAGCATAGACCCCATCTCAGAAGATAAAAAGGGGCTGTCGCTCAGTGGTGGAGCGCTCGCCTGACGTGCAAAAGCCCTACCATTCAATCCCTAACACAATGTGGAGAAACGGTGGCCAGTCCCAAAGTCTGGCTGATACTGACTTTTATTCCAGAATTTCAGTTCTAGAAGTCCGGTTTTACAGAGTGTAGCTGTGTCAGGTGCGGTTGCACACACCTTTAGTCATGGCACCCAAGGCAGGAAGATCCCTTGGAGCTCTAGCCAGCCAGAGCTACAGAAACCATGTCTCAAAAAAAACCCAGGTAATTATAATTGCTTTTTTGTTTGGTCTGCACAGCTTGCTAGTGAGACTGCACACCTGCCCCTGACCTTCCTCCTTGACATGGTTTTGTTCTTGCTGTGTAGTCTGGGCTAGCCTTCCTTCAACCTGGAGCCATTCTCTGGCCCCAACATCTTGAGTGTTGGGATTATAGTTATGTGTATACCACATATATTGTCATGCTTCTATTCATTCCCAGGAACTTTGCGTATCGAGCCTTTGCTTTGGTTATATGCATATAAAGAGAGAAACGTGTATGAAATAGGCTTCATATATGGATATTAAAATTGTCTTTTGCACTGTCACTTGCCTTAAGTTGTTTGGCTTCTGGTCATAGAAACTGGCGCACACACCATAGACAGCAATGTAGCAATACCTCTTTAAGTGAGCAGAGCCAGTAGTTTTGACTTCTTTGTAGCAACATAGGAAGATTTGTTCTTGATTTACAGACTCATTTACAAACTGTGCAGTAGGGCCCAAGGCCCTGGGTTCCCCGGCACTGACAGAACAAGAGATGCATTAAAATATAGTGTATATTTAAAAAGAGAGCGCCTAGCATGGCGGCGAACACATAATCCCAGGACTCAGGATCTTAGGCAGAATTATAAACTACAGTTTGAGACTGTGTGTTTGTGAGAGAGACAGAGATAGACAGAGGGAGAGAGGGGAGAACACAAGACTGACCTACTGAGAGAGAAAAGACACAACTGACCTGCTCCCCGGCAGCAAGGGGTCGGGCTCGGCACATCACTTGAATGTAGAGGTGGCAGTGTGGCAAGAGGGCCATGTGGTGCCCACAGTGTGACAATTTGCAGAGGGCATGTGCCATGCAGACACGAGGGAGAGCTGGGAAGATGTGGTTTCCCTGGACCACAAAAGCAAGAATAATCAAATAGGTCTTTAGTTTTGTTTTTAAAGATAGTATTTTTTTCTTTTTTGACCTAGAGATGTAATACCAGTTACCTCTGTGTGGTAAAAACTAGCATTTTCCTTTAAAAGAATTTTTTTTTGGTTTGGATAGAGGTATCTGAGCCACTGCGAAACTTTAACCCCAAGGCTGTCTTTCTTCAGCCATCTCAGTGCGAGGCATTTTGTTTGTTTATTCTTCGTCTGTTTGAGACAGGTCTTTCTAAGAAATCCTGGCCTCCTGGAACTGACTCTGTAGACCAGGCTGGTCTTGAACACAGAGATCCTCCTGTCTCTGCCCTCAAATGCTGGGATTGAGGGTGTGCTCCACCAAACCCATCCAAGTACTAGAATAATGCTCAACCATGCCCAGCTTCATCAGACGTGGGACAGTGGAGGCAGAGCTAGTCCAACTTTCTTGTCAGCCTCCTTTCCCATGGAGTAACTGCTTCCCTCCTCACAAGGGAACACAAAACCCGAAAGACCCGGGCTTCTTTAAGAAGTCGTATTTCAGCCAGGCAGTGGTAGCACACGCCTTTAATCCCAGCACTTGGGAGACAGAGACAGGCAGATCTTTCTGAGTTTGAGGCCAGCCTGGTCTACAAGAGCTAGTTCTAGGATAGGCTCCAAAGCTACAGAGAAACCCTGTCTCGAAAAACAAAAAAAACAAAGTTGCATTTCCTTAAATTCTCTTAAATCCATGAGGCCGACGTGGACAGCAGGCGCTCTGGTAACTCTCTGTGGTCTCTGGGCCTCCTTTAACCACATTTTCCCCTTGTGCTTATTTGGGTCTCCCTGTTCATGTTGCTTTCATGCCGGAGTCTTGTTTACTGGGTATCTGATTTCCTTGCAAAGGTCAAGTTGGAATTTGGGGCACAGCAGAGTGAAAAACATTTCTGGCTTCTGAAGAATTAGGAATTTGATTTTTGTTGGCTGAAGACAGTTTGCTTTGTGGCTTGCTGTCATGATCATTGCTACAGCCCGGGACTTGGAGCGGGTCTCCCTTGCCCTGGTGAAGGGCATACTTCCTGCCCAGAGAGTATCTGGTGTGGATCTAGAAGGCTTCTTCAGCCCTATAAGGACCGATGACAGGCTGGGGCAGGACACCATGTGCTGAAGGACAAATCTGGGAGGGAAGGGCAGCCTTGAAACTAGCCAGAGAAACCCAGTTTCATCATGTAGGTCCAGGAGAATTCCCAAGGCATTAGGTCAGCCTCTTCTGTTGTCCTTCCTGAGGTCCTCTGGATGCCTGCCTTGTGCCCAGGGTCTAAGCTGGTCTTGGCAGTGGCACAGGCAGCCCGATCTCCATTGTGAGGCTGGGTCCCACCAGTGGGCTCTGGACTCAGAAGAGTAAGAAATGTTTCCCCTGGGCCTGGCCCAGGCATCCCAGCCCATGTGGTGGTAAAATGACTCTCTGGTAGATGGGGTGTGTGGCAGGTGCAAAGTAGTGGGTGTCTGAGGAGGTTGCTGACTCAGCTCCAGCAGCCCCTTTTCCTGCCCTCAGTGGGCCGTGTTCCCAGACTGTATTTTGGTTAGTGTGACAGGGCCCCAGAGTCATCTGGCCTCGGCACAAGCTCTGTCCTTCCCCACCCACAAGAGAGAGCGCTCCCATAAAAGGGCTGAGCACTCTGCTCCCTTCGCTGGACGTGTGGAGAGCAAGGGGGGGACCATGGACTTCATCAGCATTCAGCAGTTGGTAAGGACGCAAGGCGAGTTACTGGTCCTCCCCAGTAACTCAACACAAGGTGTTGAGTTTACGGCCAGACTTTACGGCCAGAGTAATGAAGTCTGGCTGAGGGCAGACAGCATGGTTCTTTCCTGCCCAGTTCTCATGTTAGCAGGTATCAAGAGAAGGAAGACAAACGGGAAAAAAGCCGGGTGATAGTAAATGGGAAAACCCTTGTGTTATTGAGTTTGTGTTTGTTTGTTTGTTTGTTTGTTTTTGGTGAGTGTGGTAGTGGGGGTCCATCTTGGGGCTTCACATATGCGAGGTTAGCACTCGGTCATAGACTTGCACCCCCAAGTTTGTAGGTGTGCCTTTGTCTGGATGGTGGGAAAGAACCGGGAAGTGGTGAGTTACTCTGGAATCCACGATATAGCTGTATCATCTGGTTGGAACGTTCTGGAGGGTCTGGCACTTTAGGGGTGGTATTCTTCGTGTTCCATGGGCAGTGAGTTAAAGTGACGCAGTGTCAGTTTGGTGGCAGAGCATGGTGGACATGAGGCACGTATACCTCACTGGGGTGCAGTGGCCCCAGCTGGCTCCTAGGAGGTGGACCGCAAAGCCCACTCCAGCAGACAGGAGGCTGTTGAAGCTGCTGAGTTAGAGGAAAGCCTGGGATCTTCTGTTCCTCTCTGCAGCATTCTTACCCACAATCTGCACCTTCCTCCCTGCTCTCCAGCTCCCTGGATGGCTAAGGGGCTGGCTGGGTATCAGCTGTGACCAACTCTCGGGGATGGTTTGAGTCCATTTTACAGAGGCAGAAACATACTCTAAGACCCAAGGGCTGAAAGCAGGGATTTGGAATTTGGCCAAGGAGCTTCCCTTGTCTAAGCTTGGGTCAGGTGGCAGTATGGCATGCCATAGGAATCGAGGCAGAGAAGCCCAGGGTGGAAGCTAAGGTGTCATCTGTCTGAGCTCCCAGGCATGAACCCAATATAGACAGACACCAGCCTCCCTTCACTCTGTGATTTGCTGATAGTTGACAGCAAATCCCCTGGCCTTGGCCACTGCCACAGTTGGTAAAAACTGCAGATTGTGTGTGTGTGTGTGTGTGTGTGTGTGTGTGTGTGTGTGTCTGTTTGCACCAGCATTGCAGCCCATCAGGAAATGCTCAACAGGAAGAGTCAGGCTAACTCCCAGGTTCAAAACTGACCTTTGTATGTCGGATCTCAGCCATCCTGCTGTGTCCCACAACTGATTCCCAAGCAGCCCTCCAATGGTCCCGTTCCTTAATCTATTCCACCTGTCCTGCAGGTAAGTGGAGAAAGAGCTGATAGGAAAGTGTTGGAGTTTGGACATAGAGTTCCTGATCCTGGAGGCTGGCCTAGGGACTGGAGGCTGGGACCCCAAGAGGCCATGGCCCGGGAGAAACTGAAGTTGGAGGAAGAGAAGAAAAAGAAGGTAAGTGCCTTGGAAAGGGGTTGGGCAGTGTGGATGACTATGAGCAATGAGGACCTAGAGCCCATGGCCACTGTCAGCTAGCCAGAGTGGACCAGTCTTAGCCAGGAGCCTGCCCTGAGACCCTACCCAGTGACTGATGTCTGGCCTGGGCATGTCTTCTGCCCTAGCTGGAAAGATTTAACAGCTCCAGACTGACTCTGGACAATATGAAAGACTTGGAAAACTTGCTTCAAAGACGAAGAGAAAAGCGACTGAGACACAAAGTCCCCCCCAGGGAACCTGAGCCTGTGGTTGAGGTGAGTGAGGAAGGCTGGTGTTCCAGAAGCAGAGATGGCCTCCCGTCTTGGGGGCCTGGGAAGAATGATCTAGGGGCTGTAGCTACTTAGTCAATGCATGGGGAGCTGCATGGAATGCTTGCGGGCTTTCTTTTCCTTCTATAGGGCAATGTGTTAGCGCCTTAGCTTCTTGCAACAAAACACCTGGCAACTTAAGGGTTATTTTGGCTCACTGCTCCAGAGTATAGTTAACTGTCTCACTGCTGTGGGGAAAGCATGGCGGTAGGAGCTTGAGGAGCTGAGAGACAGAGACTGACTTTGTGTACCAGTGCTTGCCTGTGTGTACATATGTGCACCGTGTACATGCCTGATGGTCAGAGGAGAGCATCATATGCTCTGTACAGGTAGATGGTTGTGAAGCAACATGTAGGTGCTAGGAATTGGACCTGAATCTTCTGCAAGAGCAACAAGTGCTTTTAACTGCTGAGCCACCTCTCCAGCCCCAATGCTCACTTCCTTGCTCTCTCCTTTTCCTCAGCCTAGGACCCCAGCCCATCAAAAGGTTCTACCCACATTTAGAGTGGTTTGCAGCAGCGGGCCTAACCTTGATAATCTCCCACTGATGTGTCCAAGGGCTTGCCTCCTAGATGACTCTAGATCCAGCCAAATTAAGTCTCACAGGCAGCCAGCTGTAACCAAGTGCTGGCCACTGAGGACTTAGCCACACAAACAAGCCATTCCAGTTTGTTCAGAGCTAGATGTGTAGTCTGCAGGGCTATTCTTCAGCATCCATTCACCTGCTCAGCTTCTCAGGGCTGCTGGCACTAGTGCCTCCTGGTCTGTGACACACGACCCGTCTCTACCTTTTCCTCATGCTCTGTGTGTCTGCCTGTATCCAATGTCTTTGACATAAGGACATCAGTCATACAAGAAAGGGGTCTACCCTACTCTAACAAATGCAATGACTATTATTTTCAAAAAGGTCATATTCTGAGATACTGGGATTAAGATTCAGCATATGAACCAGAGTATGGGAACAATCAGTGCAAAACACCCATTTCCCATTCTTGATCCCCCGAGAATTGGTGTGCTGGGCCAGACTGGTAAAGCAGAAGTGACAGGTGCCTGAGGGCCAGGGAGTAACTTAGTTCCGCCTTGTTCTGCTCCCCCAGCCGCAGCCCCAGGTCCCACTGGAGCCAGTGGACCTGGACACGTTCCTGAAGGCAGCTGCCGAGAACCAGGAAGCCCTGATTGACAAGTACCTGACAGATGGAGGGGACCCCAATGCCCATGACAAGGTAGAAGGGTGGGTGACTGCATTTCTGACACCTGGATGTGCCATCTTGTACATTCTAGTCCTCGTCTGGGACACTGGGTAACTCCGACCTGTTCTAGGAACAGAAGAGGTGGGGGTGGGTGGCTCTAAGGAGTAGCTCTGCTCTTGGCCTAATTTTGTTTCTCCTCCCAGCTCCACCGCACAGCTTTGCACTGGGCCTGTCTGAAGGGCCACAGACAGCTGGTCAACAAGCTGCTGGCGGCAGGGGCTGCTATAGAGGCACAGGACTTGGTGAGAAACAGGGGACAGGGAATGTAGAGGCTCTAGTTAGGCTTTGCAACCCAGCGGGTCAGAACACCTTAGTGCTTTGTGTGCAGCTGGACAGGACGCCTGTATTCTGGGCCTGCCGTGGAGGACACCTGGACATTCTCAAGCTGCTGCTTAACCAGGGAGCTCGGGTCAATGCACAGGACAAGGTGAGGGACCACTGCCGCTTTGGGTGGTAATCTGTTAGGGACAGACATTAGCATACAAGGAGCAGATGTTCCCCTTGGAAGAAGACACAGCCCTTTTGGATGGGGTGGAATGGCCAGCCCAGATCCAGCACTGCACCCCACTTCTCCCTAGATCTGGAGCACCCCTCTCCATGTAGCAGTGCGCACGGGCCACACTGACTGCCTGGAGCACCTCATTGAGTGTGGCGCCCACATCAATGCACAGGATAAGGTGAGTGTTTGTGAGCAGCTTGGGGCAGGCTGGAGGCCATCTGTGTCAGCATTGGGCCTATAGCAGTGACCGACTGGTCTCTCCACAGGAAGGGGACACAGCACTCCATGAGGCTGTGCGCTATGGGCACCACAAAGCTACAAAGCTGCTGCTGCTCTATGGAGCCAAGTTGGGCATGAAGAATGTGGTGAGTGCCAGGCAGGCACCTGTGCTGAGGTCAGGGTGAGTACCTGGAGACAGACTGACTCGGTATCCTTGTTCACAGGCCTCCCTGACACCAGTGCAGCTGGCACGAGACTGGCAGCGGGGTCTCCGAGAAGCACTACAGGCCCATGTGGGGCACCCCCGTACCCGGTGCTGATGACTTTGACCTGTGGGTCACTCCTAACTACCATTCCACACCCACTTTCCCACCCACCTCTAAGTGGTTCTTGGCTCCAGTCCCTGATTCCGCTGGCTTTGCTTCTTTGCCTGAGGCAGCAGGTAGAACAGGCCCCCTGGGTTTCAGTGAGGGAGACTGTGTTCCCTGTCACGGCTGGAGCAGAACCATAAACAAGAAGTGGATCCAGACAAGGGCCAAGGCCAGAGCAGGAAGTGAACAGACTGGCACTACCCACAGCTGGGTCTAGGCCTCTGTCTACCAATCCTTAGATCAGGAGACTGGCCTTGGCCTGTTCTGTAGAGATTCTATGTGGCCAGCAGCTGCAGGGTACAAGAGAAGAAACAGGCTACCTAAGTGCCAGGCATTGGTGCAGCTCACGCTGTCCTTTAGGTGGAGTTTCTCCAGGGACTCCACTCCTATCAGCAGCAACCCTGAGAGCATGTGGAGTAGTTCTAGGCGCCTCTCATCTCCAGACTCTGGGGGTGGTTCTGGCAGGCTGAGGGGCATGACAACAGGATCGCAGCCCCTCGGATGTCAGTACCTACCAGGTTGCCCCAGAAGCTGGAGACTGGTGGACTGGAACCAGTGTGCACTCTGGGAAAGCTCCACCTAAAGGGCAGCTCTGCTTGTCTTATGTGGGTAGGGTGCCAGGTGCTGGGGATTGCTTGTGGCCCACTCAACTTTTGGGGCGGAGGCCCGCAGCCCTAGCTTACCTGAGGCTCTATTGCCCCCTGGAACTGGGGAAAGCACCTGGACTAAGCTCTGTGCCCTGCACACTGAGTCGAGCACCTTGCTGTAGGACACAGTCACAGACCCATGCCAGCTGGTAGTGTAATGAGGACTTCACGCAGGCACATGCTCCTTCCCCTTCCAGCTGTTTCCAGTTCACTGGTGTACTTGTACTACTGGCAGGGCTGGCCCCTAATATGCCAGAAAGTTGACGCTGGGCCCTCCACTGAGGCCAGAGGCTGAACAAAGGGCTAAAAGGTGAAGGCTTTGCCTCCCTCACACAGCTCTGAGCTGACGTTCATTTTGGCAGCCTCTCTGCCCGTTACTATGTGAAAGACTAGTGCTCCCTCCTAAAGGCACAAACCTTTCTGTGGGCAGGCCCTGCCCTGATGTGACACAGTGGGCACCTAGACAACCTGTGCCATGGGCAAGACAGACATTCAAGACTGCTCAATATGACGACCCCTCAGAAATGAGGACACTTACATGACACACAAAGCTACCTTTCATACAGGACACTGTTTTCTCATTAAACTGACTATCCACCGCAGCCGAGTTGTCTTATGGGCACCGGGAGGAGGCGGTGCATCGGGCTACATGAAAAACCAAACCAAAGGCCTTGTCATCCTCCACTACAGAGATCAGTGCATCACTCATGTCACCAAATGCAAGGCATGCCTTACACATATCAGGGAGCGGGAGGAGAGGGTCCTGGCACTTGGCTCTCATGTTCTGGACCCACAGTTTTTAAAAGTCCTGATGTCTGCTGAGTATGATGGCACATACCTTTAATCTTGGCACTTAGGAGGCAGACCTATCTCTGAGTCCAAGGCCAATCTGATCAACATATTGAGTTCCAGACCAGCCAGGGTTACAGTGAGACCTTTTCTGAAAATCCTAATGTCTAATGTTACTAGGTCAGAAGCCCTGGAAGGAGGATCCAAGTATTAGTTGAGGACATGGCTATCTACAAATACTAGCAAATTGTAAGGACGTCTAGGTAGGTGATGGGTGATAAATACCTACCTTAATATTAATAGTCCAAGACCTCATGATACAATATAAACAAAAATCTGTTTCTCCCTAATACCAATGAACATTATGGATACAAAAAAAAACATAGTACATATTTACTATACATACATACATAGTTTAAACCTTAAAAAAAAAAGTAAACTGCCGAAGCCTACAAATGAAAATGTTGACATAGACATACCATGTTCATGGACTAGAAGGCACAACATGAAAAGATGTCACGTTGACAACATACAGGCTTAACACAGTTCTTACCAAAATCCAAGAAAGATGTAAACAAGATTATCTACACTTTGTAAGAAAATGTATACCCTAAGCAATTTTGAGCCATACATGGTAGCTCCTGCCAGTAATCCCAGCACTTGGAAGGCCTCAGGAGGATTGCTTTGTGTTGCAGCTTAGATTCAACACAGTGTGAGACAAGGCACACAGCACAGGCAATGCATTGAGACTATATATGAAAAAACACCCAAATTCTGAAAAGTAAAAGAAGGTAACCATGATGTTCCATGGTTATAAATCTAGCACGTGGTAGGCTGAGGCAGGGGGACTGTGAAGTCAGTTTGGCCCACAGACTGAGACACCCCCACCCCTTGGGGGGTGTTGTTAAAATAGGTTTCTTCTTGGAATTCATCCTGTAGACCAGGCTGGCCTTGAACTCAAAGAACCACCTGCCTCTGAGTGCTAGGATTAAAGGCACACCATCACACCCAGCCTGGGACCCTAAGAGAAAATTAATGGGGGGAAAAGGGAAAAGTGGGTCCAACTTCAGTGATCCTGAGTATAATGGATGATATATCCACCCTAAGGTGATGTAGTAGACAACTCAGAAACAGTCCATCGTTCCCCCCCCCCCCCACAAATACATCCAACAGAGGGAGAGATGCCTTTTCAACAAAAGGACATCCTTAGGAATGGGGTGGGGGGAACCAGAGAAAGCAAGTTTATGAATTTGAGGCCAGCCTGAGCCTATAAACAACAAAAACCTAAACACCAATAACAAAAAACCAGCTGTGGGGGCCGGAGAGGGCTGAGCAGCAAAGAGCACCAGCCCTGGCTGCTCCCCCAAAGGACCAGGGTTCAGTTCTCAGCACCCCTAACTCCAGTTCCAGGGAGGATCCGATGCCTTTTGGCCCCTGCAGGCACTAAGCATGTATGTGATGTACAGACATGCAGGCAAAACGCTCATATTCATAAATTACAAAACAGCTGTGACCTAGCCTTATTTATGGAGATATTAATTTAAAATGGATCACAAGCTTACATGTAGAACAGGAATTCAAACTGTTAGGGAAAAAGGTGGACAATTTCTGAGATCTAAAACAGCTGGGTATGCTGAAAGCACAAAAGAAAGTTTGGTAAAATGAATTTGACCACAATTAAAAACCTTTGTTCCAGGTAAGACCATGCTATAAGAACACAATCTCACTGTTAGTATGCTGTTACTGTGAGCATACAACCAAGATGGGCAGCTCAGAGGAGCCTGGGGTTGCTTGGTCCTCTGGGCCATGTACATTCTAAGGAGGGAAAACATGGCAGAGGCCTCTTCACCTCACAGTCATCAGGGAGAGGGAGGAAGAGGCTAAGGCCCCAACAGTCCCTTTGAGGGCATGCCCAGTGACCTCAAAGGGATTAAGTCTTTAGTGCGCAGGCCTGAGGGGACACTTCAGATCTAGACTACAGCACTACAGGCTTAAAATCTCTGCAAACCAAACATCCAACCAAGGGTTTTAGAACCTGAAGTTCTCAGACAAAAAAAGGTGTGTGTGAGGGGGAGGGTGGCGGCAAATGAATGGGCAAAGAACTCAGACACGACACCAAAGTGAAAACATGAACAGATTCATGTATAGTGCTGGATTCCATCAGGAAAAGCAGGCGAGAACCACAGTGGTTCTGGTGGTCACTTATCTCACTTACCTTATAGCTGAAGTAAAAAAACAATGACCATCTGGAGGATTTGAGAAACTGGATCCTTCCTATACTTTATGTAGGAATTGAAGGTTGTACACAGCTACAGCCAAAGGCCTGAAAGTTTCTTTTTAAAAGATAAACAACCTAGCAACTGTACTCCTAGCACTTCCCCAGAGTCAACACCAATCTTCACACCAAACTCTGTACATGAATGTTCATAGCAGCTTTATTTAGAGAAGGGCAAACACTGGAAACAACCCAGATGTCCTCTGATGGGGCAAGACACCATGGAACACCACTTGGCAAGAAAGGGAACCAACTACAGACACAATGAGCTGGGTCAATCCCCAGGGCACTGTGCTGAGTGCCACACACTGCACAATCCTGAAACATTCTTGAAATGACAAAATAACAGATGAGAACAGTCTAAGAATGGTTGCCAGGGCTTAGGGATGGGGCCGCTGGCTCTGAGTGGCAGTCCAGGGGGTACCCTGGTAGTGGCAGGACAGTAGGTTAGACTTGGGTCTACACAGGTGCCAGGTACCATCTGCACCAATCCAGGCTTTGAGACTACTTTCTAGTTTGTGAGATAGGACCACTGAGGAAAAGCAGATAACCACTGAGGAAAAGCAGATAAAGGGTGAATGGACCGTATCTTTGTAACTCCCTATGAATCTGCACGTACTATAAAATACAGAGTCAGGTAAATAGGAAAACAATAGCTCTAAGTGAATTTTGGCATCCTACCTTGGAATCCTGCAACAGAAAAGGATATTACCAAAAAAAAAAAAAGTAACACCCAAATCAAGTCTCCAGTTAAATAGTATGGCACCAATGTTAGCATTTTAATTTTGATAAATGTAACAAGGTTATTTAATACGTTAATAGTAGAGGAAGCTGAGTACAGGGCACGTGGAACTCTTCTATGCATCTAACACTATTTCAGTCCCATAACCCTGGTGTTCAAGGTGACTACCTCAGAAGCCCAGCAGGGCCCAGCTATTGAAGGTTCTAATTGGCCAGGTGATTCTGAGGTGTAGCCAAAATGCAAAATTCTGTTCTGGGGAGAGATGATTTAAGTATTTGCTTCCCACCTGAGTTTGTTCTCAGAGCATATTCCTTGAGAATATTTCCTCAGCATACCACCGTTCCCTTGGCCTGCACGTCTCACTTACCAGGACCCACATTCTTTTGAGGAAAGTTCCAGAAATCTCCCTTCCCACCCCAACCTATGGTCCCAGAGCTGAAACTGTTGAAGGAAAATGTAGGTAAACTAGAAGAGAAAAACAGAGCTTTCCCACCCCTGCATCCCCAAAACACCACCGCTGGAAACAGAAAACCTTGACTTCTCAGCAGGTGACAAGGAGGAATTGGGTTTGTAGACAGTCCTCCCTGACTGCTGCTCACCACACGGTACAGCGGCATATCTCCTGGGCTTAGGACAGAAGTACAAGGCAGGTACAATAAGCGGTCACTCAACACTGACTTTTAGCCTTCCACCCATGACCTCAAACAGAAACTACACACAGGTGGAGGAGAAATGCAAGCTGACCCCGGGCCATGCTGGGCAGGCTTCCTACTGTGTAACTGGGCCAGCCTGCTTATGACTTCAGAAGGAGTCAGAGAAGCCACCTCCACAGGAGGGAGCAAACTAGGGCACATATTTATTGGGGGAACCGTGCTCTTAGATTTGGCACATGGAAAAAACTGGAGTGTATGAATCAAAATATGGCATTGTAAGGGAAGCCAAAAAGTACATGACAGGGCCATAGATTCTAATCTCCATCTAAAGCCGGCACTCTTGGTTTGCTCACAGAGTGATGCCAGCAACAGAGGGTTGGCCAACCAAAAACAAAGAAAGGCCAAGGCCATGGAAAGGCAGTAACTGTGCACTCACATGGCACCTAGCTCAGGGAGGTATAGACACTGTGCTGTTACAGCATCAGGGGAGAAGCTGGGGACTAGAGATGATGCTGTTCCTTCCATCCCCAGACACAGGCTTCTGAAGGACTGACCTGCCAATCCAATCTCCTAAGGGAAGGCAGGGTCAGCTGAAGGCCCAGGACCCACATCTTATAATGGCCATCTAAAACGTGGCCAGAATAGGTGGAGACAGGCTGGCATGAAGCTCCTGATTGACTCTCCCCCAGCTCCCCACACGCTCGTCCATTTCCAGCTCAGGGCTGCCTGACAAGCAGTTACACTGCTGGGTTCTGCCCAGGGCTCTCCTCCACTGGGATGCCAGGTCTGTTGTTGCTGGACCCTGAGGGGGGGAAAAAGAGAACGGTATTCACACTAGTCAAGAGAGCAGGCTCTAGCAAAACAAAGTACTGAACCTTTAGGATAAAGAGAAACAGCTTGGATAGATGGGCCCCCAGGACACCTCAGGAACCATCAAAGCAGAGTCAGGAACATGGTCAGTAGGCCTCAAGAGAGAAACCCATTCCAAGGGCAGATGTCACCCATAAAGGACAAAGATAAGCTATTGATTTTTTTATGTCATTGGTTTGTGGGTCTGCCCTTCCCCCACTTCTTTGGGGCAGCAGGGTTGAGACATATGTATGGAGGTCAGAGGACAACCTGTGAGATTCAGTTCTTACCTTCTACACATAGGTGCTGGGGACTGAGCGTGGGTCATCAGGCTTGGTGGCAAGCATCTTTACCCACAGAGCTATACTGCCAGCCCTTATTTTGAGACAAAGTCTTGCTGGCTGGCTTGGAATTCACCATGCAGTGCAGAGTGACCTCAAACTCAAGGCAGTTCTCCTGCCTCATCCTCTGGAGTGCTGAGATTATAGGTGTGAGCCATGGTACCTAAGGGGTGCTATGTATTTCTGACTCCTGGGGGCTCAGGCAGCTATGCTGGGCAAAAAGAAACTTCCGTGGATGATCAAGAGCCCCTGTGCTACAAGGAAGCCTTGTGCTCCAGGACTAACAGGTGTGTCATGTAAATACATAAACATAAATATAGTATCCCTCCCAACTCCCCCCACCAAAAGAAACGCACCACTGCCTGGGGAAGCTGTCTGTAGTGCCTGCCAACAGCTAAAGGATGGGGAAAGTAAATCAAAGAAAAAGGAAACAGATATTTACCTTGGTGTTTTCTTAAAACAAAAAATGCTCACTAGTCCACAGTCAATTATCAACTGCAATGTCCAAATGTGCCAAAGAGGGAAAGGCCTACTGGGAAAGCTGAGAGAGCAGAGAGAAGAGAAAAGAGGAAACACGCTGTTGAGTGGCAGTGGGCCTCAGCTCCTCGGCGCCATGCAGAAGGCTTGCTGGGGACCACAGAGGGAAGTCCCGATCACAGGGCTGCCAGGGCCAGGAGTCCCAGAGTCAGAAAACTCAGAAAAGGGCCAAGAGTTTACATTTTGCAAGTCACCATTGCCACTCAGAGGCAGCCAGACAACCCCAACAAATGGGTGGACTCTAATAAAACCTTATTCATAAACTCTGGAACCTGGCCAAACCAGGCTTCCCACACCATAGTTTGTTGATCCCTGATATAAGTGGGGTTTTTTTTTGTTTGTTTGTTTTTCTTTTCTTTTTTTTTTTTCTCCAAGACAGGATTTCTCTGTGTAGCCCTGGCTGTCCTGAATTCAGAGATCCACCGGCCTCTGCCTCTTGAGTGCTGAGATAAAAGGAGTGTAACTGCCACCACCTGGCCCAACCCCTAACATCAATTTAAAATTCTTATACCTTCCAAATATTTCAACAAAAGCATTTTTCTGCCAGGGATTTAGTGCCCAAATCCACCAGGACTGAGTCTCTCTACACTAGTTTAAACGGTGCCCTCTGAAAGCAGCACTGTGCAGTAACTCAAACGCAGGAAGACCCCAGAGTTAGGCAAACATCAGGTCACACCTAGATGAAAATTGGCAAACAGAGGTAGATAAACCATTAAGGAAGAAATGGCCCTCAAGCCACTGTAAATTACTCTTTGTAAAGGATGTCTAAAAAGAATGGGCAAAGCCAAGAGGATTACAAATTCTCTACAGACTAGAGGTACAGCTCAAATGGTAGATGCTGGCCTAGGTGTGCAAGGCTTTACGTTCAACCCTTGGCACCTGGAAAGAAAAGCAGGCAAAGGAAACGAGGAGGAGGGAGCTAAGGGGGGGAGGACAGAATGGGGAAGGGGAGAAAAATCCCTGGCGGAAGATACTCTTTATCTTAAAAATAAGATTTTATTTATTTGTTTGTTTATTTATTTATGTATAGTGTTCTACTTGCGTGTATGCCTACAGGCCAGAAGAGGGGACCGTATGTATGTATGTATGTATAGTGTTCTACTTGCATGTATGCCTACAGGCCAGAAGAGGGCACCAGCTCTCATTACGGGTGCTGTGAGTCTCCAAGTGGGTGCTGGGAATTGAACTCAGGACCCCTGGAAGAGCAGCCAGTGCTTTTAACTGCTGAGCCATCTCTACAGCCAGGAAGACACTCTTAAGGAGAACTATCCTCCCAGTTCACGTTTATACCTTGAATATAGCCCATGCAGTCTGAGTTAGTGGTTGGAGCCAGAAAACATTCATGTTTTAGAAACAAGTCTTGGTAAGGCTAATGTGACTGTGTATACTTTGGTTTTGGGGTATTCCACAAAATGCCACGATGAACACTGACCACCGTGTGAACACAGTGAGAGATACCTTTCTGAAATTGACATTCCTTTAGAATGGAAGGTGACCCATGCCCGCAGCCAAGACTGAAAGGCAATCCTCACAGCTGTCCCTAGTGATACCTAGAGCCAGAGCCCATAGGAGCTGAGCCATCATGGTGGCTCAGGTGGTCAGGGGTTTCTGTCCTTTGTGCATTGTGTCACCTCTTGATTAAAAAAGCAATTTCTACTGTAAGATCATGTTTGTGATTTTAAATGTGGGTCTTAGTGACCACAGCCCTAAGTCCCCAGGAGGCTGTCTAGCTCCGGGCCCTCAAACCCCACTCCTCATCTGTTGGACAAACCCAGCAATTCCCACCTCTCAGGATGTGGGCAGCTTCGCCGGTGAAGATGGGGTCAGCTCTAAACATGGTTCTTGCAGAGTAAATACCCGGTAAGAACTCGGGTCCCTTGGGTGGCAGAACAGAGCTAATTCCGAGGTTCAGTTTGGCAAGGATCAATAAACTCAAGAAACAACAGAAAGCCTTTGGGCCTTCATTACCCAAACCATAGACTCTGAGGCAGCCCAGTGCCTACCCATAATGCACTCTACCCCCGACCCAAGTGCTTTCTGCATCCAACTCTACAGAACTTCATTACCAACATGTGCTGGCCCAGCTCCACAGCAAGTGTTCCTTCAAGCCAGGGCCAAGGATAAGCCAAATCTTGATTCTCTAAGTGACCTGAGAGTTTCTAAACTGAACATTTTCCCCACTTATCAAGAACTAATTAAGTCATCTCTAAGAGGCCAGAGAGAAAAGGCGTTCTGCTCTATTTTGAGTGCCACTTGGTGGAGTAATTCAAGCTACTCCAAACAGCAGAAGGGAAGGATGGGCAGAGAAGCGAGGATACAAGACAGGGGAGCAGGGAGCACAAGCAGCGCAGTAGCAGGATCTCCCGTGACCCCTGGACCCCAACACTGCAGGATGTTCCGTGTGGGGCTTACCTGCTGTCTCAGTGGACTTATCACCAAGGAGCCTGGTCTGGCTGCCTGGGATGGCGTGGAGCTCAGCATTCTCTGGGGACGGAGGCAAGCTTTGGGCTCGGGAAGCCAGGAGTGCATTAAGGTACTGCAGCCGTGTGACCTAGAGAACAGAGAAATTACAGAGCAGGTGCAATCTGTGAGATAGATACACAGCAGCTCCCACCTCTGACCTGCACTAGACAGGCATGAGCACAACCTTTAAACGAGTGAAGGGCAGAAAGTCTTTGAGCCACATGGTTTTGTTTTGCAGCCAAATTTTAAGATTTTAAGATCTATAATGGAGAAATCAAGTGCAAGGCCTCCAGACATGCCCAGACCCCAACAGCCCAACAGTCCAGGGAGAGGGGGAGGTCCTACCATTCAGGATGTGAGCCTGTCATCTTGTGCTGAGTTCCCTCTCCAACTTCACAGTGATCAGCTGAACTAGCCCCTTGGGAGCACAAAGTCAGTTAAAGTAGCACCAATGTGTAGCCCAAACAGTCACCTTAATGAGCTGCAGGTCAGAAAGAGCCCTCACGGTGTAGTCGGGACAGTATGTGGAGGAGCGAGTGCTCTCAGTTGGTTCAGGCTGCAGGTCATGGCGGATGAGCTGGCGTGAAGACACTGGGGACTGGTGAGCTATGGAAGGAATAATCAGAGACGGTGGAAGGCAATGGGACAACCGCACAGCCTCTAGGGCCCACCCCTTAAGTCACCTTTGAGAGATGGGTGGGAACATGGAAGACCATGAAAAAGCCACCTTGAAATGTTGCAGGGACTGAGTGGGCTACCAATATAAACAAGGCAGAGATGCTGCTCTGCCCGCTTATACTGCCTAGAGACAAGAAGCCCCTTGGGGGGCAGAGACACAGGCTCTTGCCAAGCCAGTGTCCTGGGCACAAAGACCTGCTGTAGCATCCAAGAGTGTCTGCTAATCATGACTTACCTGAAGACGGAGCTGTCAGAGCAGACACTCCATAGTATGTGAAGGCCCCATTCTCAAACTTCAGGCCCTCTTTCCCAATTTCCACCTCGACCTTGCCCTGGGAGGAAGACAGAGGTGGACAGGTTATCTCTCCCATCATAAGAGAGTACAGGAGAAACCACAACCCCAACTGTTTTTAAGAGTGGTTGTCTGAATCTGTCTCCAGGTTTGGGCAACCATGGTTACCTGTAAGATGAGAATGAAGTAGTCCACCGGCTGGCTGCGCTGGTACAAGTAATGGTGTGCGGCCAGGCGGTTGTTCTCATCAAACCTCACCTCCTGATTGACACTGGGATGCTTCAGCAGATGCAGCAAGACTTTCTCGGAGATTCGCAATGGGCTGAACACATCCACCTCTGCTCCACGGTGGGAGAAAGGGACAGTGTCCATTGGGGCCCAAATGGCCTGTCATCACACCTGCCTCCTGCTGCCTCCTGGGCTCTCCCAGTGGTCCCTGGGCTGCGGTAATCCATACAAGAGCGCCAAGCAGGGCATACAACATGGGCCAGATGAGGTTCCCAGAACACACCTTATCAAGAGACACCCACTAGCTCTGCAGAAGGAAGCAGATGCTCTTCGAGAGCCTCCAGCTCACTAGGAGCCAAGCTGGTGTCTGGTCTGGGTGGTTTCTTGACCCTCTGGGTGGTGAGACCAGGGGCAAGGACCATCCTTCACCCTCACCTCGGGAAAGGAAGCGCTGGGTGGCCAGGAGCAGCTGAGGCGAGATTTTTACTTTATATTCATCATCAGACACCTTGAATAAGGAGAATTCCTCCTTCCGCTTAAGAGGGGTGCTCAGGGCAACAGTTCTCTTCTTCACCTTGGTGTCTGCAGAGGCAGAAAAGATGGCATGAGTGGTGATCAGCACGCGAGTATGAACACAAACAGCCAATGGCACTGCCATCCACTCCTTCCTGCCAAGGTCCAGGGATTTCAGGGGAGACATCACCAGGGCCCCAAGGAAACATCCTTGGCACTGCTCCCTGCAAGACACCGAGCTGCCATGCCCACCACACTATAATCCCAGTGCCTAGGACAGAGGAGGCAACAGCCACACTTCTCGCCATGCCTGCAGAAGAGACTGATGCTGTGGAGATCTTTCAGATCCAAGTGCTTGAAGATCAGCCACAGCAAACGGCAGCAGCTACCCTGGTGACCCTACACTGGTTCAGGAATTGAAGACACAGGCGTGGCAGAGCAGGGTCCCAAGTGGCCATGTGAGGCCCCAGCTATTAAGCATGGGCTCTGCGTCTGCCCGACAGAGTTGGCAGTCATCCTTAGAAGAGGAAGACACAATCAAAGGTCCCATGACTGTCTGCTACAGAAGACCTGCTCAGCAGCTGGCTGTAAAGAATATATTTTTTTCTTTTTTTGGAGACAGGATCTACTATACATCCTCTGTTTGTCAGGAACTCAGAGCTACCTGACTTTGCCTTGCTAGGATTAAAGACGTGGAATTTTTTTTTAAATATTTATTTATTTATTTATTAATTATATATACAATATTCTGTCTGTGGTGCAGGCCAGAAGAGGGCACCAGACCTCATTACAGATGGTTGCTGGGAATTGAACTCAGGACCTTTGGAAGA
>NC_022028.1:21661092-21661627 GCF_000317375.1 Microtus ochrogaster | reverse complement strand
AAGCCTATATGGTGCAGGTGACCATACCCAGCCCCATCAAGCTAGACAGATACTCTACTACGGAGCTTCACACCCAGTTCAAAGAAGGCATTAAGGAGCTATGCGCAACAGAATGTGGGCCAGCAAAAGCATCAGAAAGGCACTGGCCAGTCAAGGGCAGACACTTCTTTCAGTGATGGAGGGCTGTTACAAAGCCCCTGCTCACACAGGGGCCACAAAAGTCAACAATGGGACAGTCTGCAAGGCTTATAAGGAGGGTAACAATGGCCCACACCATAGTAGGAAGATAAGGTCTGATGGAGCTCTAGCTAGTTTTCAGCAGCATTAAGACCCACTGGCCCCTGAATCAGACGTCTTTTCAGGCTGCTGGGAGGGCTCTTGAGTTAGAGAACAAAGGTCAAACTCACGGTAGTCTTCAGACTCGTCCAGGATCTCAGACCTGATGATCTCCTCAATGACGTCCTCCAGCGTGACCAAGCCCAGCACCTCGTAGAAGGGGTCGCCCTCCCCTTCATTGTTCACCTTCTGCACGATG
>NC_022028.1:21656953-21657902 GCF_000317375.1 Microtus ochrogaster | reverse complement strand
TTAAACCCAACTCTTACAGGGCTGGCAAATGTTGGGGAAACTTCACAAATTTACTTGGGGTCACAAAGTGTTTTCCATCCATAAAACTTTATGTCTATCTCAAAGACAGAGTGCAAGTTATATATGTAATTTAAAATCTTTTAGTAACATTTTAACACTATATGTTATCCAATAGAGCTAAAGTATCATCCCAACATGTAACCAACATGAAAACACAATATATACTTTACACCTCTTTTTATGTTTTATAACACACCTTTGAAACCTGATATATATGTGCCTAACACTTATAGCACACAACAACCCAGAAAAGGGTCCACTCAAGGGCACCAGAGTCACAGATGGGTTAGAAGGTAACAGGATGGAGAAGCAGGTCCGAGGCCAGGCAACGAGAACACACACTGGCCCAGACCCACATGGGAGCTATTTGCTCCCAGGATCTTTTGAAGAAAATGCCTCGGCCTTCACATGAATCATGAAATATAAACCAAATAATGCATCTTTCTTCAGGAGGCTTCAACGCCCCTGGGAAAAGATGAAAGCCTCTCAGGAGGAAAAGGCCACATGCCCCTGATAACTGCTCATTCTGTTGAGTCAGAGGTACTGGGTCAAAGTGCCAGGTTTCTAATTCCTTCCAATCCTTGGTGATAGTCCTGGAACTAACTCAAGCTACTAGCAGGCAGGTGCCATTTCCTCAAGGAATACGAGGAATTCCATGCTCTGCCATGGAATACGAACTTGTGAGGCCAGGCAGGGAAGGTCAAGAGTGCAAGATGCAAGTTTTGGATTCTCAAAACCAAAGTCTGGGTTCTAAAAGGCCACTCAGAGCAGAGAAGCCTCAAGGCAGCTCCCTCCTTCCAAGAGTGAGTCCTTCACTCCAACATGCCACGTACTGAAAGGGATTAACCTCTCCGGTGCTCTCAAACTTCTTTGAAAAGACTCACAATTC
>NC_022028.1:21652216-21656763 GCF_000317375.1 Microtus ochrogaster | reverse complement strand
ATGGAAGGAGTCCCTGGCCATATGACTACATAAGATAGAGAACTTGGAGGGACAGAAGGCCTTTTATAAGGAAACAGAAGGGAGAAAGAAAGAGGGGCTGGAGGAATTAACATTTTGTCTCCACTGGACAGGACTAGATGTTCCCTAGGGTACAGTCTGGCTAGGCCAGCTCCACAGAACCATGGCAGGTATGACTGACATGACCTGATGAATTAACCATAAACTGGAAGGCTCTAGAATTTTCATTTTAGTTAGCAGGCTCAAAAGCAGTATAATTATTTGGATGCTGGAACACTGTGTGTATGTGTGTGTGTTGTTGGGGATAGAAACCAGGGTCTTTCTCACCCCTCCATCACTGAGCTATGCCTCAAGCCCCCTTTGATATCTCCTAAAGCTACCATGTATGTATGTATGCACACTGAGAAAAATAGTGTGGCAACATCCTTCCAGCAACTGGGCAAAGCTGACTTATCTCAGCACCATGACAACCCTTGGCTCGACAGACAGTAAACCAGACCTCATCCCTAATCCTTCCTCTGCTTCAAGAGTCCATGGGGTTGACAGGGAGGAAGTCAATGGTTTGACTGCTTGCTTTACTCCAAAGTACTCTCTCTGTCAGGCCACTTGTGCACAAAACAATCCCTGCAAGGGGCACCTCTTCCCCAGTTTACACAAGTCCCAACCTAATGCTGCTTGAAATAAGCACATGGACCAGCACTACCACAGGGTGCTAGACAAGGTACCACAGACTCAAGCTCCAGGAAATTCAGAGGCCACCACATAGAACAGCGCTCCCACAGGGTGCTAGACAAGGTACCACAGACTCAAGCTCCAGGAAAATCAGAGGCCACCACATAGAACAGGGCTCCCACAGGGTGCTAGACAAGGTACTACAGACTCAAGCTCCAGGAAAATCAGAGGCCACGACATAGACCAGGGCTCACACAGGGTGCTAGACAAGGTACCACAGACTCAAGCTTCAGGAAGATCAGAGGCCACCACAGTCTCAGATGCTTGTGAGAGGGGAGAGAACTGATCTAAAAACTGTGACATCAGGAAGACTGTCACTTGTTCTTAAGAGGGAAAAATATAAAGAGCTGGGCCAGAAAGGACCCACACAAGGAAATGTAGGCCAAGGAAGCTCCCCATTCATAACAGGACCAAAGTCAGGGGACAGAAAGGATCCCACTGATCTCTAGGTTGTACCCTGCTCCTAGAAGGCATGTTATTGGGAAGCTTCTGGGATAATCTATTTAAACAGAGAGGCATTCAGTCCCAAATCATTCAGTATCAGGATGCTTGAAACCTGCCTGCTGAATCCTCCAGAGGTCAACCCCAAATCTGGAGCAACCACACCCATGGCCTTTCCTGTGTGTGACATTTCTTTCTTGTTGACATGTCTTCTTCCATCCTAAACCTAAAAGCAGAAGGTTTCTCCTCTACCACACATTCTCCATCCTTTGGTCCTCTGCTGGTCACTGATCCCTGGGCTCTACTTTGCAGCTGTGCACAGTGAGGGAAGGCCAACCACATTCAGTCTCCCAATTACTCCTCTGCCCCAGATCCACAGATCAAGGACAAAAACTCAGTGGCAAAGTGCTTGACTAACAAATACCTGGCTCTGGGTTCCTTCCCTAGCACCACGAGGGAAAAAAGTCAAAGTCATTCTGATTGCTGACCTCTCTTAAAAGGTGGTCTGCTCTCTTAGCCCTCAGGACATCCTAAGATTCTGGTTCCTCTTACTCCTGGGGTCCAGAATGTTCCTCCTGTGTGCTTTGTGTTCCACTTTCTGTACCCCTCCTGTAGCCCAGGAGATAGAGTACTTCTACGCTGACATTTGAATCTTCACCTCCTCTTCAATTTTTTGTTTGCAGTTCATATCAGTTGCCTGCTAGGAATCTGCTCCTTGGGACACAAATTCCAATGTAAGAAAACACCTGCTCCTGGCTCCAGCCAATACTATCATACACACAGGTTCCCTCCAGTACTAGCTCTGGCTCCACAGCCTTAGCCAAGCAGCAAATGACCTCTATTCTACCTCCTAATGCCTCCCTGGTCACCTCCTCAAGCCAAGGTGGCACACTTCCTGGGTTCCCCGCACCACTGCTGTCCACATCAGCCACTCATCAGTAAAAACCACTCTGGGTTACAATCTGGGTGTAGGAAACACCCAGCACTTTAGTCCGAGCACTTTAGAGTGACAGCAGCCCAGACAGACCCCTATCCACTCCCTAGGAAGAGGCTGCAGGACCAAGTTCTAGGAAAAAGCCAAGACACACCTGAGAGGTCCTCCAACAGACCAGTCTCCCACTCACCCATTCATGGTCTACACACAGGTAGACAAAGACAAAGGGAGACCGGGCATGCAGAGTGCCCATCAGAGCCTGGCACACACTGCACTCAACACAGGAGTGTGTTCATTACCGAGAGCTGCCTCCTGTACTGACTGTCCTGGGGCTCACTGAGTGGACCTGGGGCCAGAAGATTTGCCAGCTGCCCAGTTCAAGGAGGTTGTGCTCCACCCACTTCTAATCACGCAGTCCAGCCTACCTAGAGCCCTGGTGTGCATCTCCTCTACCCTCCAAAGAGGCATTAGCAGGTAGGCAAGGAACACTCAGGCTCTAGAAAGCACTCTGAGGATGAGGATAGAGAGCTATGCTGGAAGTCACATCCTTTTGATTCCCCCACCCCCTCCACCTCCACCTCCAACCTTCTCAGGTATCATGCACTAAGTGAGCATACATATACGCAAGCAAAACACTCATAACCATAAAATAAGTAAATCTTAAAAGCTGCTTAAACAAAGCAGTGAAAGGAGTTGGTGAAAAATGTCAAGTTAAAGGAGAATCCCAGAAGCTTTAGGCAGAGAAGGGGGAGACTGGAAATTGGAAATGGTGAAGAGCACCTGCCTGGCATGCGTGAGCTCCTGGGCTTAATGACTGGTGATGAAAACCAATTTAAATGAAAGAGATGGTTCAGCTGTTAAGAGCATTGGAGGACCCAGGGTTCAGTTCCCAGCACCTACAGGACGGCTAACAACTGTAACTCCAGTTCTAAGGAACCGGGTCCCCTCTTCTGGCTTCCATAGAAATGGCATGCAAACGGTACCCAGATATAATACATACAAACACTCATACCCGTAAAAATAAAAATCTCAGGGGGGAAAAAAAAAAACCTTTAAGGGAAAAAAGCCAGAAAGGGTAATTAAATCATTATTCATGATGTTGCTTTCAATGACATTAAACGAAAGTTTCCTCGGTACCCATAGAGAACTAATTATGAGTCCTTCCTTGTCCTGCAACCTGGAAGGGCCAGAAACATCACAGGTCCAGCTAATTTAATATTAAATAGGCGAAGATAACAATTTCCAGTTACCATAGCCTTCTGACATCCTTTTAGTTACTATCCAAGAATCTGGGTGAGCCTGGAAACCCAAGCGCACAGAAATGGCCCAGGAGAAAGAAACCTCTGGGGTTAGAGCCAAGTAGACAAGCTTGCTGCCAACTGAGTGAGAGGGACCACGGGAGGCTTTTGTTCATTCATTTACTTTTGAGGCAGCATCTTTAGCCCAGTCTGGCTTCCATCTTTCTAAGTAGGTAGGCCACCACCTACTTAGTGACTCAGGGCTTCGTGTATGTTAGGCAAGCACTGAGTTATGTCTTCTCTCTCTCTCTCTTTTTTAAATAAACAGTGTCTTACTACACAACCCAGACTGGCCTGGAACCACCTTCCGATCCTCCTGCATCAGACTTACACAGTACTTCCCTTCCCATTTCTAAAAGATGGTCTTGAATTATTCCCAAAGGTCATTCCAGGACTCAAGGCCACCACTTTCTGGAAAAGGTCAAGTCTTAGTGACCTGTCCAGTGGAGTGAGACCCTTCCCACCATCCCCTTACCTCGCTTGAACTCCTCCAGGACAGCGTCCAATTTGGTGTCGTTGAAGACAAAGTGGAGGGGATGGTTGTAGAAACGGGTGATGGTGCTGAGCGGTGTGCAGTCCTCGGGGTCCACGAAGGCCAAGTCCTTGAGATACAGTATGTCCACGATGTTGGAGCGCTCCTCCTCGTACACCGGGATGCGCGTGTGGCCGCTCTGCATGATACTGGCGAGGACGCCGAAGTCCAGGACAGCGCTGGAGTCCAACATAAAGCAGTCTTCGAGGGGCGTGAGCACGTCCTCCACGGTCCGGTAGCGCAGCACGCCCTTGCTGAGATCGCTGTAGGGGTCGCCGCCGCCGCGCGCCAGCTCCAGCACGCGCTCCCGGAGACGCCCCGGACGAGCTGCCAGCTCCAGCAGCTGCCCCACTGGCAGCGCCACGGGCAAGGTGAGCAGCACCGCCAGGCGGCTGAGGCCCAGCGCGCGCGGCGCCAGCGCCAGCGCCCAGCGCCCGCTCACGGCGACCGGCAGCACCTCGCCCACCAGGAACACCAGCCCAGCGCAACCCAGCACGGCGGGCAACGCTCGCTGGCCGGCCGCTCGGTACAGCAGCACCGCCAGGGCCGCCTGCGCCAAGCTGGCCAGCAGTAGCAGCGCGCCCAGGGCGCA
>NC_022028.1:21634772-21651921 GCF_000317375.1 Microtus ochrogaster | reverse complement strand
GCAGGCGCAGCAGCGCACGCCACTCGCCCGTGGGGGCGGCCGCCTCGTCGGGCTCGGTAGCCCGCCCGCCCTCGGGGCAGCCTGCGCCCTCCGGGGCCACCCAGGTCCAGGAACTGTTGGCTAAGCCCGAGCAGAAGAGTCGCAAGCAGAGAGTGGCCTCCGGCGCTGCCCTTCCGCGCAGTGAGCCTGCGCCCGGCGCGCTGTCCTCCTCCATGCAGAAGCCCAGCAGTCCCGCTCCCGGCGCCGCCTCCCCCGCGGTGCTGCCCAGACAGAGCGCGGCAAGCACCCAGCCCAGCCAACCCGCCACAGCCGCAGTCGCCGCCGCCATGGCCTGCTACCCCTTCTGGGCCTCAGGCGCAGCCTACCCCACTCACCCGCGCCTCCGCTGATGCGGCCAATCGGCGCAGGCCTTCGCGTCACTTCGACCAATAGGCGGCCGGCGAGGGCGGGCTCCGGGGAGAACTAGGCTGCGCCGGGGAGTAAACAAGCGGCGCGGGGCGGGCCGGGGGGCGTGGGGCTTGGCCGGCCAGGGAGAATTTCGAGCGGCGGTCTGGGACGACCTAAGGGTCCCGGCGCGTGTGCAGAAGGAAAGGAAGCTTGTTGACCCCCTGGCCTGCAAGGCTTAGAGATGAAAAAGAACCAGGGTCTGCACGCAGGGAAGCCAGCTGTTCTTTGTTTATAAGATTTATTTTCTAATTATGTGTATGCGTGTGAGGTTTTTGCGTGCTAGTGCAGTGCTCTGGGAGCCAGAAGAGGGCGTCGGATCCCCCTGGAGCTGGAGTCACTAGTGAGGTGGTGCTGGGAATTGTCCTCAGCAAGCATTCTTCACCTCTGAGCCAGCTCTCCAGCCCTATTGGTTTGTTTTAAAACTGAGGTTTCTTGAAGGTGTTCCTGTTTTGTGTCGGACTTTGTGGACATCAAGACACACACACCATTAAAAACTAAAAGTTCTCCCCAAGTCTTTCCAAAGTTGGCAGTGACTCAGAACAGTGGATGGCAAATCCCATCTCTGCTTCCCTGTTTTTGTTATCTGAGCACTGCTATATGCTCCAAGAAGTTTGCCTCTTGCGGATGACAGAACGAGCTACCCGCAGAAGCAATTAAGCATGGATGCTCTTCTGCACTGGAACTGTCATGCTGCCTGTAAGAAAAAAGTCCCAGAGCTTTAGCGTAGCTTCAACCTTTAGTTTCCACTGTGTCTCCGAGGCAAGATAAACCGCTGACAGCAAGAGGGAACAGAGGGTGCAATGAGTCACGTGTCTGAGGCCATCCGCTAGAAAGGAACAACCTACAGGAGAGGAAGGACCTCAAGGGAACTTTTTTACTTATTATGTATACAGTATTCTGTCTGTGTGTATGCATGCAGGCCAGAAGAGGGCAGCAGACCCCATTACAGATGGTTGTGAGCCACCATGTGGTTGCTGGGAATTGAACTCAGAAGAACAGGCATCTCTCCAGCCCTGTCCCTTTCTACTTTTTTTGAGGCTAAAAACCCCAAGTAAAAGAAGATCGAGTACAATTTGGAAACCAACAGATGGTCCTTTACACTGTCAGTATCCGAGCATATGAAGAATCCAGGCCGCTACTGTGGTGTTTCAGTTCAGGGCCCTTCTTTCTTTCTGCCATTCTTGCCCCATCTCTGGTTCATCATAACTTCAGTGGAGACATTTGACTTTTATTTAGGTTTCTTACTGGCCCTCCCTGGGTCATTTTCCTTAGTGGTTATTTAGGTCAGAGCATTTCTACTTTTAATCAAAACTATTCATTTGTTTGTTTGTTTATGAGATAGGGTTTTTCTGTGTAGCCCTGGCTGTCCTCCCTTTGTAGACCAGGCCGGCCTCAAACTCAGAGATCAGCCTGCCCCTGCCTTCTGAGTGCTGGGACTAAAGGTGTGCATCACCATTGCCCAGCAAAACATTTATTATTATTCAAAATTCATAATTACCATAATCCCAGCATTCCGGAGACAGAGGCAGGGTAAATGAGATTTCAAGGCCAGCCTGGGCTACAGAGATCCGCAATAAACAAAAACGTGGGCTGGTGAGATGGCTTGTGGATAAAGCCACACAAGCCTGGCGTCCTGAGCTCAGTCCCCGAAACCCACTAAAGCAAAGAGAAAACCAATTCCACAAAGTTGTCCTTTGACCTCCACACATACAAATGTAAATTTTAGAATAAAAGAATCTAACAAAGCAAAAAACCTCCCAGCCCTGGAATATGACCTCCCTGGGTAGCTCCTGCATTTCTTAGCTCAAACATCCCTCCCTCAGAGAATCTTTCCTGATTATGCTAATTAGACTGGGCCAGTATCCAGCCAAGGTTTTCTTCAGCTGCTCATTTGATAAGCATTTCCTACACAGGGTGCGTGCGGGACAGGCGTCTTCCTAAAGGCTGGGACGCTGGCAGGGACAAAAGCCTCCCACCTCGTGGTGCTCAGAATCTAATGCTGGGAAAACAGAAGACACGAGTCTCTAGTTTAAGATTTAGTGGAGGGGCTGGAGAGATGGCTCAGTGGTTAAGAGCATTGCCTGCTCTTCCAAAGGTACTGAGTTCAAATCCCGGCAACCACATGGTGGCTCACAACCATCTGGATTGAGATCTGATGTCCTCTTCTGGCTTGCAGGCATATATGCAAACAGAATATTGTATACTTAATAAATAAATATTTAAAAAAAAAAAAGATTTAGTGGAAAGTCCCGAAGATTTGGCTGGATCTATTATTGGCAAAGGTGGTCAGCGGATTAAACAAATCCATCATGAGTCGGGAGCATCGATCAAAATCGATGAGCCCTTGGAAGGATCCGAAGATCAGATCGTTACCATCACAGGAACACAGGACCAGATACAGAACCACAGTATTTGCTGCGGAACAGTGTGAAGCAGTATTCTGGAAAGTTTTTCTAAGACCAGTGAAGAACTGAAGGAGTCCTGCATTTTTTTTTTATAACTGTTTCTGTTTAAATAGCCAACATTCCTCTGCTTCATAGGTGTTCTGCATTTGAGGTGTAGTGTTGACAAGATGTATGTTTTAGTTACTTACAGGGTTGAGGGGAGGGCATGCAAAAAAAACATTAAAAATTTGAAACCGCAGCAGAGTGAATTTAATTTTTCTTTATTGTTGGTGGTTTTAAAAAATTTCCCCCCATGTAATTATTGTGAACACCTTGCTTTGTGGTCACTGTAACACTGGGGTGGGGGGCGGGAGGAAAGTAATAGTCCACGTGTCCCCGGCATTTGTTCAGGGCAGTATGCAGAATGTAATACTCTTTTGTAAGAAACGTTTTATGATTTTAAAAATAAATTTAGTGAACCTTAAAAAAAAGATTTAGTGGAAAGTGTTATAAAGAGAAAATAAGGAAACACTGAGGAGATGCTCTCTGAAGTGAAGGTAATCAAGGAAGGCTTCTCTAAGGAGGTGACATTTGAACAGAGGTTTAGATGAAACGTGAGGCAAATCTTAGAGACTCACTAAGTGGAAGTGACAGCAAGTGAAAGGCCTTGGATGATGATCCCTTCAGGGGCTCTTCCTCACAAGCCAGCTGATGGGCTGGTATCGGCTGTTGTGTAGCAGGAGCTCAGCACCAAACCCATCTTTGGGATGGACAGGTGGATATCATCTCTTCCCATCCCTGTATCCCTATATCTATGCTACCCTTTCATTTGGGATATTCTCTTTGTTGCCTCCCCAAGTGCTTTCCTTCCTATGCCCCCCTCCATTGACAGGGTTTTCCTATACAGCCTAGGATAGCCTCACATTCATGATCTTACTGACTCAGCCTCCTGTGTGCTTCAATTACATGTGCTAGCATGTGTAGCTCAGCCAGAGTAATGGAAGAAAGGAAAGCAAATGGAGACCAGCCAGTTTGTATATAGCAAGATCTTGTCTCAAATCAGAGCTAGGCATGGCGGTACATGCATTTAATCCGAACATTCAGGAGGTCAGAGGTAGGTGGAACTCTGAGGAGTTCGAGGCCAGCCTGGTTTACGGAGCAAGTTCTAGGACAGTTAGAGGTACATAATTTGTTCTGAGAAACTGTCTCAAAACAAAATCAAAAACCGTAGGTATGGCGATGCACACCTGCACTCCTAGCATTCAGGAGGTGGAGGCGAGGGGATCCCCACCAATTTGATACTCCATAGTGAGACCCCCCCCCTCAAGCACAAGCAGAACAACCTCCAGTTTAATGTTGAGCTTTGCTTGCTTGATTCTCGGGCCTTGGAGCACAGAACTGCACAAGCTAGTTTTCAGTATATGTGCAAGCCACAAAAGGGTTCCACAGCAAGGAAACCCTCAGTCAGCTGGACACTGTCCTCAGGAGATGGACACTTTCCGCTAGGCCATCAATATACACAAAGTAGCCAAACAGCCCTCATCCCCCAGAGGGCCGAAGGGCAATTTGCTCTTCCTAGCTGCTCCATTCCAGCACTGACATCTGATTTATTTGCCCTGCTTCTGCCAGCAGCTACCCCTCCACAACTCCTGTGGCAACTGCCGTGATTATATTAGTTTGTAAGTTAGAGTTCTGCTTGCATTTCACTTCCAAACAGTTCGGAATATTCAGTTGCCCTTGTCCTGTCACAAGTGACAGCCGGTCACTTCTGTCTCTACAACATACAGTAAATGTGTTCAGAAATAAAACACCCGAGCTATATGCTCACCAAGACTTATATGCATTTCATTTTTTATTACCAATCAAAAATAAATTCCATATATTGTTTAGCAAATATTATCATTGTTTTGTGACAAAAGACACAAGAGTCATAACAACAAAACTCCCCGAGAGTCAAACTCATAACAATGTCAAAATAAATCACAAAAATATACAAATTAAAATCTTAATGCAAAATAAATAGGAGTCATTTGCTACGGTGACTGTGACTTGCCTCCCCATTTGGATGTCACCTGCGAAGTCTTCCTTACCTGGGAAGACATACAGACCAGGCCAGTTCCAGGGTATGGCTCAGCCCAGGAACCAGAGTTTGGAAGAGGAAGTGAAAAATTGCACTGGGAGGAGGAAGCCATCAGACCAGTAATATTTGGAAATAATTATGACCCTCTGCAAGAAGTGATTCTAAATGAGGGAGGGGAGGGCTGGGAGGAGAGGCCTGTCTGTTGGTGGTAACTGTGTGTGCAGAGAGGTAGCTGTGGAAGTGTGTGTACCTGCTACTTTTGCCTCACACCCACCACGCGCTTTGGCTCTACCTGACACTTAGGTCTCTCAGGAACACAGCTGGGACACGGGAGGATGCTGCACCTACAGAAAACTAAGGGTTTCTTAAGGACGCAGAGGTCTGGTGTCTTTTCCCTTAGAGTTGAAAACCACCTTCTTCTCCAGGCTTCTAGGAGTAAATTCTGTGAGTGGGGGAGACCTCAGACTGGCCAGGGGTACAAGACACCCTGGTCCTAGGAGTGAAGATTCTCTGGGTACACAGCAGCGTTTGGGGTGACAGAACTCCACTAGCTGAGACAAAGAGTGACTAAATGTCACCAAAGGCCACGTTCTAACTTGCCTGAATCTTACACCCCAGCTCCTATTCCTCCTAACAAAAGGGAAGATGTGGCCCATGGTCCTCAAGTCTCCTTACAATAGGGTTGTGGAACTGTGCCCCATGGCCTGATTCCACTCGGGGTTCCCAGGGTGCCACTGGGGTAGGATTCCCCATGGCGTGCAATGCTCAGCAGTACCCACAGCATCAGCCCAAGTTCAGCTTTGCCCTCTCACCAGGGTAATCCTCAGGCAAAGGGAACCATTAGGTGAAACCCTAACGGCAGAGGGTCCTTAAGTGGGCAAGTGAGGTCAGATGACCCTCAGCTAGCTACAGGCAACGGTGTGATGCCCCAGCTGGGGTGACTTCCAGCGTGTCCTGTCCCCAGTCCCTAGAGGGATGAGTATAGAGAGAAGAACAGGGAGCTGGGGAAGAAGTCTTCCTGGGGGAGCTGCTGAACCCTGACTCTTCTTGCAGCTGTGGGTGGGTATAGCAGTGACTGCTAACTTAGATACCTACAGTAAGATTCAGCCCTGGAACCAAAAGGAGTAGCTGATAAGTCACTTCTAATGTAGGTGCCGTCCCCTCTGAGAGGAGACCTTTGGTAAAACGGAGGACATGGCCAAGAAGCAGATAAGCAACCGTAGAGCCAAAGACCATGCCTCACTCTTGGAGCCAGACCCTTACAAGAGAAAATTGTCCAAAGGGGAAGAGGCGAGCCAGGGGGTCACCAGGAAAGCCTGTGGACAGATTTTTAGGAGCTCACTGGATCCGGTAGTTGACAAGAGTTGATGTCTTCCTCTCTGCTGCCGGGGTCATCGTGTCCCTGGTCGGTTACCCAGCACCTTTCAGCCTCAGTGAACTCAGTGCATGTGTCCTGGCAGTTGATGTCAGTATAATTTGGATCCCTGCTTCCTAGGTAGAACTGTCTTCCTCCCAGGAGTCCCCTCCTGTGGGCTCCAGACCCCCACTGCTGCAAAAGAGTGGTTCCTAGAGCGACAGACACAGGCTACAAGGTCTTGGCCAGTAACAGGTTATGGCTGTTATTTCCTAGGGTGAAGAACCCTTTTCCCCTTTTAAAGTTTGTATGGTTTCTTGAAAAAAAAAAATTTCTTTTTTTTTCTTTTTTTTTTTATACATAAAGTTCCTTAACCCTGTCTTCCCTTCCCAAAATGACATTTAAAAAGAGGAGCAATGAGCCTAGCTTAAAAATTCTCTCAGTTTTTTTTTTTTAAAAAAAAAAAAAAGACAAAACAGCCTTTGCTCACTAGCTGGGCTGGGCAGGCATCATGTCAGAGCTGTTAAGAGGTCCCCATCTGCAGCCAGATACCCTGGGAGGGATGTCTAGTTGCTTAGTCAGGCAGGATATCTACCTGCACCCCTTCTAGCCTAACAGGCTCCCTGACGTCATGTGGGCCCACTGGGGAGACCCCTGCAGGGTGGGCAGGAGTCTCCGGGCCCTCCTGTCAGATGGCACCCTCCTGGGAGGCTCTGTGCAGCAAGGAGTTGCGTTCATTGAGAAGAGTTGTGGTCTCATCCACCACAGGAAGCTCAGACTTCTCAGTAAAGTTCTCTGAGCAGGTGGCACAGCCATCCAAGGTGGGTTGAGGGCTGTTGTCCATGCGGGAGGCCAGAAGCCCATTCTGGTACTGCTGCCTTGTGATCTGTGGAGGGAGGAGGAGGAGGAGGAGAGAGAGAGAGAGAGAGAAGGATGAGTGTGAGAAGCAGGGCTGAGGTGTAGAGATCCAGCTAGACTGGATCAGAAGACATGTGACCAGGTGGGTCCTTCTCAAAGAGCTGGAAGAAGTGTTCTAGGGATCAGTAGGAGGGATCAGGAGGGAAACACACCTGCAACACAGGCTTGGAGACCTGAGTTCAATCCCCAGAACCCACGTAAAAGTGAAGAGAGAGAACTAACCTTGTTCTTTGTCCTTTGATCTACACACACACTCACACACACAAACGCACTCACGCATACACGCATGTCTCACCATCATCATCATCAATTGTCCTAGGCTTGGCATGATGGTACAGTATCTGTAATCCCCTCACTCAGGAGGCTGCAGCAGGAGGCTTTCAGAGCTTGAGGCTAGCCTGGACTACACAGTCAGACCATGTCTTCAGGAAACAAAAACATAAGAAGGACTAGGCCTGGAGCCCAGTGGTACACTGTTGGCCTGGCATGGATGAGGGCCTGGCTAGATCTCCAGCACGACAAGAGAAACACAGTAAGTGACATCTAATTTTTTTTAAAGACCCCGCCCCCCCAAAAAAGTGTTCCTGCCTGGACTGCCCATGTTGGCTCCAGAACAGAGCTATCTAAATGCATAGGGCAGAACCGCAGAAATGGAAAACTGTGGGTAGCACTTACCTTAATGTACTGCAGGTCTGTGAGCGCCCGGACACTGAAGTCAGACACATACTGGCCCAGAATGCAGCTCCCAAACTGGTTGCTGCCTGCCAGAGATGAGGCGGATGTCATGTCTATGTTGCGGTCCGGGTAACTGAGGGAGGCTGAGCGACTGAGTGGAGTTGGGTGGGCTGGGGACCGGTCTGTGGGGACAGCACATAATCAACATAGGTCTGCCCTAGGGCTCACTGCAGCTCGTGGCCTGACCTCAGTCATGGATGTTTGAGCCATGTCTCCACCAGGAACAGGTCACAGTTCTTCAGGGCAAACAGAAGTACACACACAGAAAATCTAACTGCATGGGGTCAGTGAGCCATTAGTGTGCTTAAAAGTGTCACATGGTAAGTATTAAGAATGTCACCCAAGCAAACCAACCAGAAAATAAAAACCAAGACATTTATGGCTACAAAACCCCTCATTAGTGAATATAACACAATGTTTTCCCTCATCTGACAGACAAACCACTATTCTGTTCTAACACCAACTTATGTCAAGTGACCTACACTTAAAAACAATTGGGAGAGGGTCTGGAGACACGGCTCAGTGGAGTGCTAGCTGCATAACCATGGGGATTTTTGGTGTTGGGATCCCAGCACTCATATGTCAGCCTGGTTTCCAGTCAATAACAGTAACTCAATAGACAAGGGATCTGATATGTTCTGGCTTCCACATAGGTGTGTACACACCCACACATGCATAGATATTCATACAGACAGGAGTAAATAAAATGCAAAGTATTTTAAAAACTGTTTTGAGCAAGGTCTCATCACACAGCATAAGTTGGCCTCCAATTCAGTCCTACCTGCCTCCCAAGTGTTGGGGTTATAAGGCACACAGGACCATAACTGCTTTAAACTGTGTATTCTAAGACAAAAATACATGTAGTAAAAGGAAGAATGCACAGGCTGAGCCAAGTGGCACACGCCTGCAGTCCCAGAACTCAGGAGGCCACGGTGAGAAAGATCATGAATTTTACTCACCTCGGCCACTAGTAAAACCTTATCTCCAGAAAAAGGAAAGACACGTATAGTTTGCTTTCTCATGAATTCTACCCTGGCAATGTGAAACCTGTCATACCCTATAATGCTCAGAAGAGGGTCAGAGGTGTGCTCTGTGTGTAACTGCAACCCTGGCAGAGGAATGGGGTAACAGGCCCTTGTTCCAGAAAGACAGAGGCTCCAAAAGCAGCACAGACCTCCCTCCCCAGGCAAGGGTAGTTAACCCAAGTCCAGAGGGGAAGAGAAGAAACTAATCAACCATCCCTGGTTCTTAGTTATGAGAACACAGAGAAGTGAACTCTTCCTGAAGAGCAAGGGAGATCTTTGAGCAGACGGAGTAGGCTGAGCAGATTTGCTTTGTAGAGCTATTAAGTTACTAGCCACTAGGCTAGCTACAACACAGTGAAGACAGAAAGAAGGCTGGGCCCAGCGACTCACTGGACCGACACGCAGGTGGCTGTGATTGCCACTTAGAAAAATCTAGGAACATACAGTCTGATGACAGTGACTGTTCCAATACTAAAACTAGAAAAGAGCGGGCACTGGAAGACCATGTACAAGGTGCTAATGTGAATGAAAACTCCACTTATGTTCTAGAAGAAAGAAAAGGAGCGAAGGGGAGAGGAAGAGAAAGACAAAAAAATACTGGCGTTATTACTTAACATTTTTTACACTAAATGCCAGCAAGATGGCTCAGCAGGATAAGGCACTTGCTGCCACGCCTAATGACCTGAGTTCAGTCCCCTGGACCTACACAGTGGAAGGCGAGAACTGAGACCCACAAGATGTTCTATGACTTCTCATGTGCACAAATGCACACTTGCTTGTACACACACACACACATACACACACACAAATAAGCTGTAATAAAATTTAAAACTATCCATCTTTGAATGATAAGACGCTCTTTAGTCAATGTTTACTAACACAAAAGGTGCTGACTCTGTTTGTTTTACTGTAGTACTGGGGATCAAACCCAGGGCCTGGATCACACTAGTTAAAACTGTCTCACGGAGCAGTCCCAGGAGCTAAATTCAAAGTTCCCAGTACTACCTGGCATGCATAACCAGCCTGGGCTACACAGTAAGTTCCAAGCCATTCTAGGTGACAGAGTAAGATCCAATGTTTAAAAAAAGGGGAAAAAACAAAAAAACAAAAAGATTATGAGCACTGTAAGGTGGCACGTGGGTGCTGGGAACTGGGCCTCAGGACTCTATGAGAGCGGCTCATACTCTTAGCCACTGAGCCTTCTCTCTAGCCCCTATTTTCAATTCTTTAAAACAATTTTAAAATTCTTTATATATTCTATCCGTGCGCGTTTTATCTGCATATACATCCAAATGCCATAAGAGGGCATTGGATCCCATTATAAATGGTTGTGAGCTACCATGTAGTTGCTGGGAATTGAACTCTGGACATCTGGAAGAGGATCCAATGCTCTCAAACACTGAACTATCTTTCCAGACCCACTATTTATTCTTTTAATCTGTGTCTGTGTGTGTGGAGGAAAGAATATGCATGTGGGGGGGGTGAATCAATGGCAGTAGGAGGACAGCTTTCAGGAGTTGGTTGCCTCGTCCCACCAGGGATTCTGGAGACTGAACTCAGGTTACCAGGCTGTGAGGCAAGACCTTCACCTTCTAAGCCTTCCTGCCTGCCCTGATGAGGGGATTTATGGAAAAGCATCCATTTTAGATACGAACACCACCTGGTCATCCATGAAATAAGAAGAGGGGGACGACTAAAGCCAGTGACAACTAAGTCATCATCTTTTTTTTGTTTTGTTTTGTTTTGTTTTGTTTTTCAAGACAGGGTTTCCCTGTAGCTTTGGGGCCTGTTCTCTAACTAGCTCTTGTAGAACAGGCTGGCCTTGAACTCACAGAGATCCGCCTGCCTCTGCCTCCCTGGTGTGCACCACCACTGTCTGGCTCTAAATAACCATTTTATTTATTATTTTTAAACGAGAGGGTCAGAATAGCATGTACTGTGAAACATTAAGAGAAATTTCACACAGAAAAAGTAAAAATTGAGGGGCTGGTGGAGTACTTACTTGTCTAGCATGTGTAAAGCTTTGGGTTCCATCCCATAAACACACACACACACACAGACATGGGGTGGGGGGACGACGACATTAAACTAATTATAAGTCTGGTATGGTGGCCCTTTAATCCCAGCACTTGGGAGGCAGAGACAGGTGTATCTCTGTGAGTTCAAGGCTAGCCTGGTCTACAGAGTGAGTTCCAGGACAGCCAGAGCTACACAGAGAAACCCTGTCTCTAAAACAACAACAACAAAAACTAATTATAAAAACAAAAAAACCAGAACTAACTGACTGGGTTGTCAAGTTTTAGAGCTGTCAGGACCTGGGTTGGCCCTGACCTGAGCAGGCTCACCATCTAGGCCAGAATCAGGGCTGACTGGGTCCTTCCCACACCCTTTGCAGCTGTGGTACACGTGCATCTCCAAACTAAACATCTCTAACTACTCCCATGATTCCTAGGAGAGGCCAAGTCCACAAGTGGCACCTGGCATTTGTTTTTTTCCTAAGTACTTGCTGGTGGGAATGTCACACGTTAGTTGTTACAGAGAAAACAGAAATAATGAAAGTTGGGCTCAGCATATTCTACATCAGTTATCTCACTTACTGCTCCCGTCCCAAGCTTTTGAAGTTTTTTCAAGTGAGAAAAAACAAGACGGGGTGGAGTTTGGCTAAGAACAACAGGCGGAGATGCCTCATGCTGCCGTCCTGCAGCCTTACTCACTAGGCTGTGAAGAAGGATGAAAAGGTCTAAGAAAGCTGGTGGAATGACATGCCATCCGCAGAGGCTTGTGAGCGAGTGGGAGCAGGGTGCTGGCCAGCTGGCCTTTCTTTCCTCCAGGCTGAGCGTGTGCACTTGACTCGGTAAGGACAATCCTCCACTCCCAAACCTAATGGGTTTTGTAATGAGCATTGTATGTGTCTGTCTGTTGATGATGCTTTCTCAAGGACCGAAAGACCCTTGGAAAGGCCCTTCCAAGACTGTGGCAAACCCATCCAGAAACTGAGTCCTAGGTCACGCAGAGACAACACACATTAAGAATCAGGCTGGACCCTAAGTGTGCCTAGGAGGGAGTTCACAGGTTCCTATGGGAGCTATTAGTGCAGCTGCAGTACAAAGCTCTAGCAACAGGTGGCACTGTGCACTTCTCCAGCATGCCAGGTTACCTGAGAGCCAGGAGAGCAGGGAGTTCAGCTTGCTGGGTGAACACCCAGCCTGCACAGGAGGCACTAGAGCAACAGAGGAGGAAGTCAGTGACCAGGGGAGGGTCACAAGCCACAGGAACAGGATGGAGAGGCAGATTCAATGGGCCAGGCTACCTCAAGCAGGGTGAAGTGGGGGTGGGGCACAGTCTAAGTGTGTCTCTTAGATGGGAAGGTGCTCAGGATAGATCAAAGAGCCCTATCAGAGTAAGTGTACCCAGAGATATCTCCCTTGCCTTCCAGCCACACCAAATGGAATGTGATGACCTAGGGTCAAGTGATTGAGCCCAAGACCCAGAGAGTTCTCTACCTCAGCACTGAGAGGAGTCCCTTCTAAACAAGAATTCCCCAAACATTAGGTGGGTACAACAGGAGGATGAGGAGTTCCAGGCCAGTTACAAAGCAAGACCATTCCAAAATATCAAAAATTCCCTAAGCAAAAGGCAAGGATGCTCTCGGTAGGAGCAGGTCAGGCTTCCTTAGGCCTGGTGGGTTCAGGCGAGGTGCAACTGCTCTGTAGCCCAACTTGTCTGCCTTGGATCCTGCCCTGGGAGCCCGTAACACCCTGGCTCATCCTAATACAGTGGCTGTGCTGTGTTGATATTCAAGGGTGCCTCAGCGCTATGCAGCAGGAGCATAGTGACAGGACAGTGACAAACGTGGCACAGGGATTCTTTAAGAGTTACAGCAATGCCCTATTGGCATCGCCTGCTCTAGGCACCAAAGATAGCTTTTATTCTTTCCCTACAGTAAGCTGGCACACCCCTCCCTGCCAAGGTCAGAGTGTCCACACAGGGGAAAGTCCAGGAGGGTGAGACTTGCCAGGGGATGCCTGAGCCACCCAGGACCCATCTCCCAATGATCGCCCCTACTATCAGAACCAAACCTGAACAAAATGCAGTAGCTGAGGCCCTGGGAAGCCGAAGTCATCTACAACTTATCCAGGCAAACAGGCTCGGAGCTACCTCCCAACACCAGTACTGTGTGTACCCCAAATCCCCAGTCCCTAACCTTCATGTGCCTCCTATTCTGCCCTGATGATTTACTCAGTGATGGTATAGGAGTCTCCTACTGGTCCATCTTAATCTCATCAGGCTGTCTGCAGTCAAGGGCAGTTGGTCGTTTCAATTTCCAAAGCCCATGAATTGCCCGACTCCCTGACCATCCCTGTCTGCAGTCCTTGCAGCAGCCAGTCCCTCCCCTCACCACCTCAGCCTTCCAATGGGACAGGTCATCCTGTTCCCCTAGGCCTGGCAGCTCTGGCCCTTACCTGCCTCCTTCTGCTACGAGCCATCAAGGCTGCCCTTAATTTACAAGTGTCAGTAGGTCACAGGGACCTGGTCCACAACTCACCCGCGGCTGCCGAGGATAGGGCCATGGTCCCATAGTACGAGAAGGCACCCGTCTCAAACTTCATGTTCTCCTTTCCTGCTTCTACTTCCACCTTCCCCTGGAAGAACATGCGGTTAAGATGGTTTGAAGCCTGTGTGGCACTAAGACAGGAGTTAAACTGGGCAGCTCTACAAAACAGAGAGGTGTGAAGCCTGGCCCCAGAGCCCTGCAGTGTTCAAGGCCTTGACCTGTGGGCACCAGAGTGGCACCTGGAGCACAGGTTCAAGCGTAGGTCGCACACTCTCCGAGGGCCCATCGGAAGCGGGAGATGCAGGCGCTGGAGGGGCGAGTGGCCTGTGCTCTGAGGCCCAGCATCAGAGGCTCACCTGCAGGATGAGGATGAAGTAGTCAGCTGGCTTGTTCCGGGTGTACAGGTAATGATGAACGTAGTACTTGTTGTGTTCATCGAACTTGAGCTCCTGAATGACATCTGGGTATTTGAGCAGTCGGAGCAGGATCTTCTCTGATATCAGAGAGGGGCTAAACTGGGGCACCTCTGCGGGAGAGAGAGAGGGAAGACTTCACATGGGGCTGGGACCAGGTAGCCCTGGAGCCGGGTCACTGCTGTATCAACATCTAAGTGGCCATGGCCACTCTGTACTAAGTCCTCCCTGCTTGGGACACTGCTTCAAGCTGCATCTCCCTGGGAAGGGCCAGGCTTGGCCTCTGCTGCTTGAATGGAATCTGTCCACCCACAGGGCTCCAGTACTAACAGTCATGACCTTGGGCAGATGACTGGACTTACCCATCTCAGTAAGATGAGGACAAAACTCCCCTGGGTGGTCAAGTGAGATGACCCAACAGTTAGACGCATTCTTCCCTTGAGAATGTTCATTAAGTGTTCCTACAAACAATTACTACTCTCTGCACCAATGACTACTAGCAAGGAAACACAAAGGGAAAGGAATTCTTGTACCTTTAGCAAGTGAGCCAGAAGGAAGCTGGAGTAAGAGTGACAGCATGGGTAGCCAGTGTTTTCCTGAACTGTCACCCAGGCCCCAAAGGGTGGTCTGAATTAGAGGTGATAAGAGAGAAATGCCACTGATTTACAGGTCAGCTCTGCAGGCTGACCTGGGGGCACAAGGTCTTCCCCTGCATAGGCGGAAACTAGTGGGTAAGCTGGTGTTGGGAACAGGCTCCTCAGGGCAGGTGAGCAGACCAGGAGTGGGCAGAGTACAGGGCAGGGCCACAGCCTGAAGGGCCTGGGGCTCCCAGGTATCCCTTGGAAGTCTCAGTGCTTGCTTTGTTAGCTAGATTGTTCCTGGAAGTCTGTGATAGCCAGTCATGGTGAACAAAGAAGGAAGGAGAATACCTGAACCCTTCCAGAGTGAATGTGTCCCAGCTCGCGCTGCTCTCTCTCTCCAGGAGGAGTGGCCAGAGGCTCAGGGTTACCCCCTTTGTGACTGTACCTCCACCCATGAGGAAGGCACTTCCCATACTCTTACCTGTGGCCAGGAAGCGATGAGCAGCTAGAAGAAGCTGAGGTGAGATTTTCACTTTGAGTTCATTGTCAGCATCCTTGAAGGCGGAGAAGTCTCGTTTGTTCTTCACAGATACCCGTTTCCGGGTTCGATTATCAGCTGTAAAAGAGAAGTCTGGAATTGAGACCCCTGACCTCTAAGGGCTAGAACCTGACTCTCTAGTTCCCAGGCCCCTCTCCACAGGGAGGACAGAGGAGGACTCCAGGCACTGTGCTCAGCATTGTGTTCCCTCCTCACCACAGCCAGTGAAGGGCACCTGGCTGGCCAGTAGGCCTGGCTCAGTGGGCCGGGGCCCATACCCCTGAACTGAAGTCTTGCTACCTAAGGACACTAATTTTAGAGCTGCCATGGGATTCTGGGCCCGTGGAGAGGGCTGAACTCACTGTACATGTCCGACTCGTCCAGGATCTCAGATTTGATGATCTCCTCAATGACGTCCTCCAGCGTGACCAAGCCCAGCACCTCGTAGAAGGGGTCACCCTCCCCTTCATTGTTCACCTTCTGCACGATGGCCAGGTGGGACTTCCCTGTAGGAGAGGACACTAAGTCAGGTATGAAGCTCCCTCAGCACAAGGTCAACACGTTTAGGGCTGAGTCGCTGGGGCAGAGTCCCTGCCGTTTTCTTTCCTTCCCAGGTTTCTGATGATTCTTCTACAAGCAGACACTGCCCTTACGAACAGGAAGACCCACAGTATTTTTAAATGTATTACACTTGGGATCCTTTATTTAAAAAGGATGAAAACCAGCCGGGCGGTGGTGGCGCACGCCTGTAATCCCAGCACTCGGGAGGCAGAGGCAGGCGGATCTCTGTGAGTTCGAGACCAGCCTGGTCTACAAAGGGAGTTCCAGGACAGGCTCCAAAACCACAGAGAAACCCTGTCTCGAAAAAAAAAAAGAGGATGAAAACCAGGTGTGGTAACTCACATCTGTCATTCTAATACTCAGGAGGCGGAGGCAGGAGGATTGCTACAAGGTTGAGGCCATCCTGGGTTACACAGTCAATCCCAGGCCAGCCTGAACTATATGTAACCCCCTGTTCACATACCAAAGAAGAAGAAGGAAAAAAACCTAAGGAGGATAAAAATGACAGGCTCTGCCAGGCACTGCCTGTTAGGGATTCCGAGGCCCCAGGAAAGAGAGGCTATAGTACAAGACCACAGGAAGCCCTTGGTCAGGGGTGTGTCTATGCCAGCTGGACAGAGGGTCTCACACCACCCAGGGCCTCATGGACCACCACACCCAGTTCTCTAACACAGTTCTGCCTAGCAAACTCCCCTACAGGGAACCAAGGACTGCTGTACTGCCCAAAGCCAAGGCTCTGGGTCTCAAAAGCACTAACAAACTCACTGTATCAGGCCAGGCATCATCCACAATAGGGAAGGCCTTCCTGGAGTGGTCAAGTCACAGCCTAGGTTCAGGTCCTGAGACGGGGAAGGGGCTTTGGAGCAAAGAAATGAATTGCCCCACCACCAAATGAATTTCACACAAGTGGTCAGCCCTGAATAGCTCCAGCCGTCTTTATTTATACATCAAAAACAAGGGTGTTTATCCATATTAACAAACAAGTTCTTCCCATCCTCCAATGTTAACTCTGGCAAAAATATGTCAAATATGTTTTCTCCCAACGTTTACATCAAAACATCTTTAAACCAACAAAACACCATTTTGTTAGCTTGGCCAAATATCAAGCCAGGCACATCCTGTCCTTACAAAACTAAAAGGTGGTTGACATAGGCAAACATTTTCAAGAACAACAATCTCGTTCAAAACATATTTATAGAAATAGGGCTGATCTGCCTCCGATCCTGTCAGCACTAAGTCAGAACGGCTCCTGAGGTCTGGAGTGACAGCTGCCATCCCCAGACAAGAAACCTAAGAAGCATCAGCTTCCAAAGAATTTTAGGGGAAAATATATCAAGAAAAAAATGGGGTTTCCCCAGCAGCACAGACATTAAGGGCCTCATTGAATAAATGGGACCTACTAAAACTAAGAAGCTTCTGTAAAGCAAAGGACACTGTCGCTAAAACACAAAGGCAACCTACTGACTGGGAGAAGATTTTCACCAACCCCGCAACTGACAAAGGTCTGATCTCCAAAATATATAAAGAACTCAAGAAACTAGACCGTAAAAGGCTAATC
>NC_022028.1:21632716-21633197 GCF_000317375.1 Microtus ochrogaster | reverse complement strand
GGTTTCCAGGAGTGATTACATCTGTCCCATGCAAGATTGACAAAATGACACTAATAGTGCCAAGAGAATCATCAATACTACAAGAGAGAAGAGAGGTGCAGGCCACACGGCCCCAGCAGTAATCTGTGCTGTCCTGAAGTCCACTGGGCCTTGCTGAGTGAGACTGTCCCCATGGGCTTTTGCCTCATCTGGAGATGCCCTGGACAAGCACTCATATACTGGGCCAAAACTAGGCCGCATGGCTCCCAACTCCTTCCCCTCAGTCTGAGACAGAGTCGAGAGGCAGGTGCACCAGGACCTTCTGCAGAAGCATTGTGGGTAGAGATGCTTCTCAGGCTTTTTATGAGGTGCCCACCTGGCTCTCATACCCCAGGGAACAAAAAGAGTTAGCCAAGAGGGGCTTGACCCACTCTAAGAACAAAAAGGTGTGCTTATTAGGGCACATATACACACATGCCCACCACCCAGCCGCATGGAGGCT
>NC_022028.1:21625162-21632241 GCF_000317375.1 Microtus ochrogaster | reverse complement strand
ATATACACACATGCCCACCACCCAGCCGCATGGAGGCTTAGAGCCAACTATGAAAGGGCACATATACACATATGCCCACCACCCAGCCGCATGAAGACTCAGAGCCATCTAAGGTAAAAGCTCTGGAGATTCTGCAGGTTAAGTCTGGGTCCTCCACATGGCTTGCCCCATCCCCCAAACTAATGTACAGGCCTCACATTCAGGCTAGAACTCATTCGAAACACTCTTGGGAGGGGGTGTTTGCCAGGGTTTTCAGGCCACAAACAATGCCTCAGTCCCAAGAGGGACTGACTCCTCAGTCCTAAGGGTCCCCTGGCATCCCCCTAGGGAGACTGGGGAGAACTGAGGTCTCAGGAAGAAAGTGAACTGCCACAGCTCACCCACAGGATGAGGGCACTCTGCTTCTAAGGTTTTTACATGTATGCCAGTTACTGTGCCACCCACGGGTTGTAGGCAGAATCATGTCTGCACCCAATAATAAATTCCCAGAGCCTGTCTAGAGAGGAACCAACAAAGGCAAGATATCTGCCAGAGCCAAGACCTTGGTACCCAACTCTAGGACCTCTTTCTCATTCAGGAGTGTCTCTAACAAGCAACATGTCCAGGGCCTTGAGCTATGCGACTAAGGAGGGCTAGGAATTAAAAGGAAGCATGTAGCTTTTAGCAGCTTTCAGACTGGCACCACTTAAACCCTACTGATGATGGCCAGTGTGTCTGCGTGTGCGGGGTGTAGGAAGAGGCCCTCACATTCAGTGTAGCTGATGGACAGGTAAGAGGGCATAACAGTTAAACAGACTAAGACAAGGCAAGTTGTCTCAAAATGAGGGGTCTGTAACTTGAACTTAACAACACCTCTAAGAATTTATCCTGTAGAGACAACTGTCACAGAAGCACAAACACACAAAAGATAGGATGTCCGTCGCAACCTTTTCCTTCACAACCCCAAGCAGAACCCTCCTAAATCAGCAGACACAGTGACCCCAGCTGCTCTTAGAATGTGACAGGGCTGAACGGACAAAATGCAGAACAGAACCCCACACACGCTCTTAACCAGCAGAACAACGTCATCGGTTGCCCAAGAATGAAGAGGCCTAAGAGCTTGAACTGGCCCAGAAACATCTAGAAGTGGTGACAGGATCCTATTTTAACAGTGTATGGAGTTTGGGTGTGCGTGGGGGTCCTCTTGACCCTCTCTCTGGCCATTGCTAGGCTGTTCTATTAGATGAATGTGTTCTAACTAAAGGTCTGAGCGGTAGCTCAGGGGTAGAATGTGTGTCAGGTGTGCACAAACCCTGGCTTCATCCTCAGCCCTGCAAAATAAAACCTAGAAGAAAAACTACGAGGACAAAGGGAAACTGATGGGAGTCTCTAGGATGGGGAAAGAGTCTGTGTCTCTGGTCCAGGCTGTATCATCATCATCACCTTCCGTATTATGTGCATGTGGGGAGGGGATGTGCATGTGTGTATAGCTCTGCACAGACATGAGAAGGCACCAGATTCCCTGAAGCTGGAGTCATTGGTGTTGTAAGCTGTGTTGTTGGGAACCAAACCAACAACAGTAAGTGCCCTTAACCAGACAGCCATGCCTCTAGCCTGTAACTTTTGACAAGGTTTGGGGAATAAGCATCCTGATTGGACAGGAATTCAATTACCACACCTTTCAGTGAATTCCTCAAAAGAGCCACATGCTCTGAGCAAATCTTAACACACAGTCATGGTTTTACTGGGGCTACAGGAAAGGCTGGTGGCTTCTCTAAAGGACGGAAATGCCCACTGTAAATAGAACAAGCTGACCCCTCAACAGCCACCTGAGCTGTCTTGACTCAGCCTCTACCTCGAGGCTCTCTACCTCGAGGCTCCTTTGTGGGATCCATTGTCACACTTAGGCACCTTCTGGTGGCAGCCACACAAGTGATAGGCACATTGTAGGTATGTAGCCCTGGGGAACCAAACTGAATAGTCAGTCCTGCTCTATGCTAAGAATTCTGGACACTTTCCCTAAAGATGGCTTGCCCACTGGGCCCTACAAAAATGTTCTGGCTAAGAAGCCATTCAGTACCCTCTACTGGGCCAGCTCAGGACCCCCAGGCTATGCGCCTCTTTCTAGTAAGCTTTGTCAAAGGAACACCTGTTCATCCCAGCAGAATCTTCCTCTCTGGTGAAAGACCCTTCTTTCAGGGTCATCAGTGACCTTCAGTGGGGAGGTTTCATTCTTAGAGACCTCCCTCCCTCCTGAAAACCCTTCTTCCATTGTTCTGCTGTGGCTGATCCCACGGCTTCTTCCTCTCTCTGTCTCTAGGGTTTTATGTTTGTTTGTTTGGTTTGGTTTGGTTTTGGTTTTTGAGACAGGGTTTCTCTGTGTAGCTTTGGAGCCTTTCCTGGAACTAGCTCTGTAGACCAGGCAGGCCTTGACTCACAGAGATCCACCCGCCTCTGTCTCCCGAGTGCTGGGACTAAAGGTGTGCGCCACTACCACCCAGCTCTAGTTTGCTTTTTAATTAAAACGACAACAATAAGAACCAAACTTATATGTGTAGGTGTTAACCTGGATGTATGCATGTACACTACAAGCATGCTTGATGTCCCTGGAGGCCAGCAGGGGGCATCAGATCCCCAGAACTGAACTGGAGTTACAGTAATGGTGAGACACCAGGTTTCTGTGCTTTGTTTTTGAAATACGGTATACCATATAACTCAAGCTAACTTTGAACTCATGGTTCTCCTGACTCAGTTTTTTAAATGCTTGAGTTACAAATGTGTGTGAAGGCATGCCACTAAGTCTGGTTCCTTCCTGATTTCTTAGTGCTGGAGGGCTGAGTCTGTGCAGTCAGTACCTTGCCTAGTGACTTAAATAGTCATATGTCAAGATATCTCAAAACAAGACAAAACAAAAAACAAAGCCTTATGTTTTTTTTGGGGGGGGTTGTTTGTTTGTTTGTTTTTGAGGTAGGGTCTGAGAATAACCTCGAACTCCTGAGGTTCCTGTGACCATTGCCCAAATTCTGGGGTTAGAGGCCTGCACTATCCTGCCCAGTTTCTAAGGTGCTCACGATCCAACCCAGGGCTTTGCGCAGGCTAGCCAAGCACTCTAATAATTGTGCTACATTCCCAGACTCGAAGTAAAATCGTATAGCCCTCTCCTGTGCCCCACAACCTTTCTACTCAACTGCAAGCTAAAAGCCTTAACACCTTGAACCTAAGGGCTAAGAGCTAGTTCACATGCCCCCAGCCTTTCCATCTCTGCTCAAGACAGGTCCCGTTTGTCCTGTCAGCCAGTCACACTCAGAGGCAGTGGTGAGCCTTGCTGCCTGTCTTCCCTTCCTCTTCATCTACTCAGCTGCAAAAGAGAGGTAGCAAGTGAGGGGAAGGAGAAAGGGATGCAGACTGGAGAAAGAAACACTTTAGGTTTTAGTAATTTTGAAGTTCCCATGCTACTGACTCCCCATTTAGAGTAAATAGATCACTGGGGAAGAAAGGCCGTCCATGGGCTTAGCCATCACTGACCACTGCATGCTGAAACAACAATACCTGCCTGTCAAGACGTACCCACTGCGGCCAACAGTAGTATGACTGTTACGGGGTAACCAACCACTTTCCGACTGATGTGACGCCTGCTCCAAAGGAGAGAATTCATGTCTGGTACAATAAACCTGGTCAAAAGCCCACATCCAAGAAGGTCATAGACCCCAAACTGGAGCTTAGAGTTGTTTAGCTAAATGGTCATGTTGCTAAATATTTGTTTATTTATGTTTATGCCCACAGATTTGTGCTGTTCTCAACCTTAGTCAGAGAAACTTTTTACAGTAGGCAGCAGCTAATGCAGAGATTCCTAACTAGTCAGGGTGCTGAGAGTGGCTGCGAGGGGTCAGCCCTAAACGGGGCAGCTATCACCACCACAACCCCACGAAACCATCAACAACCAAGGCTCAGGGGTCGTCGGGAGGGCTGAGATGGGAAGGACACGATAGCTGGAGGATGGAGAGGACATGACACGGGCAATGCATCCACAAACTCACAGCAGCTATGGTTACCCACACAAGGCTTGCACAAGCCAGCAAAACTGGAAGTTGTTATTAATACTCTAGTGGATGGCCCCACACCTGTGTGCGTATGAGTAGCCCCAAACGGGCATAAGGGATTTCTTTCTTTTTTTTATTTTTTATTTTTATTTTTTATGTATATGTGTTTTGCCTGCACATATATATGTGTGACATGTATCTTGTGACCAAGGAGGGCAGAGGATCCCCTGGAACTGGAGTTACAGATGGTTGTGAACCACCAGAGGACCCCACCAGTACTCTTGACTACTGAACCATCTCTCTGGCTCCTGAACTAAGGGAAAAAGAAAAGAGGCTACAAAGCTAGAAAGGTACATGTTAGAGGGGTTGGAAGTGGATATGACCAAAATACATCGTATCTACTACGTATGACATACAACATTTTCAAAGAATAAAGAAAAATACTTTATAAAAATAATAAAGTATGGGGGTGCATGCCTTTAATCCCAGCATTCCAGAGACAGAGGCAGGAAAATCTCTGTGAGTTTGAAGAGAGCCTGGTCTACAGATAAAGTTCCAGGATAAGCTGGGGCTACACAGGAAAACCCTGCCTTGAAATATCAAATAAAAAATAAATAAAAGAATTATTTTGAGCTGGGTGTGTTGGCACAAGCCTTTAATCCTAGCATTTGGGAGGCAGATGCTGGCAGAGCTCTGAGTTCTAGGCCAGCTTAGTCTACAGAGTGAATTCCAGGACAGCCAGGGCTACTCAGAGAAATCATGTCTCAAAAAACCAAAATAATAATAATAATATTAGATCAGGAACTGGGGGTGCAGCTCAGATTTAGAAAGCTTGTATGCCCCAGCACCAGGAAATAAAACAAAATTAGATATATCAATTTAAGACTTGAACTTATAGTTTTATTATAAGTTTGTAACTCTAATATAAAAGTTTATTTTAATGAGCTACCTGACTTTGTTGTTGATGATCATTCTACTAGATGACTGGACTTGGGCTGTGGCTGAGACAAGAAATGAAGAGTATTTAAATAGTACCTACAGTGGAAAATTCCACATTTTTCAAAGTAGTATTCGTTAAAGAGAAACAACTGGGGAAATATAATAAAATGTTAATATTTGGTTGAGACATATATAACTGCTGGTACTTGGTTACTTTTGACCCAAAACAGCAATTTCATATGGTATAACCTAAGGATGGGCTTTTTCATTTTTATCTTCCTCTATACAGACTTCCACATTTTCTATAATTAATTGTATTAATTTTATAATCAGAAGGAACACACAAAGTAACTTTTTTTAAAAAGTGGGATTGTGGGGAGCTGGAAAGATGGCTCAGCATTACGTTAGAGTTCAGTTCCCGGCACCATGCTGGGTGGCTCGCAACTGCCAGAAAGAAACTACAGCTCTAGGTCATCTGCTCACACAAGACACACACACACACACACACACACACACACACACACACACACACACACCACCCTAAGGTCTTGGAGGAAGGAGAGGACAGATTACAGAGCACATGTACATCATAGTGTGTACATCATAGCATGCGCATGCCGACACACACGAAAACAAAACGAGATGCAAAGGAATACTGTAAAGACACTCTGAAACTGCTTCTCAGGGACTTCCTAAATGCAAGCACTGTTTGAAAGGGGACAATTGAGGGGGTGGGAACCGGGAAAAGGAGCATCCTGGATTCCCCTGGAATCCTCAGTATCTCAAGTCTTACCTTGCAGCAAGCTTGCCCACTCTCCCCTTTACTGACCTTTATTCAGAACTAGTCAGGGGAAATCTTACAAATCTTACCCTCTCCAGACAGCCGTAGGTGAGGCCTCCACCAATCCCCTCAGTCATGGCCCTCTCTCACATAGAGTATTAGGTTAAAAATTGAAGGCAACAAGAGAAAGAACCTATCACTCAAGTCTCTCAGCAACTCCTTTTGCTTCCAGGTTTCCCACGTCGTCTCTGATTTTGTTTACTTTTTTGTTTGTTTTTGTTTGAGCCAGAGTCTCCCGCAAGTCCAGGCTAACCTTGAATTCACTAGGTAGCTTAAGAAGACCTTGAACTCCTGATCCCGTCTCCCTTCCCAAAACATTGGGTTTACGTCCTGTGCACCGTGCCCAAGCAGGGCATCTGTCTTCTCCGCCCAAAGCTCACACATCATCCCAACTAGCCTGGAAGGTTTTCTTTACACTCAGCCCAGACCTCATTGCTTCCTTGCACGGCATTGGAATTTCAGCTCACCAGTGTCAGGTGCTCCAAACCCTCACCCAGATTTAAAACATCGGTCTCTAGAGCCCTAGAAGGCCAGAACCCCACCCTGCATGGCACTTATTTTAGCAAACTGTCATGTCCTCCTCCCTCACATTTAAAAAAAAAATTTACAATCTATCCAACACTATAAGGAAATGTGTTATTGGGTTCTGGGTTTCAAAGTCCACAGGGGCCCCCAGCAGCCCCAGCTACTTTTCTCCTGGGGAAGAAACAAGGCCCCAGATCACACACACAAAAAAAAAAACTTTACTACCAGAGATGGTGTCCTTAGTGGCCTCCTCACTGGGTCACTCAATACATCAAAATCCCAAGTTCCGAGAGCTGGTCCTCGGTGCCGACTTGGTGGCTAGACACCATGGCCTTGAGGCTAAGTTCTGCACCTAGAGATGGCTGGGCACTCTGACTTCCCGGCAACTGTCTCCTTTTGCCTCCCTTTGCCCAGGCTTGAGCAGGATTAAGCTGGCTATTAATAGTGCTGACCTCAGCCAGCAGGAGGAGCAGCCGCCCTTCCCAGCACGAAAGGGTGGGAGAGGACTCAGCCAGAGTGGGCCAAGCACCTTGCCTTCCAGCCTGGAAAGACTGGGACAATTTATCCATCATCTTAGGTTTATCTCCCAGGCTGGACACATGACCTGGCAGAAGCTAGAAGACCAAGAGGTTGTGGTTGCCCAGCAGACTGGACCTGCACCCACTGCGCTCAGCCACGCTGGGTTTCCAAGGCTGGAAGAAAACAGCGGGAGGCTGAGGAGATGGCACAGTTGGCAAACACAAGGACCCAAGTTT
>NC_022028.1:21614807-21624977 GCF_000317375.1 Microtus ochrogaster | reverse complement strand
CCCAGACTCTACGTAAAATAATGATAATTAACACCAATAAATAATAAAGAAAAAAATGGGGTTGCCTGAGCACTGAGAGGCGGGCCAATACCATCGATTGATCTAAGGGAATCATGTGAGTAGGCAGGCTAGGGAGGGGCATGGCCACCCTTGTTTCCCTGGAAAACAGATAAGAGAACCAGTCTGCCCAACTACCCGGGAATATCATAGACAGGCTATACCACAGGACAGCAGTGGTCTCACATAAAGGTCCTCAATTTACAACCCTCCCACTCTGACCACTCAAACATTAGAGCTCCCTTTATCCACAGCTAGGCTATTCTGCTATGACAGATTAGCCAGTCATAACAGAAAGGAATGCTAAAGAAACCCTTAATTCAATTCAATCAATTTCACTTACATACTTCAATAATTTCATTTATTATTATTTCTCTGTGTGTGTATGGGGGGGGTCATGCCGCAGTGCACAGATGGAGGTTGGAGGTTGGTTCTCTCATTCCATATTTATTGGTTCTAGGCCTCTATCTCAGGTAGGTTAGCCTGTGAAGTAAGAACGTTTGCCCTCTGAGCCAGCTCACAGGCTCACATTTTATTCATTCTCAATACTGTGATTCAATATTTTCAATACTGTCTCATTATGGTGCCTAAGCTTCTCTCCAAGTCCTGGGTTCCTGGGTTCAAGTAACCCTCTTACCTTGGCCTCTCTTAAAGGCACATGCCACCGTGCCTAGTAATAAGACTACAGTGACCACAGCAGCGCTCAAGAGTTCAGAAATAAGGTTCAATATTTGGAAGACAGAGGCAGGAGGATTGCCACAAGTTCAAAGCTAGCCTGGGCTATACAGAGAGCTTCAGGTCAACCAAACTAACCTTGTTTTTAAAACAAAACAAAACCTCCAGTTGGCACCCGCCGTGTGTGTGTATGTGTGTGTGTGTGTGTGTGTGTGTGTGTGTGTTATCATATTACAAATCTGACATTTTGAATCAAAAGAAAAAAGAGACTATTCACTGGAAGGTACTAGGCTAATTGGGCCAGCCCTCACTGCAAGCCTTTATAAACCAAACCAAAGGGGAAATAAACGTTTGTTTTATGTCTGCTTGTTAGCCACTGAGCCATCTCTTTGGCTCCTGGTGATTTGTTTTGGTTTTTTTTGACAGAGGGTCTCCATTTGCACCTCAGGGTGGCCTGAGGTTCACTGCAGTCCCCTGCCCACAAGCTTACTTTTAATTACAAATACAATGACTACAAATTGATCCAATGAGACGCAAACTCTAAAAATGACCCAGGAGTTTGTTGCTGTGTTGTCTTGGCAATGCCTGAGCCCCAACCCAGTGAGCTACCGAGGCTTTTCGATTCATCAGAGCAGTACTCTGCATTAGTAGAAGAAGCAGTCACTGCTGCTGGGGTTTAACTATTTCCTTCAGGAACGTGGCAGTGTGTTAAAGTGCACAATGTGCAAAACCTTGGACCCAGCCCTTTCTTCCACTCCTAGTGACTTACTACTAAGGAAACACCCAGAGTGTGCAAGGTGTATCCAGGAAGACCCAGCCAATATTTATAACACAGAACTGCAGCCACTAAAAGGGATGACTCAGACCTAAATTTACTGAAGGAACTAGTGATTCACAATATGCACAAAACAAACAGAAAAGTTATGACCACCACAGAAGCTGGGCGTGGTGGTGCATGCCTGTAATTTTAGCACTTTAGGCTGGGGCAAAAGGATCACTAGTTCAAGACCAGCCGGGACTACAGAGTGAATTTGACGTCAGGATGGACTACCCAGTGAGACTGGCTCAGAGCAGCAAACAAGGGCAGCAACAAAAGCCAGTGCAGGAAGAGTGGTGGCCATGCTTCACAATGCAGAAATGGCATTTTATACTAACTTCTACTCTGTCTTCTCAGTTTTGCAGAAGAAAAATGATGAGAATGCCGCTTTCACAATGAGCCACGGAAAGCAAGCAGTTTCTTTTTTACTAACTCAGGCAATATAACAAAATCCAGCTCAAAACTAAGTAAATAGGGCTGGGCGTGGTGGCACAATTTAATCTTAGCCCAAAAAAGGCAGAGGCAGGAAGATTTCTGTGAGTTTAAGGTTAGCCTCATCTACATATCCAGTTCCAGGCCAGCCAACGTAGCACAGGGAAAGCCTGTCTCAAAAAAGACTGGCGAGCTGGCTCAGTGGTTAAAAGCACTTGTTGTTCTTACAGAGGACCTGAGTTCAAATCCCAGCACTCACATGGTGGTTCACAATCATACATAGCCCCATTTTCAAGGACTCCAACATGGTACACATGAATGCAAATAGGCAAAATATTCACATTCACATTCACATACACACACACACACACACACACACACACACACACACACACACACACAAAAAGCAAAAAGAAAAGAGTGTGCCCCTTCCTGAGCCTTGGCTTTTGTCCTCAGCCAGTTCACCTGGATCCCAGTTTCGCCCATAGACCACCAGGTGTGCCACTGCCATACCAGCCTCCTTCCTTCCAAGGGACAGGCAAATTATGACCAAGCTTTTGTGACTAATACTGTAGCGAAAACCTCTGCATAAATATCTATTGCTTGACTCAAAGGAATTAGTCCCATACATTTGCAACACAGCGTTACCGGGCCAAAGGGTCCCTACAATGGCACACTTAGTATGCTCTCTACCCCCTTCTCAGTGGGAGCTCAGGTTTCCACTCTTCCCAGCAGAGTCACGGGTGCTAATTCCTATCCGCTCCTCCACATCTTGCATAAGGCTATTTATAGTGGGTGCTCAATAAACCAGCAAGCAATTCAATAGATGCCATCAATGAGAACAGTGCGTCATAACTAAGTTTTTGACTTAATTTGTTTGAGATAGAATCTCACTATGTAGCCCTAGATGGCCTGGAACTCAGAGATCCTCGTGCCTCTATTTGTGATGGGCACGATCAAATGATGGGATTGAAGGTGTGTGGCACTATGTCTGGATTAGATAAGCTTTTAATCTTTTAAAAATATTTATTTATATTATTTCATGTGTGTGGGTGTTTTGCTTGCAGGTAGATCTGTGTATATACATGTACTTGGTGCATGCAGTGCCCTTGAATGCCAGAAGAGGGCATCAGACCCTCTGAACTGGAATTACAGACAGGTGTGAGCTATCTTGTGCATGCTGGGACCCAAACCCAGGTCCTATGCAAGAGCAAAGCTCTTAACTGTTGAGCCATCTCTCCAGTCCCAAGTATCTTTTTTAGAAAGAAAAAGAAAGAGAGAGAGAGAGAAGAAACAACAAAGGGAAAAACGATGGAGTAAAGCAGAAAAAAGAGAGAAAAGTTGATAGATGACAACCTCAAAGAAAAGAGAGGCAGTGATGTAGCCACCGTGGCCAACTTGCCAAAAACACAGGCGGAGAGCCAGGTAAGGAGAGGGTTCCTGGGGATAGCACAACACAAGGACACTACACAGACTGCAGAGCCAGGCCTACCTGGAACCTGTCAGTGCCAGCTCTGCTCACACTAGGTCCGAATCCAAAATGAGTAAAGTTCCCTTTTATTTGCCCGGATCTGCCTGTGCATGGGGAGCAGCCGAGAGGGAACACACCGGAGGGGTTCCTTACACTAAGTCAGTCAAATCCTCACCAAGCAGACAGAGGCTCACTGTGACTCCTAGAAGCCAACAGCAGGAGGGAAGGAACATGAAGACATAAGGCAGCAGGCTAGGAAGGCCAGCCTTGCTGACCACAGCATGGGGAAGAGTGATGACTGGGCTGGGGCTGACGGGAGCTGGCCACAATGATTCAAAATTGTTCCCTAAGAACGCCATTTAAAGCCGACTTCTAGCTACTGTCATTAACTGTGGATCCCACCCTGGGTGTACTTTGTGTCTTGAGAGAGAACAGACTTTGTTCTAAAGCTAACATACAGTATTAACTATTAGGAAAACAAATTTAAACATGGTGACTTCATCTTTTCTTGTTTAAAAATTATGTTGGGTTGGTGAGATGGCTCAGTGGGTAAAGGTCCCTGCACTGAGTTTGATCTTTTGTTCCCATGGTAGAAGAGAGAACCCATTTCTGCAAGTTGTCCCTTGACCACACGCACACACCAGGGTACACTCTTGCATCTACATATACACATAATAATAAGTGTATGGAAAATTGCTTTTAGTTGCTTGTTTTATGAAATATACTATCAAAAAGGTTCCTATACATATATAATTTTTTGAAAGAACAGATAGAGAAACTAAAAATCACCTCTTTTGAATAGGGTATATAACAAAAAGTTAGGAAAACCCCTGTGCTGGGGCTGGAGAGATGGCTCAGCAGTCAAGAGCATTGACTGCTCTTCCAGAGGTCCTGAGTTCAATTCCCAACAACCACATGATGGCTTACAACCACCGGTAATAAGATCTGGTGCCAACTTCTGTCTGCAGGGATACATGCAGGCAGACCACTGTACACAAAATAAATAAATAAATAAATCTTGTAAATAAAAAAAAGAAGAAAAAAGGAAAACGCCCTGTAGAATAGCCCTGCAGTCTCAGTCCTTCAGGAGGCTGGCTGCTTAGGAAGTTTACCTAATACCAGGATGAACAACACGGTGGGGCCCCACTGGCAGAAAGGAGTAAGACTAGGGCTAGTGGGATGGCTTAGTGGATAAAGGCACTTGCCACCATGCCTGACGACCTGAGCTCAATTTCCAGCCCAGGATCCACATGGTAGGAGGAAAGGACCCACTTAGGCAAGCTGTCCTCTGACCACTACACCTATGCTGCAATACGTGTACACACACTGTCTGTCTGTCTGTCTGTCTGTCTGTCCATCTATTTATTTACCTAACTACATAGCTAAATAAATGATATTTAGTTAAAAGAAACAACAGCCGCATCAAGATGGCCGTGCCTCTCTTGCTTGCCTCCTTATACAGAGATGCCCACATGGTGTCGCCATCACAGCCTTGGGTGACCAAGAAGTCTGTTTGTCCCCACAGTTGTGTCCTGAGAAGGATCCCAGAAAGTGCCACTGAGTCTCCTACTACAGACCTCGACCCTGAATTTAACTAGAGAAGCCACATCCAGGGTCATTATGCCAGGAGGTGATAATGGCTGTGTGCCCTGGCCAAACTAACCTCAGCACCCAGGGGTGGAGCTGCTGACCAAAACAAAACAGGGACTCTGAGACTGGTCCCCTACCCCAGGGACATGCTCATGCTCTTGATTTTTTTCATTCCATTGTTAATCTCTAGGTTTTGAACCTTTTTATGATGGGAAATATTAAACGCACACAAAAGTAGAGATAATAACATAATTGCAGCCTCCTCTACTTTAAATACTTAACTACTCCTGGCCAATCTTGCTTCCTCTTTACCCCCACTCACTTTACTGGCTTTTGTTTTTTGAAGTAAAGCGCTATCTTGGTGAGGTTTCCATTACTGTGATAAAGACCATGACCCACCCCACTCCCGAAAAAAAGGCAAATTGGGAAGGAAAGAGATTCTTTGGCTTATAAACTAAGCTGAGACACAGTCCGTGGACGAAAGTTAAGACGGAACTCGGGGCAGGAATCTGGAGCTGGAACTGGGGTGGAAGCCAGGGGACAGGCTGCTTACTGGCTTGCTCTTCATGGCTTGTGCACTGTACTTTCTTATATACCCAATATCACATGCCCAGGGGTGGCAGCGCCCACAGTGGGCTAGGCCCTCCCTCATCAATCGTCAATCAAGAAAATGTCCCACAGGTGTGTCTATATGCCAATCAGATGGAGGCATTTTCTCAACAGAAGTTCCCTCTTCTCAGTTGACTGTAGCTTGAGTCAAGATGAAAAAAAAATTACCAGTATTTGTACAAATACTTGTACAAAGGGATTTTTTTTCTTTTTTGAGGCACGGTTTCACGTAGCCAAGCTGACCTCAAATTCACTATGCAGCTGAGGATAACTTGAAATTTCTGATCCTCCTGCCTCTCCCTCTCAAGCACTGGGGTTATACACAGGCACCATCACGCTCAGTTTGTGGAGTACTGGCACTTCAGGTACGTAAAATAAGTATCCCACCAACTAAACTACATTTCCAACCCACAAATGGCCGGTTAAAAGTAAAAATATTATCATACATGTACATGCATATGTGTGTGTATTCATTTAAAAATACCCCCCACTCCCCAAAATCTTACAGTGAGCTGCAGCTATCTTGGAAAGATAGGCATATATATTTGTGTTTTTGAGACAAGGTTTCACTACATAGCCCTAGCTGTCCTGGAAATCACTATGAAGACCAAGCTGGCCTTAAACTCCCAGAGATCTACCTGCCTCTGTCTCCTGAAAGCTGGGATTAAAGGCATGTGCCACCACTCTGTATGTGTATATATGTATATAACACACATCTACAAATGTTTACTATCACACACACACACACACCCTGGCATTGGTACAAAAGAGGAAGCAAGGATATAAAGCGTATTTATAATCTTGTCTTGCTGGGAGTGTAGTTTAACAGCAATCTACAATGTTTCGTGCTTAATCCCTAGCACGCAAATATATGCCTACCTTTCCGAAATAACTATAGCTGACTGTAAGTTTTTAGGGAGTGGGGTATTTTCCAATGAACACACAGAATGTCTAGCATTAGTATCATGGACATACAATCCCAGCCCTGAGGAGGCAGATGCAGAAGAAGCATGAGTTCTGGGACGAATGGAACTGATTAGCATAGCACAACTGTCTCAAAAAAATAAAAACTCTATCTTTACAGGTAACAATCCACAGATTTCAACTATCACCACATGTGGGGCTTTGCATTTTGCCTTTTAAGTATTTTACATTCTTTTGTTTCCTGTGTCATTAAGTTTTTATTGAGCCAGATGTGAATTTAAGGCTAGCCTCAGATAGACAGATAGATACTGGAAACTCCTGTATCTGTATTTCCATGTATTTGAGATAGGCGTCTGAGGATGGGTTCTTTAAAAGTTTCTGAAATTATCTAATATAGATTCAGTTCAGATCTAAGGTGTCTGGATGGGAGGGTTAGGGACAGTTAGGACTCACGAGAAAGCAGGGATCCAGAGTCAGGCAGCAAGGACTAAAACACAGAACTGGCTCCACTGCTTGCAATGGATGGAAATGAGAGAGGAGTGTGACCAAGTCCACCCCAGAGGCTGACCTGGCCCCATAACCTGGTATCTCTCCAAAGAGAAGGCGGAGCCATGGAGCCTGGAGGGCCCAGGGATTCCAGTGCTACACCAGCACTGCCTGCCTCCTTCCAGGTTTATCCTGTTCCAGCAAACTGCAGCTCCCTTGCCACCCAGTTCTCTTGTTTCAGGAGCTCCTCAGCTTTGTCTAGTGGAATCACAGAGCTCCACGCAGGGCGTGCCGGCCTCCTCTTCCAGAGTTCCCCAGCCAAAGAGCTCTGTCTCCATCAAGTCTTTGCTCCAAGCTCACCGCCTTGGGAGGTTCCTATTCTTCAAACCTGTGGGCAGTTAGCCAATAATTTACTGCCATATCTATCAAAAAGTCAGGCCATAGTAAGCACACACGTGCATGTTAGCCATAAATATTTGATAGGAAATTCTGCTAAAGGCTTTGCTGAAATCCACGCATATTCTAACCTGCGACTGGTTTTCCACTGCATGAACGTAGTAATTCTACCCCATTACACATTGATGAAAAGAAAGTTAGCAATTTTTCCCCTTGGTGAACCCCAGTTGGTTCCTAGTAGTCATATGCCATTTCCAAATTGTTTACAAACTATTAAAATTATTCTAGATCTTGATAGTCAAACCTGAAGGAGGAAAACTACAGCAATCGCAGAGGTGATGTAAGAAGTCAGTACTAGATCAGGGAGGGAGAGACGAGGACGAGAGGATTCTTTGATACGTTTAAACTTGCTCACCTAAAGTGAGATATTAATTACAAGAAAGGGAAAGACTTAATTATTAAACAATTATTTTTCCTGCTATTAAAAAAGCTGATGGCATCTTCTAATAGCAGGAAAAACAATTATAGCTCCATCTCTCATGAATATAGGTGCCAACTTTCCCAGGAAAGATATTAGCAAATTAAATTTAGTGATGTTAAAGGGGGGTAATAAATCATGAGTAAGACAGGCTGACTCCAGTCGAGCAATGTTTCAACCAACATGGGGGAAAAAATCAGTACATTTCAGAAAAAAGGGGTTAATCATTCAATCATATCAACAAGTAAAGGGAACTGCCATGCAAATCTAGCAGTCTGGATCCACAATTGTCTACTAACTATGTGCGTGCGTGCGTGCGTGCGTGTGTGTGTATGTATGTATGTGTGTGTGTTTATGTGTGTGTTTTAGTCCATTATCATCATGGTGGGACATGGCTGTAAACTGTAAGCCACCCCAATTAAATGTTTCCTTTATCAGAGTTGGCATGGTCATGGTGTCTCTTCCCAGCAATAGAAACCCTAACTAAGATAGCAGCTCATGATAACCGGTTTTGAAAATGTCCCCTAAATTAAGATTGAGGTGAGGATGCCATGACCTGTGATGTCCCAACCACTGAAATAAGACAAAAACAAGATGGAGAATATAAAAGATTTGGCAATGAATAAATAAAACACCATCACTCACAGATGATATAACTGCACAAAATCCAAAAGAATATATAATAAGTATTATTAGCCTGAGTGAGTTGATAACAAGGTCAACAATAAAAGTTAATTCTATTTCTCTGTATTTGTATGTATGATAAAAGAGCACATCTGGTGTTTAACCCTGGTTCTTAGCACAGGGCTTCAAAAGCCCAAGTGTCTTTGCTACACTAAGGAGGCAGCTTGGGGAAGGCTACCAGGGCTTCAGGAGTTGCTCTCCAGAAGACCAAACTTAGTAACTCAAGCTTGGGGCTTTGCACTGCTGGGCTTCTGGATGGGGGGACTGAGGACCGAGTTCAGTTCTGAGGGCAATGACTTTAATCAATCATACCTACATAATGCAGCCTTGACGCAAGCTGGGTGGGGTTTCCCAGCTGGTGATCACACTGCTGTCCCAGGAGGGAAGTTGCCTAGACTCCACAGGCACAGACCCTGAAACCCAGCTCTCCCTGAACTTGTCTATATGCACCCTTCAACATGATACTGCAATCCTGCGCGCTGCACTTCCCCAATTCTTTTGAATTGTTCTAGTGAATTAACGGGGCTGGGAAAGGCCACTTGTATAAGCAGCAGAGCTTTTGTCTTGCATATTTCAGACTTATGTTCAACCTCCAATCCATAGCACCAAAACTTAAAATTAGTATACCTGAGGAGGTCTGTGGGGAACCCAAAACTTATAACAAGTTGGTCAGAAGTGCACGAGGGAATAAGGACCCCACCTGTGACTGACATCTATGCTACAGTCCCATAGGAATTCCCAGGAGAAAAGCTAAGGATGGCCAAGATGCCCTTAAAAGCAAAGGCCTCACTGTTACCGGATACCAACTTAGTACAAAGTCATTGCATTATGTCAAGGTAGTATTGGAACAAGGAGTAATAAATAGATTATTGGACTAGAGACTAGAGACAACCTCATACATATGCCACCGGTTATTGAGAAAACCTGTATCTTTGTGTGTGTATGTGTGTTTGTTTTTCAAAACAAGGTTTCTCTGTGTAACAGACCTTGTTGCCCTGGAACTTGCTCTTGTAGACCAGGTGGGCCTCAAATTCACAGAGATCCGCCTGCCTCTGCCTCCCGAGTGTTGGGATTAAAGGAGTGCACCAGCAGAAAGAAGTCTTTTTATTCTGTAGTTAATACAAGAGTATGCAGGCAACTGTTCAGGGTTTTCTTAATTGTCTTTTTTCTTAAGTGGTGCACCCCTTTAATCCTATCACTTGGAAGGCAGTTCAAACCTAACTTGTTCTACATAGTGATTTCCAAGGCTGCATAGAAAGACACTGTCTCGGGGCTGGAGAAATGGCTCAGAGGTTAAGAGCACTGACTGCTCTTCCAGAGGTCCTGAGTTCATTTCCCACAACCATCTGTAATGAGACCTGGTGCACTCTTCTGGTGTGTGGGCATACATGGAAACAGAATGTTGTACACATAATGAATAAATATCTGGTGTGTGGGCATACATGGAAGCAGAATGTTGTACACATAATGAATAAATAAATAAAAAAAAAAAAGACACTGTCTCCAAAAGAAAAGCTGGGCGGTGGTGGCGCACTCTTTTAATCCCAGCAC
>NC_022028.1:21614027-21614556 GCF_000317375.1 Microtus ochrogaster | reverse complement strand
AAAGGAGGGAGACTTTGTATACATGTATATAATTCTCCAAAATAAATAAAATTATAATTTTTAAAATAATAATAAGAGTGAACTACCAGACTACAATAAAGATAAATTCTAGAAGGGCTACACATCTAAAAGAGAAAGACGAACTCTAGAGTCTAGCAGACAGCATAGACAAACTTCCTGACTCATGCATAGGCAATGAATTTTAAACAGAATAACAAAAGCTTTACTTAACCAAAGGAAAAGGCTGATTAGCTGAACCACTGCACCAGAATGAAGACGGGCCAAGTCGCTGGGGAAGTAACTAGGCGTGAAAGCATACATGGGGTCCCAGGTTCAAACGTCATGTGTGCCGTGCACACACACAAACATACATATACAAGATGCTCAAGTTGCCGGGCAGTGGTGGCGCACACCTTTAATCCCAGCACTCGGGGGGCAGAGGCAGGCAGATCTCTGTGAGTTGGAGACCAGCCTGGTCTACAAGAGCTAGTTCCAGGACAGGCTCCAAAACCACAGAGAAACCCTGTCT
>NC_022028.1:21602142-21613912 GCF_000317375.1 Microtus ochrogaster | reverse complement strand
CAAGAGAGGGACTGACTGGGGACTGGGCAGATACTGTTCTGGGAAATGAGTTGAACAGCTCTCTTGTACAACGTGGTGACTGCATTCACTAACAATGCGAGACTAAGTGTTCTCACCACACACACACACACACACACACACACACACACACACACACACACACAAGCAATGTTAATTATGTGAGGGAATTCATACATTAGCTCAATATAGTCATTCTACAATGTGTACACATAACAAACATGTTAAAATAGGCATGATGGCACACACCTATAATCCTGACACTTGGGGAAACTGAGGTAGGATTATCAGTTGAGGGATAGTCAAGGGTACTTAGTGAGACTCTGCCTCAAAAAAATAAAAATAAAAAAAAAAGGAAAAAATGCCAAGCATGGTGTCACACGCCTTTAAACCCAGCACCCAGGAGGCAAAGGCAGGTGGATCCAGGCTGGACTACACAAGCCATGACTGGAGAACTGTGTTCAATTCCTAGAACCCACAAGGCAGAAGCTGAGAACCTACCCCTGAAAGGGGCCCGCTGGCCTCCACACTCATGCTAAAGTCCAGGCAGGCCTTGAACTTGCAATCCTCCTGCCTCAGCCTCCCTAATGGCCAGAATCACAGTCCTAGAGCCATCCTTCCCTTCCCCCACTCACCATTCCCAAGCCTCTCACAGTCTCTCTCTAAACAGCTAACTGAAGTGCCACAGCCCAGTGCTTAACAGCGCGGTTTCTAGGACCAACAGCATGGGGTGTCACCTAGGCCACCGCGTGAGGGAGCCTCAGCCTCTCGGAGCCTCAGCACCCACCTAGGAATCAAACAAGCATTCCATAAATGTCAACTTGCAGACATTTTCTTCTTTATGCTCTCTGTTTGCCCCTTGTCTATTTTATTATTATTATTTTCAACTCTGTGTATTCACTTATTTGAGGGGGGTGAAATACCACAGTATACATATGGAGGTCAAATAACAAACTGAGGGAGTCACTTCTCTCCTTGCATCATGTGATCAAACAGAGGTCATCGTGCTTGGCAGCATGGGCCTTTACCCACAGGCCCAGGAGCCATCCCCTGCCAACACCACACTCCCCAGGCAGCACTTGCAGCTTCCTCATCCTTCCTGCTTGGATACTTTGAAGAAAAGCTTTCTGTTTTCGTTTGCGTGTCTGTTTTTTTGAGACAGGGTCTTTCCACATAGGCTAAGCTAACCTTGAACTCAGGATCCTCTTGTCTCTGCCTCCCAAAGTGCTATTGGGATTACAGGTGTGTGCCACCGTAAGAAAAACATTTTGAGCCAAGCATGGTGATTCATGCCTATGATTTCCGCAGTCAGATCTCTGAGGCAGGAAGACATCCATGAATTTGTCTGGTTTTTACACAATGAGCTCCAGACCAACCTGGGTTACATTATAAGACCCTCATCTTAAAAAAAAAAAAGGAAAAACACACAAATATGTATTCTTTGTGTCTGGAGCCTCCTGTCATGTTTTTGTTCCCTTTGATTCTCCTCTTGTCCACCAGTATGGCCTCTGCCTCCCTATCCTGAAATGAAAACACCCAAGTGGAGCTATGGCTGGTACGCAAGGCCATGTTCCTCCTGCTTGACTAGCCTGACATTATGCCCTCGTAGTTGGGAAATGGATGCATCAGCAATTAAGATGATAGTCAACGTTTTCCAATTAGCAGGAAAACAATGTTGCTGGCAATGCAGTTCAATGATAGGACACTTGCCTAACCTGCTCAAGGCCCTGAGTCTGATCTCCGGCACCATAAGGGAAGGGTTGGTGATAGCGAGGAAAGCAAGATGGCTCAGAGGGTATGGGCACTTGCCAGCAGACCTGACAACCTGAGTTCCATCCACGTGGTAGAAGGAGAGAATCAATCCCAAAAGTTGTCCTCTGACCAACAACTCCCCACCATATACACATCATAACACACACACATGCATACACACGCACGCACGCACGCACGCACACAATTTTTCTTTTAAAAGAGAATAGCTTCAGTTTTCAGTTCTCGTTCAGAACTCCTTTCTTTAAGCTTGACTTGGATCCTTACAAATAAGATAATCTCTGACTTTCTGCATATGGTTATATATGGCCTTTTAAAAACTGAGTGACTGGCTTTTTACAGAGACTCAGCTCTTTTGTATTCATTTTTAACTGGGGTGGGGGCTGTGCATATGAGTGTGGTGGGTATCAGACCCTAGAGCTAGCATTACAGGGGACTGTGACCTGCCAGACATGAGTGCTGGGAACCTAATATCGGGTCCTCTGGAAGAGCAATAATTGCTCTTAATCACTGAGCCACCTCTACAGCCCTTATCATGGGCTGTAGTCACCAGCTGCCGTGAGTGCCAACTGGAGCACGTTTTAGACAACAGGAGCAGGAACAGTTAACACAGCTAATGTTTACTGTAGAATGACAAAGTACTGGGCACAGAGCTAAATGCCTTGCATACTTGACCTCCTTCAGTCCTCACATCAACCGGAGGTGGACACAGTCATCGGCATGGATGGGCAGAGAGTCATGGTCACTAGGGAAATTGTTTTGAGTTCAAGAGTCAATTCACCGTTCTAAACATTTCACACAAAAACCTGGCTGTATATGTGTTTACTTATTTTTCCAACTTGATTTTAACTCTTGGTAAAGTCTGATGAGAAAGATTTAAGCTGAGAATAGGTCTCCAGGTTATAGTGCATGTGTACACAAGTGTGTGAGAGCCTGCAAGTACCAGGGTGTGGCCCTGCCTGTGCATGTAGGAAGGGCTGTGGGAGTGTGTGTGTGTGTGCTCACATCTATGCAAATGCAAATCTGGGGTAGGGGCATGCATGTAATCATGCAAATGAGCCTCCCTGCCTATGTGGGGTCATGCGTGTGTACGCCTGACTGGGGTAGGGAAGGGATCTTCCTTCCACAGAGGATCCAGGCTGCCTGCTGGCCGAAGAGTAGGCATTCCAGAGAGCCCAAGGAACCAGTCTTTCTAGAACCCTGCCCATGTCACAGTAAATCAGGCCTGCAGCAGGGAAGCCACTCTGATGGCAAGCTCTGGGAAATGCTCCAGTGCCACCACATTTAACCCCTCAGCCAAACAGGCTGGCACTGCAGACCTGGCCTCTAGGCTCGCCTTTCTGCAAAGGCACATGGGGCAAAACAAGAACGAAAGTACAGGATGATAGGAAGTCATTTATTACCTAGGAAGAACTGATAGAAGCTATTCCAAAAGTAAGACAAAAAACTGTGCAGACAACGATTCTCATGTCAAAGTACCTATGGGCAGCTCCAGGCAGAGCATGCGGCTGGAAAATGAAAATGGTTTTTGTTTTGTTCTGATTTAGACAGGGTCTCATTATGTAACCCTGGCTGGACTGAAACTCAGAGATCTACCCACCTCTGTCTCCTTTGTTGCCGGAACTACAGACCTGTGTTACCATGGACATGGTTTCGATACTGCTATTTGTGGTAAGAATTTTTAAAAAGTCAAACAATGGAAGTCAGTCTCAATCTTCCCCCTCCTCCCGGGACTGTCTGGCAGCCCTAGGCTAAACTCACAATCTTCCTACTCGGTTTACAGACTTGAGCGCTAGCTCAGGTGTGCACCACTACACCCAGCCAGGAGAGTGAATCTCTCCAAAAGCTGCCACAACACGTCATAATATTCAAAGTAGTTCCTTCTTGGTCAGATGCTGGTAGCTTGGTTTGGCTTAGATTTCTGTTGTCTTTTCTGAAGTTCTGGCAATGAGATGCATGACTTTTAAGGCTACAAAGTAATAATGAACAGCAAGAAGAAAGAAAAGAAAATGCCAAATAAACAAAACAGTAGGACAAATAAGGAATCCAGACTTCAGAATTCCCTTACATAGCCTCCAAGTTCCTTGCAACAGGGTATCTTGTTATGCTCAGTTGTGAGGATAACTATGGTCAGAACAAGTGAGGCAGAGGGACCCAACAAGGCAGCACCTGAGGACAGCTGTGACTCACACAGATGTGCCTGGATCAAGGCTGGATGAAATGGCAGCAGAGCCCAAGGTCATGATGGGTACTTGGGGAGCCTGGATAGTTCTTATATCCTCAGAGTCAGTTCCCTCCAGAAATTCAAAGTGTCCTTGAGCCCCCAAGAAATAAGAGGGAGCCAGACAAGCAAGGGCTTTTTTCATGGGCTAGACAAAGTAAGTAGGAGGCCCTGCCAAAATGAGGCACTGAGACAGTAACACAGAGGCCTGCCCCACCTTCCTCCTATATACATGCTTCCCTGGCTGTGCAGCCTTTTAGTAACCAACATTCGGTGAAGGCTAAACAGACTCCCTGTCAGTTCTAAGGAGATTCAAGCTGGCAGGAACGTGTAACTCTAAAGGCACAACAAGGCTTCTTTCTGTCTTTATTATTCAGTGTGTCAGGCCTGTCTAGAGGATGGTACTAAGATGAGCAGGAGTACACGGAGAAAGCAGTGACCTGCACCCCAAAGCCCCTCCCAAGAGCTGAAAGCAGTTACAACAGGCAGAAGAACTTTTGCCCAAAACTGGCTCAAAGATCAATGAGATCACTTCCTGTCTGACAGTCTTTCTCTAAGTCCTGGCACCTGTGAAGAGCCCCCTGAAAGGTTGTCTCGCGTCACTGCTTCCCCAGACTTCTAGCGACAGACAGCGTCCTCACGGAGGCCCCTTCTTTATTCACTGCCTCCGTAGCACACTGTCCTGTGATCCTGTGCTTTCAGTATTCATCCGTTTCCAGCTTCAACTTTGTTCAGTGATCCTTATCCCGACCTGTGCTATCAGGAAAACATTAGAGCTGGGCGCTCTTAATTAAAAAATACGAGACTTTCGCAAAGTCAATGCTGCTATGCTGAAAAGCACTTATTAGGACCTGGACACAGGCAGTACCCTCTAGCACACCCATCAGGGATTTTAAGAGAGGTCTATCAGCCGTAGATCCCTGAAATCTCTGAGCCCTGGCTCCTTGGAGGGAACCGGTCTGTAGGTGGCACAGTGCCAGCCTGCTCCACGGAGCTCTGCTCCCTGCTCATAGCACAGTACCAAAAGGAAAGGAGGCAGCAGCCTGGGCTGGCAGAGGGCTTTGTCAGCTGCCCACACTTGGAACCAATGCCCCATGCCCAGAGTGCCATCCACACACAGGCAGCAACTGTCACTCTCAGACACAGATCACTGACTGACGAGGAGCTGATGGACAGCGAGTGTACAACTGCCACTGCACTGTCCCTGAGCCCCTGCGGCTTAGATGTCCCATCCAACAGCCTGGGCTTTCCAAGCTTCTCCACGCTGCCACTCCCAGTACCGCCCTTGACACCTTCTCACCTTCTTTGTGCTCTTGGCAGTGACAATGTCCATCCTGGCCCTGACCTTCCTCCCTAACCCCATGTGAGCACATCCACCTGCCCAGGTGCCTACATGTTCTACACAGGATGTGGGCCAGGTTTGTCCACAGAAGTAACATCTGAGACCTCGTCAGAAAGGCAGACTTGATGACTCATGCCTATAATCCCAGCATCTAGAAAGCGGAGGCAGGAGGATTATTGCCAGTTCAGTGTCAGTGGGCTACACAGCAGTAGCTAAGTTGGGCTACAATGTGAGACACTGTTTCAAGAAAACGAAACCAGTCCAGTGAGATAAGACCAGGGTAAAAACACTGGTTTGGTTCCTGGAACCCACTGGCAGAATGAAAAGAACTGACTCCTAAAAGTTAGGGCAACACATGCACACAGACACACACAAAAGAAACACAGAGTTTCAGTAAAAAGTCTGGGTGATCTGAGGACACGGGCGAGGGTGAGAAGGTCTGATGTATTCAGTACTGAGCAAGGAGCCAATGGAGGGTGAAGCTTGTTTTCATTCCTCTTGTTCCAATCTCACCAAATCGATTCCTCCTTCTCCTTTCCCTGCCACGGGTAAATCACATTAGCCATCCCAAATCACACGCTAGACGCCTCAAACGCTTGAACATCCATCCCACTCAGCCTTGGCCCCTCCTGCCTCATCTGTGCATTTGCACAACCAAGCCTTGGCCGCACGTCTGTCTCCCTGGCAGACTGTGAGCTCTGTGAATAAATGGCTTTGACACATCTCTGACTCCCAACAGCCAGCACTGTGTCTGACACACAAGCTGCAAAAAGTTAAATGTTTACTGAACAAATGCAAAGACAAGTAGGTGTTCGGGTAGGGGAGAAGTTAGGAAGGTGTGTCAGATGACAGGAATCTTTGTTGTTGTTGTTGTTATTTTTTTTCCTTGACTTTACAGTTATTCTGGGAATAAAGTTAAGTAGATGGGAAAATCTGACGTGGCACAGACAGAAATGTGGAAGGGATTTTTTTTAAATGAAAATATTTCTAGCTTGCTTTCTCCTTCAAATTACACCCCACTAACTTGCTGAGAGGAGTATTAACAGGTTCAAGGTCACTTCATAGTTCAGTGACCAAGCTGGATAGAATATAAGCCCAGCTTCGGCTGGGTACAGTTTGTGTCCTTCGCTATACAGTGGTCCAGAGGGTTATATGGTGGGTGGGGAAAGATAAGACGGTTAAAGACGAGCTAAGTGCCTGGGAGGGGCAGGACTACCCCCAGAGAAGGCCACAGCAAAAGCTGGAAGATGAGCTCAAGGTGTGTGTGGGGTGCCATTTGTGACTCTGTCTCAGCACTTTCAAAGCATATAAGTAGAAATGGAAATCAGGCTAGGAGTCACCGGGCACTCTTGTTTCAGGATGCCAAGCTGTGACAAACCCACTCCCAACACCCAGTTCTGCAAACAGTTCTAGGCGAGGTTCCAGTAGAAGGGCCAAGGTTCAAACTACACGAATCTGGGTGGCCTTGATGAACTGGCATATCTTCATGCCACACAAAGTCTTACTCCTAAGGTCCCTGAAGCACCTGCAGTCTGTCCTGAATGTGGCAGGAAGGCGGATAAGCACCCTATGTTAACTGTCTTGAGGTAGGAAGCAGGATTCTTTGCCTTAATCCTAGGGGAGTTCCGCTCCCCACGCCCTGCTCTGTGCAGGGGCATTTCATGACTCATCTTAATGAGGGAGGCTGTGTAAAAAAGGCCAAAGATGGCTAACCAGCAGGCAAACGGAAGGAACTGGAGAGAGGACTCAAGCATCACACTCAGAGCCCCCAACTCTTCAGGCCTGGGATTAAGACATCATTACAGGAAGCCCCTGGCTTTTCCAGGTGCAGATGGAGATGCCACAGCACTTCATTTGGTGTCCTCGACATTCTAAAGCTTCTAGAATAGAAACAGTTGTCTCCCAAATCTGACAAATCATTCATTCATTTATTCATTCACTAGGTAATGTTTTATTGAGGCCTTACTATGTGCCAAGGGCCATTCCAGAGTTATAGATACAATCTTCAGAGCGGAGAGCCTGCCCTTTGGATCTCATATCCTATTGGGTGGAGACGGACTACCACAGCAAACCACTAAGTGCCAGGGCTGGCAGTGAGATGTGCTATGAGAAAAGGAAAAAGCAGCACGGGGGGGGGGGCGGGCGCGGATTGGGAAGGTCAAGTGCTATGTGGGGGCTAGAGGCCAGAACGGGGCAGCAGCCAGGCCTCCCGGAGGTGAAGCTGAAGAGGCAAGATAGGGGAAGGGAGCCACGCTAACATTCCTGGAGAAGGCTGGGGCAAAGGCCCCAGAGTGGGAGTGTCGAGGTGTGTTCAAAGAGCAGGGAAGCTTGAGAAGCCTGGCAGACAATCATCCATTCATTTCTTCAGCTACCGCTCACTGGGGGCCCATCTGTTGGCCAGGCCTCAAGTGGTAAAAATCAGTAAGGCGCCCCCACGCAATGAACTTACAAAGCTGGGGAGTGGGGATAAAAAAACCTGGTTACAAAAAAAATTTACAGATTCAGGCTTAGCGACACACACCTATAATCCTAGTACTTGGGAGGCAAGTCCAGTCTCAGCTACAAAGCAAGACTGACTCAAAATAGAAACCCAAACAGACAGAAATATAATTACAGCTAGGCAGAAGGCTTCCGGCATAGTGGGTCTAATGCCCTTAAACAATTTGGGGGTGAACGATCCAGCAAGGACACTAAAATATGTCACTCCATCTGACATAATGCTGGCGGTGCTGAATTGATCACTTGTTCCTTCTTAATAACAACAAGAAACAAAAAAGCCTTCCAGATGCTAAACTTGCAGAGAAAATCTTCTAAGTTGTAAGTGTACACTAGGTATGTTTGCCACAACCGGGGCAGCCTCAAAATAGAGTAGGCACCAGATGGAAAAACCCAGGAGAGGCCACAGAGTGGAGGCCTGGACATGGAAGGCCACCTCTGTGGTAATTTATAAACTAAGACTGGTCTCCTAAGCCCTCCAGACATCAAGAAGGCACCGCACAAGGCCCAGGGTCTGTTATAAGGGGTGGCCACCGCGTCCCACTGGCATCACCAGTGTCCTGATGCACAGGGAAGATCGCACCTGCCTCTCCACGAACTGCTTAGGATCCACACTCCAAGGTGGGGACTCAGGGCACAGACCTCTGTCTGGGAGAGCCTGGTAGATCAAACTGTGGGGGAGGGTTTGGCCCAGAAGAGCTCTGGCCTAAGAGATGCCAGCTCTGTTTTTTCCAACTCAATGAATGTACCCTTCTTCACAGGACAGTAGAGTTCAAAGATGCCTTGCCCAGACCCAGCACCCACAGAACAGAGTTTAGCCCTGTTGATCAGGAGCTGGACATCAAATTAAGTCAATCCATACTAGCTGGATCCAGATCTGACCAAACAGATGGGGAGGTACTGGTAGCTGTAGACGTCACCAGTTGCCAGCAACCACCTCAAAGACAGAGGCAGGTGAGAAAGAAGCTGTGTGTGAGTCTTCACCAGTCCCTAACGAAGCTACTGAAGAGAAATAAATGTTCAGGGTCCCTCCCTGCAAGATGGGGTGAGACGAGACATACTCCCCACTGCCCCTGTGCCCCAACTCTGACCCCTGGCCAAACAGGCTCCGGGGTTTGCAACCTCAAATCTTCTAGACTACCCCAGACTATCTTCTGTCCTGGTTTATAGTCCTCAAGACATCCTTAGCTCTGATGCTGAACTCTGTCTAGAACACTTAAAGGAGAGAGGGTACCAACCTGCCCCCTTGGCCTTGACCCTGACTTGACCCAAGCACACTTTTTAAGACTGGCAAGAACATCTCCCTCTCCTGATCCCATTTCAGGACTGCCCACCACTTTCCAGTTCAGAAATGACCCCAGGCTTATCCACAACTAGGGTTCAAAGTGGTTCTTAGGTTAGCCTGGGCCTTTGCCAGAAACGATTCTACATACGGGGAAGAAGGCTGGGACCAAGATTATGAAGAAAAATCCCTACAAAATGAGCCTCAGGTTCTTCTCTAAAGAATTGCCCTTTCCGCCTCCTCACCTCACCTCCTCCAGCCTGGGAGGGTTTTACTTTGTAATCACCCTGTTTACAGCCACTTTGAGGGTTTCAAGATAGATGAGGGAGGAAGGCTTTGTTAGGAATAAGGAAAGGGGTGTGAGCCCTGAGCTTTGAGACAGGGGAGTAAACCCTCTACCTGGGAGCCAGCCAAACATGTTAGAAAACACACGCAGGAGCACGCGTGCGCGCACACACACACACACACACACACACACACACACACACGCACGCACACTAAGCAGTTCAAGGCCAGCTTAGGATGGGGGTTGGGGAGGGGAGGCAAGTTTATGTTTGGCACCTGGGAAAGGTGGAACAATAACCAAAGCTTGGTCTCCATGCTTTTGCTAAACAGTCAGAACGGCTACCTGGCATTGTTCCAATTATGCTTCTCGGCTGGAGGGCTACTGACTGTACTCCCCTGTCCCCAAATTTTCCAGCGCTCCAACCTGGGAACAAACTCGAGGGAAGAGGTGTGCAAATACTCCAACCTCTCCTGGTGGTCACTGATCATCCAGGAGGTCCGCTAGACAGGACCACCTGCTGAGCCAGAAGCACATCCTTGGCTTCCTCAGGAAAGGGGTCTGACTCAGAACCAGCCACTCATCTTTTAAGATTCCCCTCAAATCGTTCCTCCCCTGTGACATCCTCAGTTCTCCGGACTACTTCCCCTCCTCGCCCTCTAAATCTCCAAGAGGCCTGGTGTTTGCCTCTTTACAAACAGGCATGAGCCTTGCTCTCTCTCCTTCCCCCAGCTCCAGACAAGTGTGCCTCTCTTCGAGGCAGCTAAACACAAAGCACAGTACCTGGCAGAAAGCAAAGGCTTGGGAACTGTTTCTGCCACGCCTGATAACATGCACCTCAAAGGCATAGGAAGTGATGGACGAAGGGGTACAGGACCAATCACACAAACAGAATGGTAAAATCAGCAGACACAAAACATGCAGGGGATGCTTCATGGGGATTAAGGGGTGTCAAAAGGAAACTTAACCAGGGACTATATCAGTCCTTACCCTTCTTGAATTCCTCCAGCATGGCATCCAGCTTGGTGTCATGGAAAACAAAATGTACCGGGTGGTTGTAGAAGCGAGTGATAGTCTTGAGCGGGGTGCAGTCATCAGGGTCCACGAAAGCCAAGTCTTTGACATAAAGGATATCTACGATATTGGATTGCTCATCTTCAAACACAGGAATGCGAGTATAGCCACTTTCCATGATCTCCGACATGGTGTTGAAGTCCAGGATGGCATCACTGCGGATCATGAAGCAGTCGTGGAGCTGGGTCATGATATCCTCCACAGTTTTGGTCCTTAGTTCCAGGGCGCCCTGGATCATATTTAATTCCTCCTTCACCAGGTCATTATAGGGCTCTGTCACCTTCAACATCTCCATCAGCTTCTCCCGATTGTAAACAGTGCGAATCTCCTGACCCAAGAAGAAGTCCAGGAGTTTGCTGATGGGGAAACTCAGAGGAAAGGTGAGCAGCATAAAGACTTTGGTGAGAACAATAGTGTTGGCACCCACTGCCAGCCCATGTCGGGAGCACAGGGCTTGAGGTAAGATCTCCCCAAAGATGACAATGCCAATGGTGGAGGAGGCCACTGCCATGATGCCAGACCCGATGAGGTTGTCTAGAAGGATGGTGAGGGAGGTGTTGACCAGCACATTCCCCAGGAGCAGCGAGCAGAGCAAGTAGTTGCCCTTGCGCCGGATGGGCTCTATCTTGCGGGCGTACCTTCTCTCCTTTTCAGTTCCACAGTTCTGCACGATGCGCAGCTCCATCGGGTCCAGGGCCATAAGCCCCAGGTTGAGGCCAGAAAATATACCCGACAGCACTAACAGCACCAAAACAAGAAGGATGTGCAGCCAGAGAGGCAGAAACCTCCCATGCTCCTCCACCATGAAGAGCAGGGAGTCCTTGTCTGTCCATTTGAGCCAGGGCCCGTCCACCCGGGCCCGGGTGCACAGCGCGTACAGCTTCATGTTCTCGCTCCTCCTCAAGAACTTAGTGATCACCACTAGCATCCCCGACGTGTTCCCGCGGCTCACGTTGACCAGTCGCTGGACCACTAAGTCCTTGGTGAGCTCCAGGCAGTTGGTGGAGTTGTGGACCGTCTCGGCGTCGTCCACCTCAGTGAAGGAGATCAGGTTGCTGGAGATCTCGCTCAGGCTGTGGCCGTAGAGCCTCAAGTTCACCATGCTGCCCTCGGACACGAAGATGATGCCATCCGGGTTCATCCCGCACGACTTGTTGCAGCTCGCCAGCCTCATGCCCAGGATCACGCTCTGCTGGGGGCTGCTCTGGCCGCTGGCCGCCCGCGTCCATAGCGGCAGCAGCAGCGCGGCCAGGAGGAGGCGCCCTCGGGCCGGCCAGCCGTCCC
>NC_022028.1:21601229-21601977 GCF_000317375.1 Microtus ochrogaster | reverse complement strand
GACGTCAGGCCGCGCCCCGCCCGCCCCGCCGCCCCACGCCCCTTATTTGCATGAGAGGTCCCGCCCCTACCCGTGCTCACGCGCCCGGCTTAAGGAGGTCTGCGCGCTTAAGGTGGAACGGCGCTAGACAAACGCTAGAGCCCGCGGCAGGGGTGCGCCCAAGCCTCCGCGCGGAGCCAGGCTTCTCCCGCGCTCCCCCTTAGGGAACCCGGCTCCCTGGCCCCGCGCGCCCGGCTCCTTCCGGATCCTCTCTGCACGCTGTGGCTCGGCTCTGGGGCGGTGGCGCTTCTCCTTGGGCACAGGGAGGAAAATGCATTTCCCGATTTAGAAAAAGAAAAGGGAACCTGAGGGCTCAGGCTGGCATTACAACCTCCTCACTTCTGGGATTTTTGCTGACCTTGACCCGAGACCAGAAGTAAGTGGTCACTGCTCTCCAGCTTACCCCAACCCACCGCTCGCTTCTGCCTAGGGGCTCTACCCTACCTCTAAAGCGCCTAGAGCGGCCAGCCTCTAACTTAGGTTAACCACCTGTCATTTCTATTTAGGGCTGGGTTTTCACTGAATACCCAATATGTGCCAGACACTTGTTTCAGCCTCTGACGATATAGTAATGAACAAGCTAAAACCTTTGTCCATCGTAGTTTACAGCCTAGAACTGGAAGGCACATGGTCCTGCGTTGTGCCCTTAATAATAAACTGGTAACAAGTACAAAAAGAAGGAGGAGGAGGAGGAGGAGGAGGAGGAGGA
>NC_022028.1:21599537-21601079 GCF_000317375.1 Microtus ochrogaster | reverse complement strand
GAAGAAGAAGAAGAAGAAGAAGAAGAAGAAGAAGAAGAAGAAGAAGAAGAAGAAGAACCACCTAGGCACAAATCCTAGGCCTTTCAGATTTCCACTGTTAATCCTAGTTCCTGTCTGTAAATGACAGTAGGAATGAATGCTTTGTTTTGTTTTGTTGAAACAAGGTCTTAGGTAGCCCAATATAGCTTTGAACTTTCAAAATCCGAGGCTGACCTTCAACTCCTGATCTTCCTTCCTTCACCTCCCAAGTGCAGGGTTTACAGGCAGGTACCACCATGCCTGGGTTGACTGTGTTTTTTAGTTACGGTTTTAGTTTTTAAGTTGATGGCTGAAAGAATGATAACAGCACCACCTGGCTAAGCATGTGGGAACAATTGGCTTACACACTGAGCGCGACAGGACAACGCTCTGTGAAGAGGCTTTGCTATGGAGTTGCCGCTGCCGGCTCTTTCAGGACTATACCCTTAACCCCAAATTGTGGTGAGTGGCCAGCTGAGGCAGCTGCCTGTGGAAACAAACAGAGAGGTGTGGTTGCTGTCCTAGCCTTGAGATCACCGCTTCCTGAATGGCCCTGCTTGGATGTCATTCTGCAGCTGTGAACTCAGTGTGTGAGGATGACCACAGCCCTCCACCTAGAGCTGTCCGCCCTGTGGTGTGAAAGGCAGGACATGGAGGACAAACGTCCTTATCTTAGTTGTGGAGCTACACTAAGCAGCAGGGACCACTGGGCTCCCAACAAGGCTTCCCCAGGTCCTGGAGACACAGAAAGCCCTTCTCTACCTCCCTGTATAAATTCCTGTGTTTATTTTTACTTTGGTACACAGTCTGCCAATAAAAGCAACAATCGATACCAGCAGCTAAAAGCCTAAACAGAAGGGAACACTCATGGGGTGTTGTGGGGGAGGCTTGGTAGCAGAAGCTGGATTAAATGCTCTGGCATCAAGGGCGAGGGTGTCTGTAAACAGCCTGCTGGAGGAAGTTCCTTATGAGTAGGTGCCTCACCTCATACACCCAGTGTGTCTAGAAGACTAGGCTCTTAACAGTAGCCTCACTTTAGGCACTGGCAAAGACTTCCTGTCGTTCCCCCCTCCCCTTTGTCTCCTCCAGCCTGGAAGGGTCACCTGCATTATTTGAAAGCAACCCCAGGTCTCTGAAAATCCCCTACCCGGCTTCCCCATCATCCCAGTTGTCCACGGGCCCCCTGATTGCCCTTCCTGTCCTTAAAAACTTTCCCATTCTATTATCGATCGATTGGCTATTTTTATTTTGCCCTTTTGGGGCTGTGTTCACTGGCACGTTGTAGGTAGGCACTCAGTGGAAGCAATAGAAGCCAACAAAGGGAAAAAAACTAAGCACTTGAGCTACTTGGGTTAAAAGAAGATGTAAAGAAACAGGGGAAATAAAGCAAGACAGGGACAATGGTGAGGGTCTGCTGTCTGTTAAACTCAAGCTAATTCACAATTGGATTTCCATAGTGATTAGGAGAAGAAGAGTAGATTCCATGAAGTAAAGAAATGTAATTTGGAGCAGTGGTGGTGCATG
>NC_022028.1:21596294-21598982 GCF_000317375.1 Microtus ochrogaster | reverse complement strand
AAAAAAAAAAAGCTGTGTGTAACAGTGCCTGTCTGTAATCCCAGCCCTGGGAGACAAAGACTGGAGGATCCCTGGGGTTTGTTGCCAGCCAGTCTGGCCAAATCGGTGAGCTCCAGAGTAAGTGAGAGACCCTATCTTCAAAAAGTAAGGCGGAGTAAATATAAGAATATACCTGACGTTGACCTCCAAACTCCGTGTATGCACACACAGGCACGCGGATTAAAGAAAGAAAGAAATGGTAATATAAGAGATGTCAGAAGAGCTCAGGCTTGTGACTTGGTGGTTGTGGCTGTCAGCTTGCACCTCTAGGGAGGGCATCTGCCTTCTTTTCTCATAAATACAGAGAAGAATCTATGGCATATAGCATCAGGAGATTTAAACCTGGATGGCTGTGTGGCTCACAGCAACTAGGCTGTGAGAATGGAGACACTTCTCTCTTTGGGGACAGAGAAAGACCCCTGTCTCTCCGCCTCAGGGTGGCCGGTCCTTACTCATCGGAGTTGTCTCCTTTTGCAAGTAAGGAATTGGGGGGAAAGTCCTCCTTAGGCGATGAGCATCTCAAAGCATTCCGTTCATGAGTTCCTTGGACGTGGATGGTCCTTTCTGAGTGTAGACCCTACGACAGTGTGTCTACCTCTCCCACGGTTGCAGCCGCTTCTTCTTAGTCCTAGGCAATGGAGCTACCTTAACCGGTGTCACTCTCTTTCTTGCCCCTGGCTTCACACTAATGCTGGGTTTGATTGATGAAGGACTCTGAACTGGCAAACCAAGATCTTACCCTTCCAAGCTAGATTCTTTGTCTCTTCACCTTCTAGGTTCCTAGGATGGAAAAACTGTGAAAAATAAATAAATCTGCCTTTCTGCTAATGATGCCCAGAATCTGCAGCCTGCCCTGAACTCACACTGGAAGTCAGTTGGAATGTGTCATGGACCCTGGAGTGGAAAGCCTGATTGGGGACAGAGGGGCATTTATCAGAGGATGGTGCAAGCCGTCGTTGGTTTGCATAGCAAGTCTGCACTAGCCCCCTCGTAAGCCTACATATGTCCTTATTATTTATAGGACATGTCCCAGCCATTGTATTGTCTCAGGAGACAAGGGACCTTTCTCCATGTATAGGGGGACAAAATGAGCTGAAAATTAGCTCAAATCCCAACTCAAATCACAGCAAGTGAGGGCATGGTTACCTGGGTGTAGCGAGTGTCATGATTTCTGACTTCTTGAGTCGGAGAATAAAGTGAAAACATCAGGTTAGAGGGCCATACCAAGGAAAGGATGTGCCTCACGCGGGAATGCCAAGCCACAGAGCAGAGAGACGGTTGATATTAATTGGGTAAGTAGGCTTCAAAGGTCTCCTTGGGGGCAGAACCACAAGGGGCTGGATGCCCCTGTGTTGGGGGTCAGAGTTCTGCAGGTACACTGCGGGCTGGTTCAGCTACTGACTACCCATGAAGCCTGGGTTTCTGGATTAGTCTTGAGTGCTGTGTGATGATGCTCAGTGAGGTCTTCACGGGCTATGACAAGAATTCAATAGATGTGCTTAGTGATAACGATCATGATACAAGTGATGTAATCAGGAGTCTTAAAGAGGACACGCCCCTGTCCCTTGTTTTGAAAAAACATTTGCTCTTATTATTTAGGAATTTTATACATATAGTTAATGTATTTTGATCATACCTACTCCCCTTTTCAATTCCCCCTGGATCTCCACCCACAATATGTCTCCCTCCAACCTCATGCTCCACCCCTTTTTAATAAGCGTCGGTGTCAGATTAGTGCTACCCATATGTACTTGGGTGTAGGACTGTAGCCTGGAACACGGGAAACCTACCAGTGGCTGCACTCATCAAAAGATATTACCCTTCCTCCCCCACCAGCTATTAACTACCAATAGTTCTCTGGTCGGGGTGGGGGATCTCATGAGCCTCTCCCCCAGTCGTTCCGAAAATCTCACTGGCTTGATCTTGTGCAGTAACCGCAAGTACTATTAGTTCTTGAGTGTAGTGAGCATGTCATATCCAGAAGATAGCATACCACAGCTCTGCTCTCCACACTCCTGCTTTAAAGCTCTCCTAAGCCTGAGCCTTAGCGGTGCTTATGGAGGAGGGAGCCATTAGTATAGATGTCCCATTTAGAGCTGTGCGCTCAGTCACTCACTCTCAGCCCTTTGCCTACTTCTGAGTCCCCTCGCAAGATGCTTCCCCGACAAAGGAGAGAGCAGCACAAATCTATGGGTATCCACATAAATATTTAAAAGGCAGTCCGGCAACATGGTCATTTAGCAAAACAATAATAGTAGGTTCCTCCCTAGATGCCCTCATTCTTTTTTTTAATCACTGTGTGTCCCCATCTACCCCTGGCCACACAGCCTTCTTCTTCCCTTTTCTCCAAAGGGAGATCTGTAGAGAATGGTGGGTGGGGCAGGAGGGAGAAGCTGAGAGAAAGGTCACATAGGACCAAACAGATCACTGGCCTCTGGGGAAGGGAGCAAGGAAGATGGAGTGGCAGAGGTGCTGGATAGAAGTGAGCTGGAGACAGGTCTTCAAAGGGGTCAGAACCTGGAAGTCTATGCAAATCAGGGAGAGAGAAGCCCACCGTTCAGCATCCAGGAGACCCCAGCATCCAGGGGATCCCAGCATCCAGCCTACCATCCAGCATCCAGGAGACCCCAGCATCCAGCCTACCATCCA
>NC_022028.1:21594950-21596004 GCF_000317375.1 Microtus ochrogaster | reverse complement strand
TTGTGAGCCACCATGTGGTTGCTGGGAATTGAACTCAGGACCTTTGGAAGAGCAGGCAATGCTCTTAACCTCTGAGCCATCTCTCCAGCCCAAACCTAAGGTTTTTACTTGTGTAGCACGTAAGTGTTCTAACATTGGGCTTCATCCCTGGTTCATTATATATTCTTGAAACAAGTCCTCTGTTCTAAGATTGTGGTTTACATCGATGGTCCTCCATCCAACGGGTTGTCTGTTTCTTTGTTGGTGACAGGCTGGCCTTGAACTCAATACCCTGGGCCACCAAGCTCTTGAGTGCTGGCATCCCAGGCCAGTGCCATCACCCCCACCTCTTCAGGGTGCTTTGGTGTCTGGTGCTGGAGAGGGAACACAGGGCCTCACACTTGTAAAGATATGCTCTACCACTAAGCTGAACCCACAGCCCTGACCTTTTTGTATTGTTAGGGATTAGCTAGTGATGCTAGGGAAAAGGAAAGGCTGAGATAACAAACCTGACTGTTGACAGAGGATTCAAAGCCAAGTGCCTGGGATCACCGCTCCCTGGCACCTCTGACCCTTGTGTGGATTTGAAGCTGATCAGTGGGTTTGTTCATTCCTGGCCTTGACAAGTCTCACTTTCCCAAGCTTCTTATTCCAAATGATCAACAGATAGAGGCAGCCTTGCCTGGAAAAGATAAGAGAAAATACAAAGGGCAGCACGCTGTAGGGCCTCCTGATCAGTGATCCTTCCCTAGGCTTACACCATGCAATTCGATGCCGGATTGCTTTGCCTAGCATATGCCAGGCCCCAGGGCTCAATCTACAGAGTGGAGAAAGGGAGAGCAGAATATCAAGAGAATAATTGTAAGGATTAAGGACCATTCCAGTGCCCACCTGACTTTGGGTAAAATTAAATCCAAAGAAATTTCACAGAAGCTTCTTCCATTTTTGCAATGCCTGGCAAGACAAAAGCAGTATTTCTCCAACAGATCATCCGGCACTCACCAGGATGGCTAGTCCTGCGAGCCAGCTTCTTCTAGGGACTCCCTGTTTCTGCCTTTTGCGGGCACATATGGGA
>NC_022028.1:21593211-21594810 GCF_000317375.1 Microtus ochrogaster | reverse complement strand
GAGGGCGCCAGTCCTCATTACAGATGGTTGTGAGCCACCATGTGGTTGCTGGGAATTGAACTCAGGACCTTTGGAAGAGCAGACAATGCTCTTAACCTCTGAGCCATCTCTCCAGCCCTTGAAAATATTCTTAAACCCGGCATGGTAATACACGCCTTTAATCCCAGTACTCAAGAGGAAGAGGCAGGCAGCTCTCTATGAGTTTGAGGCTGGCCTGGCCTACAAGTTCCAGGACAACCAGGGCTACACAGAGAAACTCTGTTTCCAAAAACGAAACAAAACAAAAAAACCGAAAAACAAAACAAACAAAAAAAGAGGCAGGAATGACAGTGCCAGGGATTAGGGTAGAAGAGGAAGAAGCACTTAGCCAGTGGCTTTCGATACAAAACTACAAGTCGGCTTCCTGAGACTATGTTTAACTCCTTGCTCGCATAGGCTCTCTCTTTCCCCCCTTTCTCCTCTCTCCTCTCTTTCTTCAATCTTTCTCCCCATGCACCCCCACTCCCTTCCTCCCCCCCTCGTGTGTGTGTGTGTGTGTGTGTGTGTGTACATGTGTACTAGAGCCCAGGAAAGCTAGAGGCATCTGACCCTTAGAACTGGAGGAGCTGGAATAGAGGGAGGCAGTCGTGAGAGCCACAGGATGTGGTGCTAGACCCAGCTCAGCTGTATGTACTCTAAACCACTGAGCCACCTCTCTAGCCCATCTATTGTGTTTTATTTTTTAAGATTTATTTAATTTTATATGCATGTATTTTTTCCAACGTGTGTATACCACATGTGTGCCCAGTGCCCACGGAGGTAAGAGGAGGGTTTTAGAACCTTTGAAACTGGAGTTATAAATAATTGTGAGCCACTAAGTAGGTGCTGGGAACTGAATCCAGAACCTCCATTGGAGCTCTTAACTATTGAGCCATCTCTCTGGTTCTAAAGAGAGAGAAAAAAAAGTCTGATATTGACCCAGTCAAATTGATTTTCTTTCTTTCTTCCTTCCTTTCTTTCTTTCTTTCTTTCTTTCTTTCTTTCTTTCTTTCTTTCTTTCTTTCTTTCTCAGAGACCCAGCTGCCTCTGTCTCCTGAGTGCTAGAGCCACTTGGCCACCACCACCCAGCTTAAATTGATGTCTTCAGCAATCCACAACAAGAACAATACTGGTCTCATGTGTTGCTAAAAGCATCCCATTGGAACTGCCCTTGGCCCTGGGAGAGAGGATTAGAATGTTCTCTTTGCCAGTTCTCTGTCATTGGTGTCATTGGCACATTCATGGTGTGCTGGCTAGTTTCACGTCAACTGGACAAAAGTAAAAGTCATCTGAAAGGAGGGAACCTCAACTGAGAAAATGCCCCCATAAGATCTGGCTGTAAGGGATTTTCTTAAGTAGTAATTGTAGGTGGTGCCATCCCTGGGCTTGTGGTCCTGGGTTCTATAAGAAAGCCAGTAGGCAGCACCCCTCTATAGCCTCTGCACCAGCTCCTGCCTCCAGGTTCCCACCTGGCTTGAGCTCCTGTCCTGACTTCCTATGATGATGATCTATGATGTGGAAGCATAAGCTGAATGAACCCTTTCCTCCCCAAGTTGCTTGGGTCATGGTGTTTCATCACAG
>NC_022028.1:21589899-21593081 GCF_000317375.1 Microtus ochrogaster | reverse complement strand
GGGTTTCTCTGTGGCTTTGGAGCCTGTCCTGGAACTAGCTCTGTAGACCAGGCTGGTCTCGAACTCACAGAGATCCGCCTGCCTCTGCCTCCCTAGTGCTGGGATTAAAGGCGTGCGCCACCATCGCCCGGCAATGAGGCAAGTTTTGATTGTGTCCCAGCCCCACTCAGAAATCAGGGCATGAGATCTTCATTCCCAGGTGTCCAGATTTCCTCAGGTTTAGCTAATGATTGCCACCACACAAGCTCCTCGGAAGAGCCTGTAGTGTGTGTTGCTGGGCCTCAGGGCCTTTTACACAAGAGGACTGAATCAGAGGCAGGCTCTGTCCTAATCTAAATTCTTGGTTGCACAGTCCTTCCTGGGGCTATAGTTTGGGTGTGTCCCCTGGAGTTCATGTGTTGGAAATTCAGCCCCCAAAGTCATGTGTTGATGGTATCTGCAAGTAGAGACTTTGAGAAGGAATTAGCATTAGGCAAGATCACTATGAGGGCAATAGAATGCTTTCAGTCTTCCCATGGCATTTCTTCTGCCATGGTATGGCATAGGCACAGGCTCTCACTGACTGCTGAGAACCTGATCTTGGACTTCTCCCACCCCAGAGCCATGAGTCCAGCGAACACTTATTCTTTATAAGCTAACTGGTCTCAAGGAATTTGTTATAAGAACAAATGAACAAAGATATTAGTCAACCAAAGGGGGAAAATACAATTATTTCACTACCTGAAGGAAAAGGCTAGCTTAGATTGAATTGCAGGGGATTACTTTGATCTGTTCCAGGGTCTGTCCTCTCCATGGCCCAATCCACTCCTGCCCTTGGGGATGGATGGGCACCTCTTTCATCTTCTCCCATGTCTTTTCTTTTTTTAGATTTTACTTTTTTTTTTTTATGAGTGTTTGCCTAAATATATATATCTGTGCACCGTGTGTGTTCAGGGCCCATGGAGGAGCAGAAGAGGGTATCAAATCCCCTGGCCTGGAGTTATAGACTGTGAGCTTCCCTGTGGTTGCAGAGAATCAACTGATAAATAAAAACAAATATTGGAAAATAGTTTTTGCATTTCTTTATTTTAGCATGTGTATATGTGTGTGTGCTGCTACACATGTTTGGAGATCAGAGGACAACTGATCTCCAGAGTTGGTTTTCGCCTTCTGCTGTGTGAGCACTGGGGCTTGAACTCAGGTCCTTAGGCTTGGCAGCAAGCACTTTTATCCACTTAGTCATCTCTATGGCCCCAGAGCTCCAAATCCATGGGATCCAACAGATACCCTCTTCTGATTTTTTGTAGGTGCCAACCATGCACATGGTATATGTGCATGGAGGTAAAACATCCAAACATGCAAAATAAACATGTATGAAAAACATGTAAATCTATTTTTTAAACTAAAGTCTTTTTTCTCTTTTACTTTCTTTTTCTTTTTATCTTTTTATTTTTTATTTTTCATTTTTAAAGACAGGGTTTCTCTGTGTAGCCCTAACTGTCCTGGAACATTCTTTGTAGACCAGACTGGCTTTGAACTCACAGAGATCCAATTGCCTCTGCCTCCCAAGTGTTGGGATTAAAGGTGTGCACCATCATCACTCAGCAATCTGCCACAATTTAAATCTTCCACCTCACTCCACTTTCGGTCTTCACTGCTTTGAAGAGTATAACTTGTCTCCAAATTTTGGATTTTCTCTGTGGTCTTGTGACTGACAAGACCTTACTATGTAGCCCTGACAGGCCTGGGGCTCATTGTAACCCAGGCTGGCCTTGAATTTGGGTTAATCCTACAATTTCTGCCTCCTGAGAGCTGGGACTATAGATGTACCCGGGCTGGGCAGATGGTGGATCCTTAAAACAGTTATTTATGTGACTGTGTATACATTTAAGTGTATGCCATGGCTCCCATGTAGAGGTCAAAGGTCAGTTCTCTCCTCCCACCATGTGGGTCCCAGGAATAGATCTCAGGTCATTAGTGGTGAGCACTTTTGCCTTCCTGTCCCTCTGCATAGTCCTAGGGTGGAGTGTTACATCTGCTGAAGCAGAGGTTTGACGGCGGCAGGAAGTGACAATCTTTCTTTCTTTCTTGGGTCACCCCCACCTCTTGACTGTGGGAGGTATGTTAGTTTTGTTGTTGTTGTTTTGTTTGTTTGCTGTGTAGCAAATTACTGCCCCCTCCTAATTGAGAGGCTCAAAGCAGTAAACATTTATTAAGTCAAATTCCCATGGGTCAGGAATCAGGAAACAGTTTATCTGGGTGGTTCTGGCTCACAAATTGTACTCAGGGCTGTCTGGAGCTGCAGTCATCTGAATGGTTGATGGGGGCTGGAAAATCCACTTCCAAATTCTCATCCCTGGCCACTGGTAAGAGGCTGGAGTTTTCCCATTATTCTGTCTGTTTGAAGGATTAGGTAACTGGCTTTCCCCAGAACAAGTGATCCAAGAAGGGTTGGTGGGAAGACGAGGTTTGTTTTGTGATCTCACAAAAGGACAAATCACTACTTACTTCCTATTACATTCCTATTTCGTGGGTCACAGTCACATGAATCGTATCTGATATTCTGGAGAGAAGAACCCACATAAAGACCCTAAATTGAAAATAGCCATCAGGGGTCTGGCTCTCGCAGGATATACAGAAACATCCCCTTCACTGAATGTTAATGTTTTTTGTTTTGTTTTGCTTATTCGAGATAGGTTCTCCTTAAGCCTGGCTGTCCTGAAACTCACTGTGTAGGCCAGGCTGTCCCCAAACTCAAGGAAGGCCTCCTGGCCTTGGCTTTCCAAATGCTAGGATTAAAGACCTGGGCCACCATGACTAGCTCAGGCTAGAATCTTAAACGTCCCCCACGGGCTCACATTTTGAATAACCAATCTCTCTCTATTGGTGGTACCATTTTAATGTTGATAGCTGGGGCTGATAGTATAGCTCATTTAGATCCTGGGTTCAATCCTCAGAACCACAACCGATAGATAGATAGATAGATAGATAGATAGATAGATAGATAGATAGATAGATAGATAGATAGATAGATAGATAAAATCCAGCTAGTAAGTAGAAAGCTGGCTCAGTGGTTAAGAACAGTTGTGTTCTTGCAGAGGATTTGGGCTCAGTTCTCAGGATCCACGTGGTGGTGGCTCATAACCATTTGTAACTTCAGTTCCAGGGGACCTGACTCCCTCTTCTGGCCTCCGCAAGCACTG
>NC_022028.1:21571720-21588834 GCF_000317375.1 Microtus ochrogaster | reverse complement strand
AAAAAAAAAAAAAAAAAAAAAACCAAAGCAAATCAAGCCCATACTCCCACTTACCAAGTGCTAACTGTGTCTTAGCCTTTCACCTTTCTCTTCTTACCCCACTTTGGTACTTAGAGTAATTCTATGATGTGAGTCTTTGTGATATTCCCTTTTTACACACAGAAAAAAACAGGTCCCAAACACCTTAAATACCTTGCTTGAGGCCAAGGGAGTAGACAGGCCAGCATGGCACAATGCTGAAATCCAACCCTGATTGTCTCCAGCATTCCAAGGAGCCATGTTCACGGAGAAATGTTGAAGCTAAAGAACACACACATTTTCAGGACAGAAGCTAGAAATCTTTATTTAAGGAACAGCTGTGGGCTAGGGATACAGCTCAGTGGTAGTCTGTGACCTTCGCACAACAACTATCCTCAGTGCAAACCAACGAGAGGGAAGCTGCTGAGGGTGTTCTTCACGTCAGCTGAGCACTTTGGAGGCTAACCCAGGAGGATTGGTTTGAGGCCAGCCTGGACTACCTAGTGAGAATGTTGTCTGTGCTTTATTTTGTTGTGAAATAGGATCTCACTGTGTAGCCCAAGTTAGACTGAAACTTTCTGTGTAAACTGGACTGGACTTGAACTCACAGAGATGGCTCATAGGTAGGCAGGTCTCTGAGTTCCAGGACAGCCTGTTCTACAGAGCGAGTTCCAGGACAGCCGAGATTACACAGAAAATCCCTGTATTGAAAAAAAAAAAAAAAAGACAAACCAAACAAACAAACCACCCCCCAAGGCAAAGAAAAACAAAACAAAAGCCCTTAGCCATATGTGAGTTTAGATGTTCAAAAACATAGAGCAATGCAATTTGAGAAACACTACCTTGTTTTCACAGTTGGACTCCTTACACACATTTTTATTATGTTTGTAGCATTGGCTGACCAGAAACTCACTATGCAGACCAGGTTTGCCTTGAACTTGTGCCTCTTTGTGCTAGGATAACAGGTGTACATGGCCATACCCACACAAGCCTAGTCTTCAGTGTTTAGTCTAACCTTGGCCTCTTAGCTTTCCACGAGAACCAGCATCCTCTGCTTATATTGGGAACCACCACCATCAAGCAGGCTCAGGAGTTGGACCAGGTGACCCTCCCAGGTTCCAGACTGGTTTCTAGACATGCTCATGGTTTCCTCTTGTTTCTAAGACGCTGATTTTCCTTGCAGGTTTTAGGTTCTTCTCTTTCTTTCTTTCCTTTTATGTTCTCTCTCTCTCTCTCTCTCTCTCTCTCTCTCTCTCTCTCTCTGTCTGTCTGTGTGTGTGTGTGTGTGTGTGTGTGTGTGTGTGTGGTGTGGTGTGTAACAATGTCTACTTGCTAAGTAAACAAGGCTGGCCTCCAACTTGGGGCAATCCTCCTGACTGCTGCGGCTATAGGCATGTGATACTGCAGCTGGCTCTCCCAGATTAATAGGCATGCACTCTCCCAAATACTTCCTTTTAAAAGGGCCAGAGTCACTTTCCCAGAATACATTTCACAAAGTGTTTAAGGCCATGAATGGTCCTGCAGATCAATAATCCTAACACTGAAGAGGCTAAGGCAGGAAGACTTCAAGTTTAGGTACGAGCTTCTCAAGCTGGAGGCACACCTGGACCACATATTGAGACCCTTTCAGCCACACCTCCTAATGACCTGTTGTTTTATTCATAGATGAATGCATCTCTCAAACCTCATCAGAGAAGCTTCTATTAGTAGGAGATGGTGATGAACACAGAGACCCACAACTGGCTAAGGTACAGAGAGTAAGAGAATATGCTCTGTCCCAAACGGAATGCCTACACTGCACATCCTCCTCCCGAAGCTCAGGAATCCTTGCAGAAGCGAGCGTGGGAAGAGTGTAAGAGGCAGAGTCAGTGGATAAGCTGCAAGAGCATGGTGTCTTCCAGACACAGCAGAGCAGATGCACATAGGAACTCAGAACAGTTAGGACAACGTGTACAAGCCCAGTGCAAAGTCAAGCCAAATCAAATCTCAGCAGGGAGAAGGGAAGAAGGGAAGCAGACATGAAGCCTCACCCCTTGCTGGGGATCTATTGGGAGCTGTTGCTGGAAGATGTTGAGAGAGAGAGAGAGAGAGAGAGAGAGAGAGAGAGAGAGAGAGATATTTCTTCAACTGTGTTGTTCCTGGTAGGTTGACCATGTTCCTGTGGAAGGCCACACATCCCTGAATATATGGGCACAGCAAACCAGACATGATATCATGATATGGGGGGAAAAAGGGGACACAAAATTGGTTTGTAGGGAAGGGAAGTGGATCTCAAAGGAGTTGTGGGTGTTGATAATGTCGAAATTTATTGTACCGAATTCTCAAAGAAATAATTTCCTATAAAGGAAAAATAACTTTTAAAAAGGAAATTTAAAAAAATGAATTAATAGGCAAGTTGTAACAAATTCTCATGTGCCTTATAGAACGCTCTATAATCCCACTGTGCATATATATCCTTCACAGAGTCTTTGATCTCATGCTTTCAGCAATCCGGTTGTGTTAATCTTCTCACACCCATTTTACCCACAGAGATCCAGGCACATGAAGTTCCCCGAGTTCATACAGCAGATTTTGGTCTCAAAAAAAGGCAGACATGGGGCTGGAGAGATGGCCCAATAGTTAAGAGTACTTGTTGTTCTTGCAGAAGACCTAGGTTCAGTTCCCAGCATCCACATGGTGACTCACAACCATCCTTAGCACCAGCTTCAGGGGATCTAATGCCCTCTTCTGACCTCATGCACCTGGTACACAAACATACATTTCAGCAAAACACTCATACACATAAAAATGAAATAAATCAATGGGGTAGTGGCACATGTCTTTAATCCCAGCACTTGGGAGGCAGAGGCAGGCGCATCTCTGTGAGTTTGAGGCCAGCCTGGTCTACAGAGAGAGTTCCAGGATAGCAGAGCTATTATATAGAGAAACCATGTCTCAAACACTACCCCTAAGAGAAAGAAGGAAATATAAAAAAGACATTTAATTCCAACTGGCATATGACAGAGCTCTCCTCCTTGCCCCATTCTGCAAATGCTTGTCAATCATAAGCCTTGACTCTGTAGCAAGGGGACATCTGGGTGCTAGAGGAGACCCTAATTCATGGGAGCTCTGCCTCTTGGCACAGCTGCCACAGATCTGAGGCCTGGCCATCAGGACTTTGATTTTGATGAGTTCACCTTTGACTAAGTAAAGCAATGAAGTCATAAACGCAGACTGATTTTTTTTTAAATTAGGGCAAGGTTTCAAGCATGTTAGACAAATGCTCTACCCTTGAGCTACAATCTTCTCCTTGCCCCCTTCTCTTCCTCATCTTCCTCGTTCTCTTCCTCCTTCTCTTCTTCTCTGCCCTCTACATGTGTGTGCATGCATGTATGTGTGCATGTGTAAATGTGTGCGTGTGTGAGTATGTGTATGCTGAAAACTGAATCCAGGGCCTTGCGTCCTCTGCCACTAAGCTACATCCTCGTCTCTTTGTTTTATTTTTGTTTTTTTGAGGCAGCTCTGGCTGTCTTGGAACTAACTATATAGACCAGGCTGCCCTCAAATTCACAAGAGACCTGCCTGCCTCTGCCTCCCTCCTCTGCAGAATTAAAGGTGTGCGCCACCATGTTTGGCTCATCCTTTTCTTTTTTTGACAGTGTTTTGCACCATAGCCCAAGCCAGTCTTGAATCCAACTATTCTTCTACCCATATTTCTGGGATTGTAGGTATATGTCACCACATCTGGCTCTTACTTAGTCTTTCTTTTTTTTGGGGGGGGGGGGTTTCGAGACAGGGTTTCTCTGTGGCTTTGGAGCCTGTCCTGGAACTAGCTCTGTAGACCAGGCTGGTCTCGAACTCACAGAGATCCGCCTGCCTCTGCCTCCCAAGTGCTGGGATTAAAGGCATGCCGCACCACCACCCCATCAAGGCCCCTGTTTTCTAAGATCAGTGATCAACAGCTGCACCTCCAAGTTGTCTGTTGTCCTATACCTTTAATCCCAGCACTTGGGAGGAGAGGCAGGTGGATCTCAGTAAGTTTGAGGCCAGCCTGGGCTACAGAGTGTATCAGGACAAACTCCAAAGCTACACAGAGAAACCCTGTCACAAAACAAAACAAACAAACAAAAAAGCCCCTCCCCAAAAAAGAGTTTTTAGACAAAGTCTTAAATCTTGCTCAGTTGCCAAGGGCCAAGGCTGGCCTCAATGTGAGGCATTCCTTCTGCCTCACCCTCCTGAGTGCCAGGATTACAGACATGCATCATTATGTCCAGAACTTCTATTTTTAAAGATTTATTTATTTTTATTTTATGTGTGTGGCTGTTTTGCCTGCCTGTATCTGTATGCCACATGTGTGCAGTGCCCTTGAAGATCAGACAAGAGCATCAGATCCTCTGGAACTGTAGCTACAGACAGTTGTGAGACACCATGGAAGGGCTGGGAACCCAAGCCTGGATGTCTGCAGAGCCAGGGTTCTTAACTGACAGGTTCTCCCCAAAAAGTTCTTGATTTCTACTGAGAAACGGAAACTGCTAAGACAGAGAGAATGCCGGGAGTCCTCATGAACTTATTAGAAGACCAGGTTTGAAGGAGACCCAACTAGGGGACTCAGAAACACCTTTTCCAGCCAGGTGCAGTGGTACACACCTTTAATCCCAGCACTCGGGAGGCAGAGGCAGGGCGATTTTTGAGTTTGAGGCCAAGCTGATTTGCAAAGCAAATTCCTTGACAGCCAGGGTTTACACAGAGAAACCCTGTCTCTGAAAACCAGAAAGAAAGAAAAGAGAATGACAAAGTGGAGGCACCACCATCCCCAGAGCCGAAGGGATGCACAACGGGCATTTTACAGATGCTGCCTGCCCTGGAGTTAGGCATCCCCAGATCACGGGAATGTCTGACAGCAGAAAGGGTGGCAGGTTAACCCCTGACCCATCTTTCAGAAGGTACTTGGTGAATAAGGTCATGTGGGGAGGAGATCACAGCTTTTCTTCTTTCTCTTTACAGCTCAGCACTTTGATATTGCTGATTGACCGGGTCGTTCTTCTGGAAGGCAGCTTTTCTGTGTCCCCTCACCATTTCCTGTTCAGAGAAATGGATGTTTTAAAATAATTGTCTTTCTCTAGAATAGTCTAAAGTAAAACCCACTTCTTTATTGAATAATGATGATGATGACAATAATAATTTTTGAGACAGGATCTCACTATAACGCCAGCTGGCCTGGAACCACTATGTAAGCTAGACAAAGATCCAACTGCATTTGTCTGCCAAGTGCTGAAATAAAAGTTACATACCTCTAAACCTGACTCTCTCTCTCTGTATGTATATGTGTGTGTATTTTTATATACATAAACTTATATGTATGTATATATTTTTTCCAGACAGGATTTTCCTGTATAGCTCTGGCTGGCCTGGTAATTGCTACATGAATTAGACTGGCCTCAAAGCTGTAGCAATTCTCTTGCCTCAGCTTCTTGAGTGTTAGGTACAGGTGTGAGCCACTGCCTAATCCTTCCAGAGTAATCCTGATGAGACATTCTCCCTTCATCCTTCTCGTGATGACCACCTTGCTTATCTGTTCCCTAGAACCTCAGGTTCCATTCCTTTTAGATACCTTCATCGTTAATGGGCAGTCTCCCTATTGCGATAGTCTGAAGAAAACCATCTGGTTTCCTGGCCGGCAAATCCACCTTGCCTGCTCATTTGCCTTTTTCTCCCATCACCTTACAATGAGAATCTGGTGATGAACATCTATCAGAAATCTGGCTGACAGCTATGTAACATGGGTTCATATTACTAAGCCCTGCTGTATGGTGTACTTAGAAATGGGGAGCTGGAGCCAGGCCTGAAGGTTCACGAGTCATTTTAGCACTAGGGAGGCTGAGGAACTAGGATCAGGAGTTCAAAGCCCCTCCTCCCCCCTTAGGCTACCAAGTGAGTTCAACAGCAGCCTGGGCTACAAAGGAGACCCTGTCTTAAAGGGAAAGGAGGTTGGGGGGGGGACATAGCTCAGTGGTATAGTACTTGCCTAATATATATGAAATTCTTCATTTAGTTCCTCTATAGTGCACAAAAATAAAGAAATAAATAAGGGCTGGAGCTATAGCTTAATGGCAGAACATTTACCTAGCATGTACAAGGTCTGGGTTTAATCCACAGCTCCACAAGGAAGGGCGAAAACCCAAGACAATGGGATAGCCAAAGAAGTAAATAAAAGTAATTAAAGGTTAAATTTTATTATTTAAGCACAATGCAAGCAATGTAGCTGACAGAGGAATACAGTGGAAATAGTTCTTCCAAACCATTAGAACACTTACTCTGTATTGGTGATAAAGGCTAGGGAGTGGGGAAGTGGGTGGGACCTGGTGTAGGAAGTGAGTAAGAACTGCTTCCTGTAGCTCATTAGCTGCATTCCTTGTAAGAGAAAAATGCATAATCTATTAACCGAGTTACATAATTCCAGTGACACCCATCATAATAGACCTATGTACACACTGATCTGATCTGGTTGTGAAGGGCTTTGAATGCCACACTAGGGAGATTGGATTTTATCCTACGGCCATTGTGGGTCATGAAGGGCTTTACAGTCAAGGTATGGACATAAACAGATTAACTGTGTCTGTCACCACGCAGATGTTTTGGATGGAGTTTGTAAAAGATCATTGGTAAAAGCTGCTCTTCCCTGAAGCAAACTCATGTTATGTTTCTGGTTATTCATGTTCAGGAGAGCGTCAAATTCGACTACGTCTATTGGGAAGATGTAAACGCAGATCTGATAAGTCCTTTGCAGATATCCCTAGAGTGTATTCAGAATTTAGAGGTGCACAGGCGCTCTGGCCCGAGGGAATCAACAAAAGCCTCCAGGAGGAAGTAGGTAAGAGGAAGCCAGTTTCTGAAAGAGTAGGAAGTGAGCGAGCAGGGGAAGAGGCCGGAAGCTGTTGGTGAAATAAGGGCTCTGTGGGCAGTTTGGCTGTAGGGTACGGTCAGGGCCAGATGGCAGGAAACTTTATGTGCCCAGTCTACTTCTTGTAGATGAAGGCAAACTGATTAATAACAAGATGATGAAACCATGTTGGATACATTTGAAAGAAGCTATGAAAGAAGGAAAAGATTGCATGTTTTCAATCTCTCCTCACAGTTTGACAAACATTTCATTTCTATAAATATCATTTGGTGATGTTGCTTGATAGTGCTTGTTTAGTCTTTTATATACATTTTATAATTTGCCAGCTTTCTCTTTTTTGTTTGTTTCTCTTGCAGCTGTTTCATTTTAATGAATCACTGAGGTTGCTCTTTACCTCACTGTGTTGACTTTGAACTCCCTATCTTCTTGCCTCAGTTTCCAGAGTGCTGGGATTACCTAACGGTTCCCCACATTTTAGGCCAGGTCCTTTACCAACGGATTTGCCTATTGCTCCCTTCGTTTCTGTCTTCCTAACTGATAGCTTGGCAGTCGGGTAAATGCAAATAGCAGTGACGATAGAACATTTACTTGGGATCGGAAAAAAAAATGTTTTATTGCTTTAAATTTACTACAGAACGCAGAAACAAAGTAAGAATCACTATGTTAACTAGCATGCCTGGTGAAGCCTAAGACAAAGGCAAAAAAAGGGGTCTGGACCTTCGGCAACGCCCCTTGCCTGGGTTGGCAAGGCAACTGCTATCAGACAGCCAATCGGTGAGATACTCACCTGCGGGGGCGGGGACTCTCCAGGAACCAATGGGAGGTCGGGCCGGTGGTTCTGCAGGCCAATGGGTTGGGCAACGGGGCGGGTTTTTTGATGAAGGGCCGGCGGTGGGAAAGATGGCGGCGGCTGTGAGACCCTCCTGGTGGCGGCGGTGGCGGCTGCGCGCGTGGGCTCGGGACGGGGCCAGGCTATTGCTCCTTCTCCTTTTGTTGGGGTCTGTGCAGGGGCCGTGGCACGTCAGGGCGGGCCAAGCTGTGGAGTACTTGAAACGGGAGCACTCTCTGTCGAAGCCCTACCAGGGTGAGGCGCCCGGGGCGAGGTGGTCGCGCAGGGGAGGGCACCGGGACTGAGCTCGGCGACGCAGGTCAGGGTGGCCCCGGAGACGCAGCCACCAGCGGGAGGGGGCGCCCCCGAAGATCCCCGCTTCTATGATGAGCCACAGGTCCGAAGGACCGGGTCCGCCCCCACCCCCGTCCCTTCCCGAGCGCTGGAAGTTTCTAGTAGGTCTAGGCAGGGCTCTCAGATGTCACTAGTGTCAGGCTTAGAGGAACGAGTTTGGAGTTGGACAGAAGTATGAGAAGGAGAGAGAACTGAGAAAAATGAGGGACGGATGATTGAGGACCGTTAGCGATGCTCCAGTGTCAGGATGGAGAGAGAGGTGACTGATCTAGAACTAAAGCAGGAGAAAGAAACCAGGTAGAACTCGGTCGGAGGGAGAAAGGAGAAAATAAGTCTGTTTGCTGTTTAGAACACCTGCTCCTTCCCAGGCCGCGAGCTCTGATGATGAAAGAGGGTGGTTAGCTTTGCTCTCTTTAGGGATTTCTAGGTCTCTGAGCACAGCTTCAATGCCAGAAAATTGACACAGGTGTCTACAGAGAAGAGCAGTGAGTTCAGAGAGCTTAATACGAGTTTGTTTGCCACACAGAACTGCGGATAGGGGGTGCGGAAAACAAGATCCAAACCGCAGAAAGCCACACGCTATTGCTCAGAGGTCGCTTATGTAGCAGGTGTATCCAGTACCTCCTTAGCGTTGGTCCCTGCTGATGCTATGGCTTAGACTGGTTTTCAACCTGGAGGTACTTAGTCCGAGAGACTTGGAGGAGGATTCAGCTTCACATTTGAGAGACTTGATTGTAAAAGAATATGATGAAGCTCACAGACATTTGAGGGTCAATCTTTTTTGGTATAAGTGAGAAAACTCTTGTCCTTTCCTACGGTGCTGAAGTTCGCCCCCACATAAAACGGGAAGAATAGATCTGAACTATGGTTACTGTGTCACTCACAAATGACAGCTCTGCGGTGTGTTGGGTTCACCCGAAGGAGAAGGGTGTGATGCCAAGTACCTGTGGTCCCAGTAATAAAGGCAGCTGAGGCAGAAGGATTGCTTGAGTCTAAGAATTTGAGATCAGCCCGGGCAACATATTAAGATCCTATTTCAAAAATAAAATGTTTATTTGTTAATACTAAAGGAAAAGGAGAACGGCGGCAACTTTGGTAGGAATGTGGTGGCTTTGTGACTGATGTTGAAGAATATGAGCTGATGTATTCCCTCCCATAGGTGTGGGAACAAGCAGTTCTTCGCTGTGGAACCTGATGGGCAATGCCATGGTGATGACCCAGTATATCCGCCTCACTCCAGATATGCAAAGTAAACAGGGTGCCTTGTGGAATCGGGTGGTAAGAGGCTTCCTGTGTTAGGACCCTGACTGTACTAAAGAAACTCAGAAATGACTTCATTTACCATCTTTTTCCAGAATTCCATCTTCTAAAGATAATAAATTCTTTAGAGGACTGGAGAGATGGCTCAGCGGTTAAGAGCACTGTCTGCTCTTCCAGAGGACCCAGGTTCAAATCCCAGCACTCGCAGCGTACAAGTGTCTGTAACACCCAATTCCAGGGCATCCAACACGCACAAAGATACACATACAGGCAAAACACCAATGCACGTAAAATAAAAATAAATAAATCATTTAAAAAAAACAAGCAAAAGTCTTTAGTTCAGAGATAATGATGAACTTTATAATAAAGAAATCAGATATTTCTCTGTTGCCCTATTGTTAGAGCAAGTAATTCATTTTCTCATTGATCTAAAATACCATGTTTTGGGGTTTAATAGCTTAAATCTTAGTTACTTTATAAAACAAAAAAACCTATTGTTTTATTGCTGTTACTGTTTTTGTTGTTTGCTTCTTGAAGTGTAACCCAGGCTGTCCTTGAACTTGGTAATAGTCCAAGCTGGCTTCAAATCTGTGATCCTTCTGAGTCAGCTGCTCGACTCTGGATATGGGGCTGCACCTGGAGTTCTAGTTACTTGGGGGGCTAAGGCAGGGAAGTCAGTTAAGCCCAGAAATTCAGTCTCAGCCTGGGCAACATAGTGGGACACTATGACTAGAGAAATAAATGCTAATAAGCATTAAAAATGCATGTATCCCAAACTTAATCCTAGTAGCCTTCCCTTCTTTCAGTCCAGAGTTTGCGTTTCCGTTTAGTGTGAGAACCACTGTGAGCTATTCTAGTCATTTTGCTTGTCCTCTGGGCCTTTTCTAGCTACCTTGTCTTCCTTGAGGTATGATGCCGAGATGAGCACCTGGTGTGGCTGCATGGTAATGCTGTGCAAGTGTAAGATGATCCTTTTGTTTTCCAGGTCCTTCCTAAACATTCACGCCCATGTTACTTTTTGGGATGACTTTGGCATCCGTTGATATTTTCTCCTGGGCTCCTAATAAATGAGGGGGGAAGAAATCTTACTACACTCATGGTTTTTCCCGTCAGCTGTGGATGGTGTGAGTGGGTCTCATAAAAGAGGACTTTCTTTTCCCTGTTCATTTCTCTCTAACCGAGAGTTCTAAAGGACCAGAGGGCCAAGAGCACTTGTTCTGCGAGCTGTCTGCACAGGCTAGCCTGTAACCTAGATTGTAATGTGGAGCTCCGTAGGGGGCATGGCAGAAGACGCAAGAATCAGTTGACTGACTTGGATTCTAAATCCAGTTTGGTTATCCAGCTACCATGAGCCCCGGGCAGGTTGCTTAGCCTCCCAGTTTTCTATGTCTTCACTGTTTAACTGACTTCATAATACTGTTTAACTTGCCTGTCTGAGTTCAGGCTGTGGGCATGAAAAGACTGTGCAGAGTTTGTTACAACGGTAACAGAAATATATGTTATTATCAGACCTGCCCTCAGTTGCATTGATGGGCTCTCATGAGTTACTAATTTGTGGACAAGGATTAATACCTTAATCTATAAGATTTTCTGATACCTATATTCTCAGCAGAATGAATCAGGAATTATTTTTGAGCTATTTGAGTAGGATACATAGTTTGTGCAAGTGGTTCTCAATTTTATTTAAAATTTATTTAATGTTATATGCATTGGTGTGAGGGTGTCAAATCCCCCTGGAATTTGAGTTATAGACAGTAGTGAGCTGCCATGTGGGTGCTAGAAATTAAACCTGGGTCCTTTGGATGAACAGCCAATGCTCTTAACCGCTGAGCCATTTCTCCAGCCCAGTGGTTCTCAGATTTGACTGTCCACTGGACTTAATGCATGGATGCCACCTCAGATTTAATTGGAATAGGGTACAATTTGGTCATTGGTTTGCTTGCCCCCTCCCCCTCCCCACCAAGGTTTCTCTGTATAGCCCTAACTATCCTGGAATTAGTTCTGTAGACCAGGCTGACCTTGAATTTAGAGATCCTCCTGCTTACCCCCCCCCCCCACCGCCCCAGTGCTGGAATTAAAGGCTTGAACACCACGATTAGCTAGGTCATTGGGGTTTTCAAACACGATGCAAAGTTTCAGAGCCATGGTTAAACATCACCCTGAGCAAAACTATATAGCATTGTGATACCCAAGGCCAAGAATTAGCAGCAATTACGTCCTGACTTGCTTCTCTGGCCCTGCCTTCTTCCCAGGACTATTGTGCTGCCTCTGGCTGCAGGACAGCTTTCTGCCACTGAAATCTTTCTTGCCCTGAAAACTAAATGAAGCAGAGATAACCCAAAATGAAAAGACAGACTAGGGCAGACTATTGGAGATATCAGGGCGCCCTGCTGTGAAAAAGTGTCCAACCTCTTTTCATTTTGACTCTGTATTCCTAATGCTAATTCTTTTGGATGATGTCCCAGAAATTAAAAACAAACAAACAAAACACTGAAAATGATCAAGCAATGTGTTGCTCAAGACCCAGAACAGGCTTTTGGAAAGCCTTTGGCTGAACCTGGCCAAACCCAGCTGACCCCTTCCCTTCTTTCTTCATAGCAGACTTTAACTGGATGCCTCCCCGAACCAAAGACTGTGCTCACCCTGGTGTCTCCTGAAAACACTGTAACCGTGTTGAACACTTAGCCAGCCACTCACCACTGTCTCTGTTTTTTGGTACACAGTTCTAAAACTGGACAGAAGTCTGAGTGACACCCATCTCCTTAGTGTTCCCCCACCCCCAAGAGTCTGTCCCAGTAGAAGGGGATGGTGTTTGCCTCGGCCACGTTTATGCTTCCCAGTTGTGGGCAAAAAGGTTTGGGGGATTGTAGCTTACTATTTGTTCTCTTGGGAACTCAGGCTTGCCCCTCAAATTGGCCAAATGCCAGAGTTAGCTAATTAGAGTTCTTTATCGCATCTGCTCATTACCTCGGGAAACCTCTGTGTAGACTTAGCTTTTCTTACTCTTTTTTTTTTTCTTAAATGAACAAGGCTTTGACCTTTCTTTGAAGCCCAGCTTTTTAGAGTGTTTTTGTCAGAGGAATAATCTTCAGTGGCAAACAAATATTAAGTCAGCCCTCTCCCCAGTCAGCTGAGAGGTGCTTCTAGGTAGATGTAGTATCGTGGCAGACTGAGGTGCCTTTGCCAGCTTGCCTGGACTGTCCTGTTTCTGCTGGAAGATGTGAGGACAATCAGGTGGTTTGTTTACCTTTTCTACGCAGTGCCTTAACCAGTTGAATGGCTCAGTCTTTTTGGTTTTATGACAGGAGTACTTCCAGAGTCTTAGACTTCATTTTAACTCTAGCTTGTTACCGAACCTGCTTTCCATGTCTGTAGATGGCTGCTGAGAGCTTTATGGGCTTCAGCTTTCATGCTCCTCCCTTACACTCTGTCTTCCTCATGTTAGCCATGTTTCCTGAAAGACTGGGAACTGCAGGTGCACTTCAAGATCCACGGACAAGGGAAGAAGAATCTGCACGGAGATGGCTTGGCAATCTGGTACACAAAGGATCGAATGCAGCCAGGTATTAGGGACCCTGGGTTGCTCCCCCATGGGTGCATCAGGCTTGTTTATTCCTGTGTCCTCTTTTTGAGAAGAGTCCTTCTAGTTTCCCTCTCCCTTGATGTCTGTAAATGAACATTAACTTATTGAGTCTCTGACATGGGATTTTGAGTCCTAAGCAATCTGAACTTGGCTTATCCTGTGATGATTTCTTGCTTGTTGGTTTCTTCTGTGTTTCCCTGGCCAAATGCACTGGCTCTCATGAACACTGGAGGCCGATGAGCTGGTTTCTTCTGGACATAAACACTCAACAATCTCAACACTTGAGTTAAGAGATGAATTCTCTTTTCCTTGCTGTTGTTGGAGTCAGTGCTCCAAGTGGACGACAGGCTGAACCTGATTTGACCTGATCTCTTGCAACAAGAACTAGAACTTGGGAATTCAGTTCTCTCTTGGGGGCATAATCTTTACCAAGTGTTTGTGAAACAAAATTCTGTAGGTAGGGGTGTCTTAGCAACCAGTTTGGATCAGGAGCTACTACAGTACCAAACAAGGTTATAGTGGCCTTCCCTCTTTTCTGCTGTCGGCAGCAAACAACTACAGCTGCTCAGTGGGCCCAGTTGTAGGTCATGCACTTTACTGGTGCTTGTATGTGTGTGTGCTCATCTTAGGAAATACTTAAGAGTCATTTGAATATCACTGTTTCCTCTGTCATGTAAGACATTATTCCTTTGTCAACTCTTGGCTTTACGTCATTGTTCATCATCTGTTCTCTCTCTCTAGGGCCTGTGTTTGGAAACATGGACAAATTTGTGGGGCTGGGAGTGTTTGTAGACACCTATCCCAATGAGGAGAAGCAGCAAGAGGTAATGGCGAGTTTCAGAGCTTAGGGCAGCCATGCTCATCTCACAGTTCTTCCCTCAGGAGCAGTGTGCAGGAGGGCACGGGGAGCAGTGAGGCTCCATCTGTTGACCTTTCGCAGTTAATGTCCTTGGCAGTATTTTTTTTCCCTGTGAGAACTGTTTGTGATCCCAGCTGTCCTTCAGGAGTAGCATCACTCTGGGTGCTTTTTCTATAGTGCCTGCAGCATTCACTCATTCCCATAAGGTAGCCACTGGAGTTGAGCACATGTGGCAGGTGGTATCTTGGCTCCTAGTTTAGGACCAGAGTGAGGGGAAAGATGAGTGCTCGGGACTTTTAACCATTACCGTGGACTCTTGGGCCACTTGCTCACCCTTCCCAGTATCTTTAGCTTCTTTAGCCACAGATCCGCGCCATCAGATGGTAGAAAAATGACAAGTTGTTACTGGGCATTCTACAGAAGGCAGGGTTGGGAATGGGAGATGGAGATCACTTATTTTCCCCCAAAGGTTTATCAGGAAAAGTTTAAGATCTGTACAGTGACCACTATATATGCCACACTCAGGTGTGACGGTCAGAATTTCCCTGCTCACTTTAGAGGGGCTGGAAAGTGAGACCTGTGTTAGGTGAATAACCTTCTATAGTTGGTATAGAGTTGTGCTTCCTTGTTCCTCTGGGCTCTTTTTTGTTCCAGGTACATCACACCCTTGTTAGATGCTAGGGCCTGGGAATTGGCAAGATCAGCATATTCTCTGTGCTCTGCAGTGTGGAGATTGGTGGAGACTCTGGGGCGCTTTGAAAGGACACAGTAGACTCATTGAAGCATGATGAGGCAGTAGTGTGGCTGTAAATCCTTCCCCCAGGAAATAACATTTACACTGGGGTCTACAGGGCAAGTGCCATGTCCCATGATGAGGGAAAGCATCTAGTAAGGCACTCTGAGAGAGGACAGGGGGTGTAAGGAAATAGAAAAGCAGCCGGCAGCCTTGTTATGCTGCACATTTTGGGAACTGCATTCTTGACTGTTCATTCTCTTCCCTCTTAGGCACATTAGCCACACTGAGACTGTGTGCCCAAGTGGTTGGCAACTGGGCTGTAGGTCAGACCAAAGCAATCACAGTGTGACCCCTCTTTACCAATGAATAAATAAGGTAGCAACCATCGTAGGGTCTACCCATTCAGAAGCTTTCCTTTAATTTTGGTGCTTTCCCTTCTCCCACCCATTGTCTTCCTGTTTGTTGATTTATTAAAAGAAGAAACATTAGGTAATTTCATATATGTGATTTCAGTTCTCTGAGCTTCTATTCAGTTCAGAGAATGTAGAAAATTGTCTTCCGTGTCTCATAGGATAAAAATCAAATGTGTTTTGTCAACAGTGTGGTTTACTCTTATGCACAAGGGTGCCAGCATTGTTTCACATGTATGATTTAGTTGTAGCAACTCTTTGTTACAGCTATTACTATCTCTGATTTATGGGCAAGAAACTGAAGTGCAGAAGAAAGTTTATAAAGCTTGTTGGTGTCATAGATCTGACTCCAAAAACTCCATTTCCATTATTTTGGCTTCTTAGATATGATAATAAAAGCAGAAATGATAAAAGAAAGCACAGACAAACTGGGCTTCATGAGAAGTGTTAACTTGGTCCTGGAGAGATGGCTCAGCAGTTAAGAGCACCAGGTCTCTTGCAAAGGGCACAGGTTCAGTTCCCAGTATCTACATGGTGGTTCACAACCATCCATACCTCCATTTGTACAGATCTCATGAACTCTTCTAACCTCTGTTGGCATGCATATGGTGTACAGACATACCTGCAGGGAAGACACTTAGACACATACAATAAATCTAAAATTAATTTTTTAAGGTAATAACATGTGCTTCAGAGCACACTATCAGGAGGAGGGCTAGTGCTGGAGCTCAGGAGAGTATTTGCCTCATGTGTGTAAGGCCGTGGATTCAGGCCCCAGCACTGAGAGTACACAAGAAAGTGAAATCTGTAGGATGGGAGAAAATACATGCAAATCTTACTGAAGACCCATTTCTAGAATATATAGAGAATTATCAAATAAATAGCTTGTAACTTAAGAACAAGCTAATAAAATAATAGGCAGAGGATCTGCATAGATGTTTTATCTGAAGAAGATAAATAAATGGTCACTAAACATGAAAAGATGTTCTACATCATTAACTTTTTGAGAAACACAGATGAAAACCTCACAGCCACTAGAATGCAAGTGAAGAATGTACATGTTGAAAGGATGTGATGTCATTTGGAACCCACATACACTGCTTGTGGCAGTGTAAAAGGATACAGTTGGAAAGCAGGGATTTCTTCAGATGACTGACGATAGGAATGCTCTCATCCTGTGAATCACTTGTGTATGTATAGCCAAGAGAAATAAAGGCATTTACAGGAACGTTTGTACACAGATGTTCCAGCAGCTGAAACATACACCTCAGATGTTCATCAGCTGAAATACTCAGCAATAAGTAGTGCTGTGGGTTCCAATATGGGTGGCTTGGTTACAAGAAAGAAGCCAATCAAGAGTTAGCCCATCCCTATGAAATGTGGTCAGATCCACAGAGGCAGATAGATGAGTGGTTGTCTAGGGCTGGGGCTCTCAGGCTGGGGGGAGAGTGACTACCAGTGGGCACAGAGTTATGGGTGATAAAAATGTTCAGAAATTATGATAGTCATCACCTTAACTTAGCACATACCAAAACCTACTTTGGGTGGATAAGTCATATATAGATTATGTCTCAGTGTTGCTGCTGATTTAGAAATGGTTGAAAGATGAGTCTGTGGCCTTTTGACACCTTTTAGACTACAGTGATGAACATGTTTGCCACGTGGTGAACCCAGATGTTAGCACTGCGGGGAACTTGGTAGCACCCTTGGAGCACAGATGTCTTCATTCAGTTGAAATCAGTGTCTAGTGGCAAGAGACTTCCTGGAAGAACAGCACAGAAGTGCAGCTGTTGGCAGGCTTGGCCCTCATTCTTGTCTGTGACATGTTTGAGCTTCACCCACAGGAGGTAGAAGCAGCTGGCTGGGGAGTGAAATGAACAGCTCTGCAGGCTGCCCTGACTAAGCTGGTTTGGAAGTCATGTTTGAGGCACTCCTCACGAACTATATAACTGATATACATATATAGTTATTTATGTATTTCTCCTCCTCCTTACTGGAGGAAAACCAATACCAGTGTCTTAAGGGCACATTCTAAGCTGGGGAAATAGTGATAGAACTTGTGCCCAGAGTATGGAGGATCCTGGCAGTCCCTAACACTCCCACCCCCACACACTAACAGCACAGACATACAAGCAGCACACGTGCATGCATACTGTGTGTTCCTTTAGTCCTTATCTTGATAAAC